>NC_092582.1:5930000-6530000 GCF_037975245.1 Apostichopus japonicus
CAATTAAATAATTATGTTAATTAATCTAAGTGTCATTTACTCCTTTTATGAGTTGTTGTGTTGTGTTTTGTTTTGTTTCTTTTCGTTTACTTGTCTCAACCATAACTCTCGTCGTCACGGAGAGGCAGCTAAAGAGCTTATTATTATTGGTTATTCAAAAATCTGCAAACCTTGCGAGTCCCAACTTTCCTTCACAGGTACTTCTAGCTGATGAGCCCATTGCAAATATTTATTTATCTCTCTTTAAATATTTCACTGTGGGATCTTACATGTATATTGAGATATTGAAAATGTACACATATCCCTAACATAATTCAAACCTGAAACCCTCTTCACAATTTTAATATCAGCAGCACAAAAATGTGGAAATCCTTGGAACTTGGTACTTTCAAGGCACTGTATCTCATAAGTAGTAAGATGAGGAGGGGTGGGGGGATTGGCTGCCAGGCTGCATGGGAGGTAATATTTTTTTTTGTTTCCTATATTCACACTACATGCATTCACCTAGTCTGTCTGCCAAGAACATCTCTATTGTTTAATTGTGAATCAGCCTGCCAGCATGCATGGCATTTTTATTTTTGATGATCTTACTACTTTGTGTTAACATCTTACATTAAGACATTTTAATAAACCAACCACTGTGTCTCATTGTACCTGACAAAGCATGATGAGCTTCTACATCTACCCAGGCCAAAATGGGCACTGTATAAATAATTTTACACTACATGTTTTGTATCTCCGTAATATCCATACTTCTGCCAGAAACACTTCTCCTTTTGATATAATTATCCTCAAGAAGCATGTGCCATCTTCCAATACCTCATTTTCAAAGGTAATATGAGCAAATAGTTTTGAATTACTACCGGCAAGTGCTATTATACGCTGCTGTCCAAATAATATTGCATCTAATTGGAGAAAACAAATACTGTGCACCATTTGTTACAAACAATGAACTACTTGTGTGAAGAAAACGTTTTCATCGATCGGGATATGAGGTTATATTTGTATCATATTAAAATGGGAATAATGGTTCTCTTGGACCTACCACAGTAAAGTTTGGAGGTCCAGGCGGGCCAGGTGGACCCGGTAAGCCTTTCATTCCCTGTTGAAGAGCAAAAAAGGACACATTCACATTTTTAAATCAAAATATTGGGAGACATTTATTTGAAGGCTTCTCCAAGGGTCTATAATTATCGAGACTGCTAATGCCTATACATTTGAATGGATAGTTGTATTGTTAGCAACTGAGGTAAACACAGTCAAAAATTTCTGTGTATCGAATTCAATATGTTAATGCACATACAATGTATCGATCAAAGGAATTCATCAAGCAGTCTGATATACAAAGTCCAAGCGGTATTCTGTGCTGGGCGCTTAGAGTCAAGAAATGTTAGAAAACAAATATATTCCAAAATAATAATAATAATAAATGCAAATTATATAGCGCCAATATCCAGAGGAAAACCAATGCTCAGTGGCGCTAGTGCTCAGGGAAAGCAGTCAAAAATAGATAAGTTTTGAGTCTATTTATGAAAATGTTAACGTTGGGTGCCGACTTGATTTGCAGTGGAAGTGAGTTCCAAAGAGTAGGAGCGGCATTAGCAAATGATCGTTGACCAAATGACTTGAGCTTCAACTTAGGTACATGGAGCAGTAGCTGATATGAGGACCGGAGAGAGCGGGTAGTGGTCTTCCGACTGATCATGTTACTCATGTATTCTGGTGCTAATCCATGCAGGGCTTTATATGTGAGCAGGATGATCTTGAAGTTTATCCTGTAGGAAACAGGTAACCAGTGCAGTTGCCGAAGAAATCTCTATTTGAAAATGGTGAAGTTGGAAGCCGCCATTTTTTTTATGTGAGTAGAAAAACATTCCTTAGCTCAGGAGCTGTAACACCAAATGATCGACACCTATATAAGGCAAGCTTCCATTCTGGTTTCATCAAATGATTCATTACGAATGAATCGTTTGACAATAATATGGCTTGCTTTAGTCACATTGATAGGCGGAGTGTATAGCCTAGTGGTTAACGCCGGCGTCTCCCAGTCATGAGATCCCCGGTTCGATTCCCCGCCGACAGCAATGTGTGTCGTCTGGCAAGGGTGTTGTTCAATAACAACTTCCCGACATGGACGTTAAATGGATGTGTGCCGAGAGATTGGCTTCGGTCAGCTTGCGAGTCTACAAGCCTCCATGGCTTCTTTCGCGAGTTCCTGCTTGCGGGAAGATCACATATACATACATACATACATAAGGGGGAGCTACTCCATTGAGAGCAGAAACTGAAATAAGAATAATGAACAGTGACTTCAGTGAGTTTAATAAACATTAAAGTACTAAAAATTCTTCTCACCTTTTCACCAGGAGGACCAGGAAGGCCCGGTGTGTTTCCCATTAGGCCAGGAGGCCCTGGAGTTCCTGGACCACGCGGTCCTTGTGGTCCCGGTGGACCACGGTTACCCTGAATTAAAGAAATCCACACATGATATTGGTAATGACTTAAGCTAGATATTTAAAGTTTGATATGTGCGACAAAACCCTAACTTAATACAACCCTAACTTGATACAGACTTAAGCTTTGAAGATGCCAGGACCAATGACTAAAACAACAAAAAAGTGAGTAAAGTAGGGTGAGCAGAAGTATGGGTTACACAAGGCATATACCACTGTGGCTACATTATCCCCTGCTTTAATCTTCGGCAAGAAATGAAATATTGTCTAAAGTATAAAAACATACCCTGATTTCAAATCCTGGCACAACAGGTGTGAAACAATCCACCCTACCTTAGCCTTGCTGTCTTACAGCAAATTTGATAGGTCTTAGGCTTAGTTATTGTCTCTGCAGGTAGGCCCGTTAGCAAGTAAAACTTAATAAGACTAAACAAAGATTCTAAAAACCAATATGATTCGTTTGATTAGTAGGATATTTACAAATCAATACTTGAGAGAAATATCAAAACTGTCACCAGTGCAGTAAAATGTTCAGGATTTCAGCATGAATTTGGCAGGCTACTGTAGCCTCCTTCCCATAACGGGAACATAAATCATGTGAACCTCCTGTAGCAACCAGCGAGTATGTACTACGTGTACAGAAAGTAGCAATATTTCTATTCATGAATATTCATGGAGTCAGTTTTCACTTCATCCAGTTGAGACAATTTCCTAATGCTAATACCTCTCTAAACTGTACTCCAATGTGATGCTTCAAAGCACTGGTATTGACAGTACAAACAGTTCCTAACCTTGACCTGATAGAAACATGATATTCATACTGCTCGTACTGACAATACGAGTGCTCTGAACGGGGACCTGACACTACAGTATAGAAAAAATTGTCCCACCTGGGTGTTCACTTTACAAACTTGCACTCAATATTCTAATGACCAAATTAACATCAGAATAAATGTTTATGATAATGTGAATGAATTTACTGCAACGCTCGGCATTTTTTCTCCATTAACAACATCAGTCACCTAGTTTTATATTGTCAACAGTTGCAAATATTTTATCGATACAGATATCAGACGGATTTATATCAAATGTCAGCAGATCGATAATCGGTCCGACGGTTAATCTTCTACTTTTAGGGCCCAGAATGTTAGGGTGAATGATTCTTGCTTTATAATTTCACCTTTTCTCCTTGAGGCCCAGGCCTACCATATGGTCCATCTCTTCCAGGGCGTCCCTGTCTCGTCTCTCCTTCGGGTCCTCGTATCCCCCTTGGACCAGCATCACCCTGAAAATGGAATTTAATTTACAAATTATTGTGGATGATCATGCCTTAATTTAACTGATATAACTAATTATAATAGAATTAATAAGAAGGCTACTGCCATATAAAAATAATAATGATAGTAATTTATTCTTATATAGCGCTTTACATCAAAGAATGATCTCAAAGCACTTCACAAAAACGCATAAAATATTACAACTTAAAATTATTACAGCTTAAAAAATATTACAGCCTAAAAATAAAGCAACATAAAACTTACAAAAATAAATAAATAAATAAATATCCTAACAATAATTATTAAAGCAATAAAAATAAGAAATTAAAGTTAAAGACGAAAGCAATAAAACATGACATCAAACAATAAAGCTAAAATACTAAATTATCACAGCCGAAAATTAGTAACAATAAGACTATCAAAATATAAATACATATAAAACTGTTCACTTATACTAAATAATTTTTGGGGTGTGCTCTCATTCCAGCATTGATGACCCTATAAGGCAAACATGTCAAATGTTGGACACTGAGGGGATGCAGCAACTATTGATAAGTAACTTAATTATCACACTTTGGCAAGTCGAAATGACTCAAATAATGGGTTGGCTCCTCAATCATACCGAAAATGCAAGAAAATGGACCCAACTTCATCTCACAACCTGAAAGCCAACTGGTTTGGCGATTCTTCGCCACATTTTTAAATGCGAAAATTTTTAACGTATCACTAAACACAAGATTTTCAAGTTTGGAGCAACGGTTGACTTGAAGTGATCAGTCTGGGACTTTTTGTTGACAAGGTTTTGCAGACTTTAACCCTGTTGACCTCCATGTTTCACAAGAAAATAATTAAGTACCTGGCATGCAATAAGATGGATCTAAAACACTGAGAATTTCAAGTTCATCAAAGGTTATACTTTTCTAGTTATCCTATTTACGAGCTTCAGACATGTGACATATGGTGACCTAAACTGACCTATGACCTTCATACATAAACTAAAGTGTTATATTGCATATAGTATGATCAAAGTTTATTTCTTGGCTAGGAAACACATGAGAAAGTTTTTGCCCTCCCAGGTTCATAACTCTACCAATTGTTAGTACATTGTTGAATTACCACAACAATAACAGTTTAGCTACTATCAACTGCTAATCCAAGGCTCAGGCATTGAACGAAGGACATATGCGAAGATATATAAACCTGTGTATGCCAAACAAATTCACATCAATTTATAGGTAGTAGTATTATAATACAAACAGCGATAGAAACTTCCTTCGTATGACGTACTCACCATAGGGCCAAATCTTCCTCTTCTACCCTTTGGACCTGGTGGACCTTGTGGACCACGTTCTCCCACGGGACCTTGAGGACCACGAGCTCCAATAGGGCCCCGCAGTCCCTACCTCCAAGAAAAAAGCAAGAATTTGCATCTAAAGTAAACACCAACCTTGTAAAACCTGTCAACTGCAGGCAATTATAATCAACCCATACAAGACATTCCTGACTCCATTGGAGAAGGTGAATGAGTAGTGTTAGCTGCTTTTTGGTGTTTTTTTTTAAAGTGTTTTAGTCCAGCGATGGTTGTTTAGATCTACTGTATCACACTACTGTCACCATGAATTAAATAATAACAGCATCAAACCAGCTGGTTAATAGTTTGCCTGGAAAATTATCTAAGATAAAATATTAATTAGCCTAAATAAGAAAATAACAACCATCTGATGGATAAGATTGCAAACATAGTTAATCTTAACAGATCATCCCTACAGGAATCATTTCAAAATAACAACCATATGATGGATCAGATTGCAACCATAGTTAATCTTAACAGATCATCCCTACAGGAATCATTACAAAATAACAACCGTCTGATGGATCAGATTGCAACCATAGTTAATCTTAACAGATCATATCTACAGGAATCATTACAAAGTAAAAACCCTCTGATGGATCAGATTGCAACCATAGTTTATCTTAACAGATCATCCCTGCAGGAATCATTACAAAATAACAACCGTCTGATGGATCAGGTTACAACCATAGTTAATCTTAACAGATCATACCTACAGGAATCATTACAAAGTAACAACCGTCTGATGGATCAGATTGCAACCATAGTTAATCTTGACAGATCATCCCTACAGGAATCATTACTTAGTAACAACCGTCTGATGGATCAGATTGCAACCATATTTAATCTTGACAGATCATCCCTACAGGAATCATTACAAAATAACAACCGTCTGATGGATCAGATTGCAACCATAGTTAATCTTATCAGATCATCCTAACAGGAATCATTACTAAAATACAACTGTCTGATGGATCAGATTGCAACCATTAGTTCATCTCAACAGATCATCCTTACAGGAATCATTACAAAATTAACAATTTCTAACCTGAGCTCCAGGTGCACCTACATCACCTACTGCTCCTGTGGGCCCTGCTGGTCCTAATACACCCTGGAAACCCTTGTCTCCTGCTTCACCTTTGTACCCTGGGGTTGTATTCTGTAAGATTAAAAGAAAAGACAAATTAGAATCAAGCGCAGGATCAAACCCAACCAACAGGTACTTATGTTCACAGTACAGGCATTACCTGCAATGGTTGATG
The DNA here is from genome assembly GCF_037975245.1 of Apostichopus japonicus. Taxonomy (NCBI): domain Eukaryota; kingdom Metazoa; phylum Echinodermata; class Holothuroidea; order Aspidochirotida; family Stichopodidae; genus Apostichopus; species Apostichopus japonicus. Next base: position 5,936,344 of record NC_092582.1, read on the forward strand.
GGCCCTTGGGAGCAATTTGCCAAATTTTTGCAACGATATAGAGTAAACAATCAACAAAGTATTACCTTCAGTCTATTAATATGCGATCTGGAGTTACTATGGTAACAATTATCATCACAATATGGGTGTATTACAGTCATCATTACGGTTAAACTATTAAACAGTGTTTCTACAGAGGATGACATGTTACTATAAACAGCCTGGTCATCCTTTCAGTCAACATTACAGGATAATGTAGAGATAACAACCCTGCATTGCTGCAGTTAGGGTAAAACTATGGACATTGAGTTGATTAATGGTATGTTATATGTGAGGTAATCTAGAGTAATACAATGGACATTGAGTTGATTATAGGGTATGTGATATGTGAGGATAATGTAGAGACATCATCATTAGAATCACTCTAATGCTGCTATCATCACTCAGTAAACTAACATCAACAGCATATTAATATACAGTTTATATAGAGTAAACTAACATCATTTAAGCTAATAGTAATAGTTTATCACCACCTAAAGGCGGCTGGCCAGTATTCACCTACACTATGTGTTGACTTATGGTCAAAAGCACTATAGGATGCCCAGTAGCTATTACGGTTATACTTTGAGAAAGCCATCGTAGCCATATGCTGAAATATGGTTATCCCCACTATAGCCTGACCCATTAATAATCACCACTTAAGGTCACCCTATGGTCATCATCAGAATAAGCTAGGCCCAAGGTCATGACCATTAAACATTGGTAAATAGTCATCACCACTTTAGGTCACCCTATCGTCACCATGACTACAGCATGACGACCAATAGAGTTCACCGCTACTGACTGGAGTGCATCATAGTAACAACTGATAAATATGTCCTGCCAATCATCGACTGAATTATTTTTCCTTGAACATACTAGACTACGAAAAAACGTACACTGCAACCGTATATATTGCAGGCAAAAACTTCTAATACTGAAATCATATGACATGACCGTGTGGAAAAATAGCAGCGACAGGACGTCAAGAAAGATTGGTTCTGTCAAAAAACTAACATTTATTCCTGGAATGCCGACAAGACCAGGTTCTCCTTTGTAGCCTTTCAGACCCTGAAGGGAAAATTGAGACAAGATTTAAACTTCAGTCCTAAACACAAATTTACCAAATAAGTGACTATTAAATACATTGATAAGTGATAAATGATTTTCAACATTTCACAGACCCTTTGCTTTATATATGATTATTAAACTGTATGGCCAACCTTTTTGAATGTTCATATCATGTTTACAAAGCAAAGAGTAGCATAAACACTATATTACATATGTAATCGTTACAGCATGGATTCCCTTAAGAATTTGGCAAGGAGAGAAAACTGAAACGGATGACTATAGATTCTGACATCAATTCATGTGATAACTTAGGACAGAGCTGTGAAGAATCTTTTGGGTGCGGGAGGGGGGAGGGAGGGGGGATGATGGATGAGAAGACTGAACAACAATGAAGATCATGTTTTGTTGAAAAGAGGTTGAACCCAAGACCATACTGTTTGCATAAGCGGAATTCTTATGTTGTCAACCATGAATACATTAGACCAGTCTTACATGTTGTGTACACAGCTTAAACCAGGTCAAAGATTCTGAAAGTGGGAGGGGAAGACCATTGGGGTGGGGGAAGAACAGGTCCGCCGTCAGTTCACTTGGCCTACAGATGTTGTGTCCATGCTCAGTTGCAGTTACTGTGGGGAACTCTGGTCATCATTCTTCATGACTAGCGGCATGATTTAACTCAATGGGGTAGACAGGCGGCGCCTTTAGTACAAATTTGCTCTTCTGTCTCGAGTCAGGTTTGTTTTCTTGTGATTTTCCCTCTGGACTTTAGGCCCACATCACAACATGTGGATTTACCAAAATAAGACTATTTATTTTTAATTAATATAAATAAATGAAGTGCTGTATTAACTGCTTACCCTAAGCCCCGGTAGGCCCACAGGCCCCTGGAAACCTTTCATTCCAGGCATACCCTGAAAGGTAAACAGGTGAATTAATAAACAGTTGAATGAACTTAAGCAATCAATGAAACAAAAGCTGGTATATACCATAGCTATTATACATTATAGCTGATAGTATATTATAGCTGGCATCAAGTGTATCTGGTTTATACTATAGCTATATAGTATACATTATAGCTGGTTATATGATATAGCTGGTATCAAGTGTATCTGGCATATAACATAGCTAGTACATACCATAGCTGGTATATACTGTAGCTAGTATATATACTAGCTGGAATACAATAGATGGTTTACAGGGTTGTCCAACCTTTTGCAGAGGAAGGCCACATGGAATGATTATGATGAAGGAGGGGGCCGCATGAACCCTACGCTCGATTTTTTGCCCGACGCCCAAGGCAACAAAGTGTGAGCACTGGGCGCGAAGCGCACTGATTATTTTCCTCCCTGGTAAAACAGATGAATAAGGTCCAGCCGCCCCCCCCCCCCCCTCCGCTGAGAGAGTGTCACACAGACTGACCTGTATGCAGTTTTTTGGACCCAGAAGGTTGGAATGATTGATTATATAGCTTCAAATTGTTATCAATAAATCTGCTCACTAAAATTTTGCACCGTAGAGCATCTCTGGCGGGCTGGACGCAACCCTGCGGCGGGCCGGGCTGTGGCCCGCGGACCGTAGGTTGGACAACCCTGGTTTATACTATAGCTATATAGTATACATTATAGCTGGTTATATGATATAGCTGGTATCAAGTTTATCTGGCATTTAACATAGCTGGTACATACCATAGCTGGTATATACAGTAGCTAGTATATATATACTAGCTGGAATACAATAGATGGTTAATACTATAGCTATATAAGATACATTATAGCTGATTATATGATATAGCTGGCACCAACTATAGCTATTATATACAATAGCTGGTACATACCATAGCTGGTATATACAGCTGTAGCTAGTATTTATAATAGCTGGTATACATTAGATGGTTTATACTATAGCTATACAGTTTACATTATAGCTGGTTATATGATATAGCTGGCACCAACTATACTATTATTTACAAAAGCTGGTACACAACCATAGCTGGTATACACTGTAGCTAGTATTTATAATAACTGGTATATACATTAGATGGTTTATACTGTAGCTATATAGTAAACATTATAGTTGGTTAGAAAGTAAATATTATAATTAAAACCTTTGGTATATGAGAAAGTGCTAAAACTGTGCTTTGTTTGTAGTAGTGACAAGTTGATGGTTACCCTACATTTGACCTACCAATTCACCCATTACACCTCTAGTTCCATTTGCACCAGGGAGGCCTCTTCCCCCACTAACGCCAGCATCTCCTTTGGGACCCTCTGGTCCCTGTCGTCCAATCATCCCGGGGTCTCCTGGTCTGCCTGGATAGCCATCGAAACCCTTAGGTCCTCTCTCACCCTATGATGAAATTAGGTGAGCAACACTTTATGATACCTCCGAGTTCCCCGGGAGCGACAAATTGTTCATCCAGAGCAAACCGAGTACTACTACTGGAGCAACTAATGTCTCAACTGCTATAATCCCCCTCCCCCTCCCCAAGCACCACTGGAAGAATAGAAGTTTTTTCGTCTCTAATTAATTCAGCTTTTATTGACTTTTAAGAAGCAAGAGATGCAAAGTTAGATGAGATTACAATAACATTGGTTCTTTCCAGTGTGTTATTAGTCATGCATTTCATCAATAATTGCGATAACAGGTTTGGAAGTAAAGGGTCCCTCTTGCCTGTGCTCCAATTCCAACAGTCTATTTCGTCCAATGAATAGCATTAAAGAGCAACACAAGAAGACATTATGCCAGTCAGTAGTATAATGACCTAACACACGACCCCAAAGCTTCAGTAATACGTAAGGAGAGGGAGAAGCTCTATACTTATAACATTGAGCCTAACCTACTAAACGCCATCACAAACATACTAGTATTCAAATTTTGGAGCATTCGAATAATAAATATCAACTTTTTCTATAAAATGAAGAATCCAAATTGAAAACAAAGTAATGAAACTTTAAGTACCTCTATTCCAGCATCACCCTGCCTTCCAGGCTCGCCTCTTGAGCCCCTAGGACCAGCCCTCCCGATAGGTCCAGGGGGTCCTCTTTCTCCTTCCAGACCCCTTTCTCCCTGCAAAGACATGAAAAGAAGTGTGGGTGAGGATGTAGAGATGGGAATAAAGGTTAGCTATGATTCATGAATATTCAATTCTGCCAGCCTAATTTGCATTTGATCCCCAAATCAGACATATCACTTGACAACTGATATGTTACTATATACCAGGGGTGGCCAAAACATTTTGTCTGATTTCCCTAACTAATATATAAGGTAAACTGACAACTTTACTCACATCTCTCTAACTTTTGAGATTTATCTAATGTCTCTCTTAGAGTTACAAGCGAGTTTGGACACCCCTTCTATAAACTAAAGCAGTGTCTGGCTGACTCTGATAAATTTGTGTTACCATGACAACAGCGATATACTATAACAATGCAGTTCATTAGCTTATCACTAATTTAACTCATTCAAAAGAATGACAGAACTTTCAAACTGCAATATTTCTGAAGAATGTTGTACATGTGTGTGACTTTTTATAAATTTGTTTTTGATTCCCCTATATATTCATTATGCTATTCAAACTACAATCCCTCAACAATATAGATTTACCACCATGATTAGTTCAATTTCATTAAAAAAAAAAATAATAATCAATGTTGACAATTTTGATAATTTTCCAATTTGCTGTATGATCATACTCAGAATGTTGCCAAGGGCTGCTTTAAAGTTTGTTTTAGATCAATCACTCATATACATTCACTTGTAGAAAAACCAAGTCTTTAAGTGGAGCAGCTTAAATCTTAACCCACTATGGAGAGTACATACATACACCCAAAACATGATTCAATGGAACCTTTACCTACCCTCTCACCTTGTTCCCCTGGGAATCCTACCGATCCTGGTAGTCCTACTTCACCTTTCAATGATGGTTGCCCACGCTCTCCACGTAATCCTGTAGGTCCAACTGGTCCCTTCAGCAAGATGACACAAATAGATTCAGACAAATGAGGGTGTTAGTAAGTGTCAGTTTGGACGGCATAATCCTAGCCTTTATTAGTAGGTGTGTTACAGTCGCCATCCCTAATGTTGTTAGTTGAGCAATGTGCTAGTTTCTGCCCTATCAGCGTTCCACTCTTTCTCCTTTCTAAAAATAGATTCATTTTATTGTTGCTATGTAGTTTTACCACGTTGATGCTACTGCTACAGTAACTCTTACGCTAGCAATATCATTTCAGTTAATTAAGTAAATTTGAGTTATAACAGTTTGACAAGAGTGCCCTCGCTAAGCCAGGTCAGCCAAAGGAAGTTGAAATCGTTGAATTTGAGAAATAGCAACCTGGAATACTTGGATGACTTCACCTGTATGAGAACCTGGAATCTCTCGAACTAACGAGAAATTGTAATTACTCGGAACAGCCGTTAATGACTTTAAACTCTGTATGGCAGATAACAAAGATGAATATGCAAGGAAATCCAATATCTTAAGCATCGTTATACAGACAGTTGGTGATAAAGAATCTACCTCTAGAGGGCACTGTGGTCAAGTGGTTAAGGCAGTGGACTTGTGATCTAAGGATTACAGGTTCGAGCCCTGGCCAGATCACTGCGATGTGTCCTTGGGCAAGGCACTTTATCTCCATTGCCTCTCTCTTCACCCAGGTGTATAAATGGGGACTTGCGAGGTGACTTGTAAATATAGTTGCATGCGCCGGTTTGTGGCTGCACCCTATGGGAAGTCCCCCAGGGGACACGTGGCTGTGGTGCACTGTGGTGCCCCGGGAAAGATTGTTTGAATTGTGCACAGTTTGGTGTGTAGGCGTGACAAGTTACCAATGACCATGGTTGAGTTACACATCCGAAACAGCAAGTTTGCTTATGAGGATGTTCATTAATCAAGAATCAAAAACCCCCTGAAACGGCACTTAGAACGGAGTATCTAGATGGCAAACTTTTATCCGAGGCTGAAATCCGTCCATCACAATTTTCTCCGAGGTAGAGACGTACCAGTGTCTTCTGTCACCAAAGTGGCCTGCTATGCCGAGCAATCCGAGGATTTCAGGTTAAATCAGTATAGTAAGTTTACCAATTTACACACATCACTTACATTGTAAAAGTTAAAGGTTGTTACTTCTCCTTCTCAGTTTTGACGGTTTTATCAGAGCAAATAACAATTTGAAACCAAAACTTGAAGAAAAAAGAAGAAGAAATACAAGGAAAGGTTCAGTTTTGAGTGAAAAAACAGGGACACATTACAAAAATGTGTGGTTATAGAAATTGTTACTCACCGGTTGTCCAGGATCGCCTTCAAACCCAGGGAGGCCTTCTATCCCTGGCCGGCCATTCTCTCCTCTCTCACCCTTTTGTCCACTTGGTCCTGTTAAACCCATCGTACCCTGTAGGAATAATATTTATTTACATAAGATTGCATTCTGTATGTAATTGGTATCATTATAATCACTGATAATGAGGTTAGTGTGGCTTCTTGAACTAAACTGTGACTGCCTTACTTATCATGATATCTGGCCTGGATAAACAGACATCAGCACTAGAGTTGCCATGGTTATTTAGTCTGACACTGAGTAGTACGATTACTCATACACTTATATGGCTACCCTGGTGTCTTAGACATTTATTATTGGCAGGCCGGGTTAGACAGCCTGAGAATGTGGTTAGCCCGGTTTCCTATACTGATACAATATGGTACCGGAGTTAGACTGATAATTTGGCAACACTGGTTACAAACATTGATGGCGAAGGTAGCCTGGTTACAAACACTGACAATGCGGTCAGCTTGAAAACTTATACTATAAGGCTATCCTGACTACACTGGTATTGTGGTTGGCCTGGTTTTCTTTCTGTACTGACAATCTCATACACGGATGGAAAACAAATATAGCAGAGGAAAAAACCAACACGAAAAAGGAATGACACTAACATTTAATCCTTCAAGTCCTGGTTCACCTATATCACCCTCTGGTCCACGGATACCCTACAGAAAAGGAAAAGCAACAGGAGAACAGATGATTGTAGTGGATGTTTGATATGACTGAGGTCAGAAGTACAGAGGTTAAGTTTATGTCAAATCTTACAAACATGGAATTGTTTATCATGACTGACCAACCCTACACTTAAAACGATAACACTGTAAACACAAAAACATGATTACCGCTTGGAAATGTATGGGAGGAAACTTTCTCATTTAGTATTTACAGTATATTTGACCATTTCAAAACATGGGTGATGAGGATTAGGTACAGTTTTTCTTTTCTTTACACAGTACCTTATCATGATCATACAGAGAAAGGAAGTTTCTAGAATGGTCATATTCAATTAAAGTGAATTACAGAATAGACTGATCATCACATGGACAATTACCATTGGTCCTCGACCACCTGACCGACCATCATTTCCTTTGTCACCTTTTTCACCCTGAAAAGAAACAGATGACCCAAGAGATTATTTGCTAGACCTAACCTTTAATTCTGAGTAACTTCATATTACAGATAATGGCCCCACACAAGATCAAGTACACTTGTTTCTTGGTTGGAAAGCATGGTTGGTTTATTTTTGGTGAAGGAGGGTATATCCTATGTTCGAAATCTTCCGGTTTCTCTCTCCCGCACATTTGTGAATGATTTATGTGGATGGTGATGGCACTTTTTACATTTATTATGATTCTACACTCTACATTTTCAAGAGGTTGTGTGTGTTTTCTATATTTCAAGAGTTTTCTGTAGATAAGAAGTACCTTTATCATACTAACATGGTTTTGGGGAACCTAGTCTCAGCTAAAAGGGATGATTTTGGCCATAATGATAGGCATCGGCTTGTGTGTGGTTTCAAAGTTCACCTAGTGATAATCATTTTTTGAATGTATTAATACCTTATTAGTAATGAGTATGCAGATGGTTGTAAGAGGAACGAACCTTTTCTCCCATAGTACCATCTTGGCCCTTTGGGCCCTGTTCACCCATTGGGCCATCATAGCCATCAATACCATCCAGGCCAGGTGGTCCAACTTCACCTGGTTCTCCAGACATTCCAGGTTCCCCTGGCCGGCCCCTCGCTCCCTAAAAAGGATGAAGAAAAAAAATCCATTAATATAGTTTTGTTTTTGTGATGACTTCAATTGGGGGCATCCAAGATAGTCTCTGCTATTAAGAATGGTTTGTGACTTTCAATAAAAGACTCTATTCTCTTTTGATGAAGGCTTGATTGATGTCCTTCATTTAACAGAACTGCAACTTGCGAGAACTACCATGAATTGTTGCGGGAAATCCCCCCCCCCCCCTTCGAGAGAAAATATAATTTGCGGGACCCTCCAGATGAATTGCAAGAACCCCACAATCTCATGTCCTAATGCGAACATTGTAGTTTACTATCAGTTTAACACTGAAAAAAAATACTTAAGTTGAGGTAGTAGCCTACCATCGATCGATGCTGTGTAATAAATTTGACATCGTACCAACAATCTGATATTGTACTATCAAAAGGATACTGTACGCCAAGAACTTGGATGTTGTATGACTAATTTACATGGTACCACCAATTTTGATAATGTACCGCCAATTAAATGCTGTACTGTCAATTTGCTACAGTACTAAAGACTAGATGTTGCAACATCAATCTTATAACATACCATCCATTTTAAACAGTCAACCATCAATTTGATAATGTAGCATTGATTTGATACTTTGAGCAAATCAATTTGAAAATTTGAAAATTTCATACTGTTCCATCCAGTGTTTTGATACCATATTATCAATTTGATAATTGCACCCTCAATGTGACATTCTACCATCAAGTTGATAATGACACGTGCCGTGCCGTCAATCTGATATTGTACAATCAATATGGTATAGGACACTGTTGGTTTCTCCCGCTCCGGTATAACTTTTGCAATTCCTAGAGCATGAAAACATGTTCACGAAGGTCGAAATAAACAAGAAATCTGTCACGACGTGCATATGCCATTCACCAAAACAGATTCTCCTCTCTATGGCTGGGGTTTGTCTCTTGTTTTCTCTTTATAGAAATTAATCCCTTAAAATCTATTCCGACTATCTCTGGCACGGTATTAATCGTATCTGTCAACCATTATTATTGCAGATTTACCACCTCTTTCTTTCTGAAGCAAAAGAGTACTGATGCAAATCTGATGCCAACATTCTTTATTCTAGAAGTAGAATATCATAATTATGTGAAGAAAACAAAAATAACCAACAAAGGTGAAAACTTAAAGTGTTACAATATTTTCTTCCGTCGTCAATCATTGCCGTTTTCAAACCCGAAGTACAATTTGTAAAACCTGTGATTAATACGACGGAGATTGAAATAACTAATGAGTGCATTGTCCAAATCTGAACAAATCATTGTATTAATCAGTGTAGGAAATGTCAGAGGGTGCACTAACCTTCAAACCGTTCTCTCCAACCAAACCAGGGTCTCCAGGTTCCCCTCTTGGTCCCTGAAGAGAGAATTATTTGGAAGATTTCATCTGGAAATGAAATATTTTTCTTGTGTGTCCACTCATCTTTGAGAGTGAATCGATATAAGGCATAGAGGGCATGAGCTTATGGGTAAACTTTGGGCACTGACTTTAGGATTTGAAAAATGAAAGGCTGGATATCAGCTTTATCAGCAGTGTGGTCATGATATTTCATCGAGGCTGATTATTTTCAACTTATTGGTTCATATAATTTGATTCAGGGAGGTGACAAAAGTACAAGTGCAAGTGGTCATTTCAAATTCATCCCAAAGTAAACATAATATTCAACTCTTCATCAATTCCTCTGATAAACACGAGGACGCTCTCTTCTAACGTTCAGATATCTCTACTAATGTCAGTGACTGCCCAATGATACAATCACATCACACCGAGTTCAGATATCTCTACTAATGTCAGTGACTGCCCAGTGATACAATCACAGCACACCGAGTTCAGATATCTCTACTTATGTCAGTGACTGCCCAGTGATACAATCACATCACACCGAGTTCACATATCTCTACTAATATCATTGACTGCCCAGTGATACAATCACATCCAACCGAGTTCACATATCTCTACTAATATTATTGACCGCCCAGTGATACAATCACATCACACCGAGTTCACATATCTCTACTAATGTCAGTGACCCCCCAGTGATACAATCACATCACACCGAGTTCAGATATCTCTACTAATGTCAGTGACTGCCCAGTGATACAATCACATCACACCGAGTTCAGATATCTCTACTAATGTCAGTGACTGCCCAGTGATACATCACATCCAACCGAGTTCACATATCTCTACCAGTGACTACCCAGTGGTACAATCACATCACACTGAGTTCAGATATCTCTACTAATGTCATTGACTGCCCAGTGATACAATCACAGCACACCGAGTTCAGATATCTCTTCTAATGTCATTGACTGCCCAGTGATACAATCACATCACACCCAGTTCAGATATCTCTACTAATGTCAGTGACTGCCCAGTGATACATCACATCCAACCGAGTTCAGATATCTCTACCAGTGACTACCCAGTGGCACAATCACATCACAACGAGTTCAGATATCTCTACTAATGTCATTGACTGCCCAGTGATACAATCACATCACACCGAGTTCAGATATCTCTACTAATGCCAGTGACTGCCCAGTGATACAATCACATCACTCCGAGTTCAGATATCTCTACCAGTGACTACCCAGTGGTACAATCACATAACACCGAGTTCAGATATCTCTTCTAATGTCAGTGACTGCCCAGTGATACAATCACATCACACCAAGGTTCAGATATCTCTACTAATGTCAGTGACTGCCCAGTGACATATACGATCACATCACACCGAGTTCAGATATCTCTAATAATGTCAGTGACTGCCCAGTGATACAATCACATCACACCGAGTTCAGATATCTCTACTAATGTCAGTGACTGCCCAGTGATACATCACATCCAACCGAGTTCACATATCTCTACCAGTGACTACCCAGTGGTACAATCACATCACACTGAGTTCAGATATCTCTACTAATGTCATTGACTGCCCAGTGATACAATCACAGCACACCGAGTTCAGATATCTCTTCTAATGTCATTGACTGCCCAGTGATACAATCACATCACACCCAGTTCAGATATCTCTACTAGTGTCAGTGACTGCCCAGTGATACATCACATCCAACCGAGTTCAGATATCTCTACCAGTGACTACCCAGTGGCACAATCACATCACAATGAGTTCAGATATCTCTACTAATGTCAGTGACTGCCCAGTGATACAATCACATCACACCGAGTTCAGATATCTCTACTAATGCCAGTGACTGCCCAGTGATACAATCACATCACACCGAGTTCAGATATCTCTACTAATGTCAGTGACTGCCCAGTGATACAATCACATCACACCGAGTTCAGATATCTCTACTAATGTCAGTGACTGCCCAGTGATACATCACATCCAACCGAGTTCACATATCTCTACCAGTGACTACCCAGTGGTACAATCACATCACACTGAGTTCAGATATCTCTACTAATGTCATTGACTGCCCAGTGATACAATCACAGCACACCGAGTTCAGATATCTCTTCTAATGTCATTGACTGCCCAGTGATACAATCACATCACACCCAGTTCAGATATCTCTACTAATGTCAGTGACTGCCCAGTGATACATCACATCCAACCGAGTTCAGATATCTCTACCAGTGACTACCCAGTGGCACAATCACATCACAACGAGTTCAGATATCTCTACTAATGTCAGTGACTGCCCAGTGATACAATCACATCACACCGAGTTCAGATATCTCTACTAATGCCAGTGACTGCCCAGTGATACAATCACATCACTCCGAGTTCAGATATCTCTACCAGTGACTACCCAGTGGTACAATCACATAACACCGAGTTCAGATATCTCTTCTAATGTCAGTGACTGCCCAGTGATACAATCACATCACACCAAGGTTCAGATATCTCTACTAATGTCAGTGACTGCCCAGTGACATATACGATCACATCACACCGAGTTCAGATATCTCTAATAATGTCAGTGACTGCCCAGTGATACAATCACATCACACTGGGTCTTAATTACAACTTGTTGAAGTCTACTCACCGGGTCGCCCATCATGCCTGACATTCCTGTTCTTCCTGGAGGTCCAGTGGAACCCTAAAAGAAGAAAGATTAAAGCCTCTATTCGAAACCTCTTTTAGAATCACAGAGCACTTATCCGTTAGCTATTAACAAGATTTACCGAAGGAAGCTGATGGAGCAAAGTACACGGATTGATTTAATAACACTTCTTTCTTAGACTGGATATCAAAAGACAGCAGAAATTGTAATTTAAAACAAGGTGGAAGTTGCAATCAATAGAGCTATAACATTGCAAGGAATATGCAAATAAAAACATTTATTATTATTATAATTATTACTATTATTATTAATATTATCAAATTCAAGTAACATGAGCACATCATCGACTTTAACAGGGAGCTAATAATAACTCATTGCTAGCTTTTAGAGTATCACAACAAACAGCAGGCATAAAACAAATTTAAGATTGCCAAACTTCCTCAACTGTTTCCAAACTATCTTTATGTTTTCATTTAATGATTTACTTAAACTTTACAACAATTACAAAAAGTACCGATCACTGTGCTGTTTCCTTTACTCTAAAGGTTATCCTTCTAACAAGTTTCAGAGTCGTATTTCCAGCAGATTCCGAAAGTGGTTATCTTAAAAACATATTCTAACTGTTCTGATTGGTTATACTCTGACATTTTATGTGTGTGTGTGTGGGGGGGGGGGGGAAGGTGCGCTTTCCAACAATAAAACTGAGCAAATAATTATGCAAATAAGTAAAACACTCACAGTTGATCCTTTAGTACCATTAATCCCACCAAATCCCTGCAGTCCATTAAATCCTGGAGCCCCTCTTACTCCAGGAATACCAGGTAAGCCAGGGTAACCGGCCAATCCAGGTTCACCTTTAAGTCCTGCTATTCCAGGAATACCAGGTTCACCCTGTTTAAATATTAAAAAAAGTTGGCAATCCATGGAGTTGCAGATCTCATCTCTTCTATGATGGAATGGATCTACATTGAACTTTGACCTTGACCCTCAACAACTACATCAGTACTATTTTAAAAAATTTCCAATTATTCTCTACATATTTTGTGGTTTAATGACTTTTTCTAAATACTGACAAGCAGAGCATGGGCTAAAACTTTTTCTTGGGTGTTTGAACTTTGACCTATGATGTCACTTATCACCCAGGCATGAGTTTACCGTACATGGTCAGGAACCTACCCACCAAGTTTGAACGTGATCGGACTTACGATCTCGGAGGTGTTCATGACATACTTTTTGCACCATTTACACAAGTTTTACCCTTTATCTAACTTTACCTTTGACCCTGACCCTAAATCTGTCTTATTTCAAAATCTGCCTCATCATTCTCTACATATCATGTGGTTTAATGCCTTTTTCCAACATGTTGGCATTCAGAAACTGCCTTAAAACCAATTGTTAGATATCTCGACCTTTGACCCTCTGACATACAAAATTATCAAAACCCCAGGCACAAATTCACATGGTCAAGCACCTACCCACCAAGTTTGAACTTGATTGGATTTACGGTCTAGGAGGAGCTCAAGACAACTTAAGCAAATTTTACCTTTGAACTCAATTGACCTTTGACCTCAACCCTAAACATTCCTACATCTGTCCTATTTAAAATATGTCTCATCACTTCTACACATCGTGTGGGTTAAATGATTTTTTCCCCTACATGTTGACAAGCAGAGAATGACTTAAAAACCAACATTTAGGTTTCTTGACCTTTGACCTCTGATCTATGACATCATCAATTATGCAGACACAAGTTTAGATGGTCAGGAATCTACCCAAGAAGTTTGAATAAAATAGAGTATAGGAGGAGGCTGCGACACCCTTTATTTGCTCACTCAAACACACACTCACTCACAAACTGACTCACTCACACACTTCCTCACATTCCTGATGTGGGTGAAATACAATAACTCATCTCCCTATACATTACATGAATGGAGATGAGATAGCAAATGAAATTAAGCAATATTACACAAAGTCAGCAAAACAGGAAGTATTTTAAATATAAAATATCTTTTAGATATATGTATCATATGAAAATGTTATTTCAGTCATCTGCTGACTATTTTGAAAAAATTTTCATCAACCCTCACATACTAATACTTAACACTCAAAGATCACTAAACATTAACATAAACCATATTTTCCCGTAACTCATTTTTTTGTCCAGATACTTTAGAACTGTGTTCTAGGTCCCTGCATGGTATTTAAAACATTTTGCTAGGTGACCCCAGTTTTTCTTCGCAATTCTCCAATGGCAGATGTTTGTATGATTAAGGGTGCTTAGTTGCAAAAAGGATGTTTTGAAGTTTAGAAAATAATTAATGCTCAGGATTTTGTTCAACTTTTCCCACAAATATCGGCAAATTTGTTTGTCCTTCCAAACCGTTGGCGACCTTCCAAAAGTTTTTGGCAACCCTAAACAGGGTTGCGACCCCCACTTGAAACACCACGGTTCCAGGGAATACAAATTAAAAGGTAATTATAAACTCCCACTCTATGCTCTGTTGGTGGTTGGAACACACTGTTGAATATCTAAGCCCTGTCTCAAAAACATGACCTTGAATTTTTGGGAAGAATGACCAGTCAGAAAAACGAACTCAATTGTTTTTTTTTCATGTTCACAAGGTTTCCACATTTCCAGCTCTGGCGATATCAGATGACCTTTGACCTGTATGAAAGACAGTACTGTTCTCTGTACTCACTGAGATGAATCCATATCCCAAGTATTTAAAGTTATGAGTTATAAAATGGTGTTTACATTTCCAGAGGTGTCACAGGTTTGCACACAGGCACACACACCATCCCCATGATCGCCTAGATTCCTTTTTTTGGGCAAAGAATGAAGAATTACTATTTGTATGAACCATTTTTTAAATAAATGGCTATAAATACAACTATTGGTTTAACATAATGATTCTTTTAGCAGATAGAATATCACTGCTACATTTTGTTCACATACTTCTCTGAATGACCCAATAGAAGCTTTGAAAAGCGGTAACTCACCTTTATTGATAAACCAGATCTGCCTGGAGCACCAGTAAAGCCTGCATATCCCTTGAAAAAAATAATGAAAAAAAAAAACAAATGAAAAATGTCTCTACATAACTTTTTCCCTACAGCAAACAGGTGTTGCTAAGAGACATTTTTTTTTTCAAAATGGACGTCATGTTAAAATGAAACAGGTGCATACTAATATTCCTTAATTTGTCCATTACCATGGTTCTGTATTAGTGGAGTGTTAGTATGTATGCATAAGTGGAGTGTTAGCTCAGTGGTTAACGCCGGTGCCTTTCAATCATTTATGTCCCGAGTTCGAGTCACTCCAAGATTAATGTATGTCTTCCAGTTACAGAGTTGTTGACAATTGACAATTCATAATCATAGATGTTAAATATGAATCTAAGAGACTGACTTCGATCAGCTTGCGGCTTTGATAGGCCAATGATGGCTTCTTCGCGAGTTCCTGCTTGCAGGAGGATCTAAATTACATACAATACCATACATTAAACAGAAAAAACAGACATACAGGTAGATACATCACACTGGCGATGGCTCCATTGGGTTGGAGATCAAAAAGATCTACATGAAGTAAGTCTAAAATGTTTTCCTTTTATTATTTTTTTTTATATGGCATTAGGAGAGAAGAGTATAACAAATTTAAGACTTTTTAGTAGATTGGTAAAAGCCTCAAGTGCAGCTTTAATGCCATTCATTAATTAAATGCAAGATATTGATTGATTTTAAGAAAGCAATGAAGCCCATGAATTTTTAGTATTACTCACTGGTAGGCCAGGTAGTCCTGCAGAACCATTAGCTCCGGGCACTCCCCTGTCTCCAACAATGCCGGGCTTACCACGAAACCCTCTCCCTCCTCGATTACCCTCAAAAAGTAAAAAATGCACAAAAGACATTAATGATCCAAATATAATTTTTCTAGGATATATTGAAATAAAAAGCATTAAGTTAGGGACTTGAGCTAGATACTAATTTATGTTAAAGGAGTAGCTCAGGTTTTTCATAATAATAATAATCATAATACTAGGTGATCCTACAAAAGCAACACTTCATCAAAGCATATACTTCTGACAAAATGAACTAACCACAAGTCCTCCAAAGTTTAAACAGTACAAAACATGGCTGTGACCCCTGGAATGGGGAAATGGGGGGGGGGGGAGAGAGATTTGATGTTAGTTTTCAAAGGTAATTTTCTCTAAACTTGTAACTCATCTTAGAATATGCTTCAGAGAAGGTTGTTTTACAGATTCCTTGTTGGACAAGAATAATTATCTACCAATGTGTCCATATATTCCACACATTTTACGAGGTATAATCATACCATTAAATAACAATCGCCTTCTGGCAGAACTTACCCGTTCCCCCTGTGGCCCACTTTCTCCTCTGGGTCCACGTTCACCTTCTTTACCCTGCAACAGACAAGAATAGCAACATCGATTGTAATACTCGATTGACATAACCTGGAGTGTTAGCTCAGTGGTTAACGCCGGTGCCAATCATAAGGTCCCGAGTTCGAGTCACTCCAAAATTAATGTATGTCGTCCAGTTACCGAGTTGTTGACAATTGACAATTCATAACCATGGACGTTAAATATGAATCTAAGAGACTGACTTCGGTCAGCTTGCGGCTTTGATAAGCCAATGATGGCTTCTTCGCGAGTTCCTGCTTGCAGGAGGATCTAAAATACAGTAAAATACATACATACATTTGCAATGATATCAATTACACTGTTTGTGACCAAAACCAAGCGAGAGACATAGAAAGCCTGTACCACCTGCATTATTTCTTGAGTCACACACCCACTTTCTGATACTCTTGCCATTAACAGCACAGTCCTCTTGCAAGTTATGGAACAAGATTTATCACACCTCAAGGGGGCGGGCCTGCCTCATTTCTCAACGAAATCTTATTTCACCCAGCTGTTCAGATTGTCTGCCATCCAGCAAGATAAGCAAACACCTTCCATTTCCTGTGATCCACAGATAAATTAATTAATTGCTCAGACACAAACTTCGCACGTGTCTGTTTCCATTGTTGATTATACGTCTCTTTTCGAACAGGACATACCCCTTTAACACTTGCTATAAGTAGATGGAAATTGCCAAATCATGATTGTAAGAAATTTTTAAAAATTGTGTTGTTGTTGGGAAAAGGTCATCGACTGCATACACCCTTAAATTACCTTTGCTAAAAAAGGGGGGAGGGGGTTAAAAAGCGAGTAGAGGCCCAATTGTATGGAAATATTTATTTTTTCGTTTACCTGACGACCCCTGCGACCCATACTTCCTGGTTGACCTCGGTCACCTTCGTCTCCCTTCTCACCGGTCTCACCTCTATCACCAGCTGAACCTGAATTTCCGGTCATACCCTGCAAAATTAATTAAGCTTGATCAATGCCTCACTGCTATGACTGTTCTAATTTTCTAATGTTATGTAGTGAATCACTTGATTGGTAGAGGACACCAGATTGGTTATTAATACAGATCAAAGAAAACAATTATGCTAATATGTTCTAGACAAAATGTTAAGTAACCTGTAACGAATAGCATGCTAAAAGGATGGACGTTAGTTACAACATGTCAATGGATAACAAGGTGCCACCCAGATCATGTATATTCAACATATACATTTGTCCTTATTTCGACTTTACCTAACAATTATTACCAATGGGTGATCAATTTCGTTTGAACGCAAAGCTTAAGTTATTAAATCTGTTATAATCGTCTCTTATGCTAATACTTACAGCGAGCCCAATGATTCCTACCACGCCCTTTATACCCTTCTCACCATGAACACCTTCTTCACCTTTCTCTCCCTTTGGTCCAATAATGCCATTCCTACCCTGAGAAAGAGACAAAATGAATGAATGACATACAGCTATACAGTTAAACATTAGCTATACAGTTAAACATTAGTCAAGAGAAGCTTATACCACAACAAATCAATTGAATGTGTGGCATACAGCTGTACAGTTAAAGGGAGTGAAGACTTGCGCACAAAGAAACATCTGATGCCGGTAATCTGACCTAGTTTCGAATGAGGTGTAACAGAAGTGTTAGACACCACCATAGACCCCAGAAAATACACACACAGCTAGCTATCGTCGGTAATTAGACACAAGTGTAGTCAATACATACAGCTGCGGTCAATACCCACAACACAGTGAACATAGCAGCAGTGGACATCCCAGCTGGGGGTTGTTATGCAACTCCCTGATATCAGTTCCAGATAACAAGGTATCATGTTTCATTACTGTCTGCATTTTGTAGCGACAAGAAGAAAACTTTACTTGCAAGCAACGGAAAGTTACCCTTTTCAGAGGGAGACAGATGGTTTGGGGCGAGTCTTCAATACCTTTATAATTAGTCACGTGAAGCCTCCATCAGCAGTATTCTTGTAATCAACAGGAGTATTTAATCTAAAGTGTGCAATTCAACTAAGCTACAAATATTGAACTATTGTACTTACAAGCTTTCTTGGAATCTTGCCAACACTTTTTGCAAATCCTGACAAAGATTATCCAAATGAACCTACAAGTCTTGTATTGTGGTTACTGTAATTTTTTGCCAAATTATGAACAAAGGCTTCGCAATAAATTGTCACCTCTAAAAGGATTACATTAACAAGGTTATAACAAGTCAGTTTGCTGAACTATTCATGCTATTTTGAAATGTACCCATTTTGCTTTCTGCATTTAATTCATTATCAATTTTTCCATCTATATTTACATCATTCATGCTAATCTGTCGGGACAAGCCATTATTGGGCAGAGCAAATCATATTCTTGGACATGGTTGTCATGGGATCAAGCTAGGAACTTCTCAAATAATACCAATTATACACTGCTCTGATGCCATGAAACTGAGGATGTTAATCTTTAATATTAAGCATGATAAAACATTGTTGTTCCTTTTCTTAGTTTCACATGAACAAAAAGAGCATATGTATTAAAGAGAGTCACATATTAACAATGTTGATGTATTTCATTTCACTGTACATAGATTATTACCTAGTAGCCAACCAACAGCAAGGCCAATAAGTCGATTGAAAATTATTGGGCTCTGCTTGTCTATAGATACCTGTTCTTCCCTTAAGTCAAGCCCTAATGAAGTTTACATTTGTACTGTAAAATTTGCATCCAGTAGGAATCTCCAGAACAATTAAGAACACAAATCACTGACAAATATTATCTTTTGTAAACTTTTCAGATGAAAGACAAGGCTACTGAAGTTAAGATGGACTGGGTTGTTGTTATACACTGACCGGTGCACCAGGCGGACCTTCTACGCCTATTTCACCACGTTCTCCTTGTAGTCCTCGTTCTCCTGGGTCACCTTGGTTACCATCAGTTCCATTCCTCCCCTGAAAACAAGCAAGGACACATACACCATTAGAAACGAAATGAGTCATTTACATTTGGCATCTTGAGTCACGCAGGCACACATTTCAAAGTCCTGCACCATCTTGAGACAATAAAGCAAGGAGGTAATCCATCGAGTTGCAATTCTGCTCGAGTTTGTTGTAATAATATGGATTTGGAACCTGTACAACATCATCAACATCATCATCATGAACAATATCACCTGCGCATTATGTTTACAAGTGTTTCACAGTCTTTCACCAGTTAAGGGATTACACTTTTTCTCAAAAGATTTTGTAACATAGAATCATATTTTATCACTGACTTTGTGCTGTAATTGATTTCCTCTCAATCATTGAGATACAACACCACAAAACCCAGAATGCCAAAAATGGCATTGTGTAACACAAACAATCAGGTATTGCTTCACACATTTCAAAATAACTTTAATTATGATCATGGGTAGTATCCTAAAAATACTTTAATTAATTTTTATGTGTCACTGGGTTAAGAAATTTAAGCTGAATAATTGCTACCGGTCGCTTAAATACCTAAAACTGGGCTATCACTCTTACTTAACAAAGAGATTTGTTTTACACTTACAGGAAATCCTGGAAATCCAGGAGGACCAACTGCTCCTTGATCTCCTGGCTCTCCCTGAATATGAAATAGATAATTAATATTAGTCATGAACAATCAACTTCTAGACGATGAACATAAGTCACAGACAATCATCTTCTGGACAATGAACATAAGTCACACACAATCATCTTCTTGGCAATGAACATAAGTCACACACAATCATCTTCAAGAGAGTGAAAGTAAGTCACAAACAATCATCTTCTTGGCAATGAACATAAGTCACACACAATCATCTTCTTGGCAATGAACATAAGTCACACACAATCATCTTCTTGGCAATGAACATAAGTCACACACAATCATCTTCTTGGCAATGAACATAAGTCACACACAATCATCTTCTTGGCAATGAACATAAGTCACAAACAATCATCTTCTTGGCAATGAACATAAGTCACACACAATCATCTTCTTGGCAATGAACATAAGTCGCACACAATCATCATCTTGGCAATGAACATAAGTCACACACATTCATCTTCTTGGCAATGAACATAAGTTACAAACAATCATCTTCTTGACAATGAACATAAGTTACAAACAATCATCTTCAAGACAGTGAATGTAAGTCACAAACAATCATCTTCTTGGCAATGAACATAAGTCACACACAATCATCTTCTTGGCAATGAACATAAGTCACACACAATCATCTTCTTGGCCTTGAACTTAAGTCACACACATTCATCTTCTTGGCAATGAACATAAGTCACACACAATCATCTTCTTGGCAATGAACATAAGTCACACACAATCATCTTCTTGGCCTTGAACTTAAGTCACACACAATCATCTTCTTGGCAATGAACATAAGTCACAAACAATCATCTTCTTGGCAATGAACATAAGTCACACACAATCATCTTCTTGGCAATGAACATAAGTCACACACAATCATCATCTTAGCAATGAACATAAGTCACACACAATCATCTTCTTGGCAATGAACATAAGTCACACACAATCATCTTCTTGGCAATGAACATAAGTTACAAACAATCATCTTCTTGGCAATGAACATAAGTTACAAACAATCATCTTCAAGACAGTGAATGTAAGTCACAAACATTCATCTTCTTGGCAATGAACATAAGTCACACACATTCATCTTCTTGACAATGAACATAAGTTACAAACAATCATCTTCAAGACAGTGAATGTAAGTCACAAACAATCATCTTCTTGGCAATGAACATAAGTCACACACAATCATCTTCTTGGCAATGAACATAAGTCACACACAATCATCTTCTTGGCCTTGAACTTAAGTCACACACATTCATCTTCTTGGCAATGAACATAAGTCACACACAATCATCTTCTTGGCAATGAACATAAGTCACACACAATCATCTTCTTGGCCTTGAACTTAAGTCACACACAATCATCTTCTTGGCAATGAACATAAGTCACACACAATCATCTTCTTGGCAATGAACAAAAGTCACACACAATCATCTTCAAGACAATGAACATAAGTCACACACAATCATCTTCTTGGCAATGAACATAAGTCACACACAATCATCTTCTTGGCCTTGAACTTAAGTCACACACATTCATCTTCTTGGCAATGAACATAAGTCACACACAATCATCTTCTTGGCAATGAACATAAGTCACACACAATCATCTTCTTGGCCTTGAACTTAAGTCACACACAATCATCTTCTTGGCAATGAACATAAGTCACACACAATCATCTTCTTGGCAATGAACATAAGTCACACACAATCATCTTCTTGGCAATGAACATAAGTCACACACAATCATCATCTTAGCAATGAACATAAGTCACACACAATCATCTTCTTGGCAATGAACATAAGTCACACACAATCATCTTCTTGGCAATGAACATAAGTTACAAACAATAATCTTCTTGACAATGAACATAAGTTACAAACAATCATCTTCAAGACAGTGAATGTAAGTCACAAACAATCATCTTCTTGGCAATGAACATAAGTCACACACATTCATCTTCTTGGCAATGAACATAAGTCACACACAATCATCTTCTTGGCAATGAACATAAGTCACAAACAATCGTCTTCTTGGCAATGAACATAAGTCACACACAATCATCTTCTTGGCAATGAACATAAGTCACACACAATCATCTTCTTGGCAATGAACATAAGTCACACACAATCATCTTCTTGGCAATGAACATAAGTCACAAACAATCATCTTCTTGGCAATGAACATAAGTCACACACAATCATCTTCTTGACAATGAACATAAGTCACACACAATCATCATCTTGGCAATGAACATAAGTCACACACATTCATCTTCTTGGCAATGAACATAAGTTACAAACAATCATCTTTTTGACAATGAACATAAGTTACAAACAATCATCTTCAAGACAGTGAATGTAAGTCACAAACAATCATCTTCTTGGCAATGAACATAAGTCACACACAATCATCTTCTTGGCAATGAACATAAGTCACACACAATCATCTTCTTGGCAATGAACATAAGTCACAAACAATCATCTTCTTGGCAATGAACATAAGTCACACACAATCATCTTCTTGGCAATGAACAAAAGTCACACACAATCATCTTCAAGACAATGAACATAAGTCACACACAATCATCTTCTTGGCAATGAACATAAGTCACACACAATCATCTTCTTGGCAATGAACATAAGTCACACACAATCATCATCTTGGCAATGAACATAAGTCACACACATTCATCTTCTTGGCAATGAACATAAGTTACAAACAATCATCTTTTTGACAATGAACATAAGTTACAAACAATCATCTTCAAGACAGTGAATGTAAGTCACAAACAATCATCTTCTTGGCAATGAACATAAGTCACACACAATCATCTTCTTGGCAATGAACATAAGTCACACACAATCATCTTCTTGGCAATGAACATAAGTCACACACAATCATCTTCTTGGCAATGAACATAAGTCACACACAATCATCTTCTTGGCAATGAACAAAAGTCACACACAATCATCTTCAAGACAATGAACATAAGTCACACACAATCATCTTCTTGGCAATGAACATAAGTCACACACAATCATCTTCTTGGCAATGAACATAAGTCACACACAATCATCCTTGACAATGAACATAAGTCACACACAATCATCTTCTTGGCAATGAACATAAGTCACACACAATCATCTTCTTGGCAATGGACATAAGTCACAAACAATCATCTTCTTGACAATGAACATAAGTCACACACAATCATCTTCTTGACAATGAACATAAGTCACAAAAAATTGTCTTCTTGACAATAAGAGCCATATGCATGCTACAGTTTGTGTTCATCTTGCAAGCATGCAGCAATGATTCAACACATACAGCAATTAACATTTTCAGAGTTTCAATCCTTTTCTCCCTTTGAAATTGCCACTGTATGATCTCTATGATGTTTGTCCTCAAAAATTAAATTTCTTCTCACATTTTACAGCCACGAATGATTTTTTTCAGAATGTACATTTCACCTAATTCAGATATTGCATTGCTGGTTGACTTACTATACCATATAGTCACCACATTGAATGTGGTCAGGGTGAACTGTTGACCTAAACATGTTAACTGCTTGGCTAAACTAAACCATGTAGTCACCATGCTGACTATGCTTGGGTTCCAGATGAACA
Source organism: Apostichopus japonicus (assembly GCF_037975245.1). Taxonomy (NCBI): domain Eukaryota; kingdom Metazoa; phylum Echinodermata; class Holothuroidea; order Aspidochirotida; family Stichopodidae; genus Apostichopus; species Apostichopus japonicus. The sequence continues at coordinate 5,960,246 of NC_092582.1, forward strand.
GCTCATCAAAATGAAACGTTACATGATGCTGGACTAACAGTCATGAAATTCAACATGGTCGGGATGAAGTTTTTATATAAATGGCACTGCTTGTAACATGGTCGTTATTCAATGTAGGTCCCTGCTAAAGGGCAGAATTAAGAGAGTTATAGGATGGGTCCAGAGAGTAAAATAGACAAACATCAAGATTTGACATGTTGACGGTTTGTTCAGGTAATAAAGTGTAATGCTCTTGAGACTAGACTAACATATTAAAAAGAGACATATTATACAACTAGAAACCATTATATATATATATATATATATTACTATATCAAGTGCATTGTTAACTATATCCTACACTAGGACAGAAGTTACACTCACAAGCGGTCCCCTTAGTCCACGCATCCCCATAAATCCAGACCGACCCCATTCTCCAGGTGGGCCCGGTTCTCCAGGCACTCCTCTTGGTCCTTGAGGACCCTGAAGTCAAATCAAAGAAAATTTCCATCATTGAAAACGGGGAAACATTAGTTCCATTGGAGTTCGAGTCACTCCAAGATTAATGTATGTCGTCCAGTAACAGAGTTGTTGACAATTGACAATTAATAATCATGGACGTTAAATATGAATCTAAGAGACTGACTTCGGTCAGCTTGCGGCTTTGATAAGCCAATGAAGCTTCTTTGCAAATTTCTGCTTGCAGGAGGATCTAAAATTCATACAATACATACATACATACATACATTTATGCCTTACAAGAGAAGTCACATATCAGACAGAAAAACTGCACTAAAATGTGTTGAAACTTGATAATGATTGAAGGATAATAACGGGTCAGCAGAAATTGACTGAACCTATAAATGAATTCTATTTATCCCGAGTCAGAGTGACACGATGACTCAATCAATAATTTGTATACTGTGACATGTGGACGGGAAAGAAACTTAGACAAGTTTTGACAAATCATTCTAAATATTAACGGTCAAAACAATAACCAGTACTATGTTTGAGTGGATAAAGGCAGTGGTATTAGAAGTAATGAAACCTAGCATCTGAGCGGTCGTGGGTTCAAGCCTTGGCCGGCTAAATTGGGATGGTTTATTCATCCACCAGGAGATATCCATGGTTCAGCTCCCAACTATAATGGACTTCCAAACTGCTGTAATGAACTGTCAATTGACTTGGAAGTCTATTCAAGTAATAAGGCACTCCTCTTCTCCTACATGCAGATGTGGCTACTTAAAGTAACCGCCTTCTAGGGCAATAATATTGCTTGACCAAATCTGATCATATTTTCCACAGGGATATAGGTCGCAACAATAACCCAGAAATCTGACAATGTGTGCTATGTGTTATAGGTCACAACAACTAGAATAAATGTTACTATACATTTGAAATGTCATTGCTCAGTCACAACAATATGCTTTGTCATACTTTAAATATTGACATTACAGTTTTAACATTTCATGTCATATACTGAAAAACTCATTTTCACTTACCCGTTCGCCCCGCGGTCCCATAACTCCCAAATTGCCTGGTGGACCCTACACAAATTAAAGTGAAAATTCTCTCATAGGAAAAGCCACTATTAAACGTGACCAATAAACACACACAGCTTTAGCAACACAGACATGTTGATAGGATAAGAGGCCAGCTGATTGGATGATGAAAAACAAGATCTATTGGAATACTGAGGATGCAAAACTCAACAGATCGAAAGTTTTTAATAATAGTCAGAACGGAGTGTAAAGATTTGTTATAGATGATCAGATCATACTTCCTGCCATGTTTACAAGCTTGATATTTTTCATAATTTTTATCAAGACCAGGCACCAAGTTTTACTCTTTCTCTCCCCCACCTCTCTCTCTCTCTCTCTTAGAACAATGCAAATAATCAGAAACCGAGGAATTACATTTCTGACGAAGACATTCATTTTGATGAGTAAATATATTGATTACATTAAATTTCTTTATATTTAGTAACAGCAGTAACCAAACATTAAAAGCACACCAAAAATGTTTAGCATGTTTCCTTCTTTTGACTTCATCATGACTTTGTTTCCATGGGAACTCTCATAGTTTTTATAGTTTAATTCTCATAGGACTGCACATACAACAAATTATACATATTGTGATCTCTCTCATCCTCCCAGAATCCCACATTCTCCTTATTTGTGTAGATTCATTTCTATGGATCCACGATGTCTCAAACTTCCTCCCTGCACAATCTGTGACTGCCTTCTCTATCTTATGACTTTCAGTCTAGGACCCCCGTCACACATACATTTTTTCAGACATAACCATGGTCCGACCATGGTACGGTTTGCGTGTGACGGCTCTCTACTATGGTCTGACGATCGTCCAACCATCGTCCTCTAAAGATGGTAATAAGCATCGTTAGCCCCAAGTTAACCATGGTCCGACCATCGTTAGCAAGAAGAACCATGCGTGTGACCACAATTGCGTTGTCCGACTTTGCATTTTTTTTAGCGTTAAAACTGGCATCATCTACTACTTACAACTAAAAAACCTGCGAAACATCGTCAAAACCGTGAACCTTGACATACCCAATGCAACTGCGCATGATAGCTTTGCAAAAGCATAGTTAACTCACTGATGCATGTGTCCACGAATAACGATCGTCTGAATATAGTACAAAGTCCTGTGACCGCTACCGTAGTTAGTTTGATATGGTCGGACTATAGTTAAGAAACGATGGTCGGAAGATGCAATTTTAAATGTGTGACAATGGTCTAGATTAATTTCCCCTAGTCTAGAAGACACTTGTGTTTTGAGACTTTACTACCACTGTATCTCTACCTGGGGTCCAGGTATGCCAGGGAGGCCCTCTCTTCCTGATGGCCCTCGGACACCCATACGCCCTCGTACATTGCTTGGACGCCCTGGCTGTCCTTTTTCTCCCTGCGAATAAGAGAGAAGACAGTCAGCGTTCAATGTTAGAGAAAGCAAAAAATAAAGACACTATAGAGTTAAAAGGAGAACAATGTAACTATTGGTTATTCTCTAATTTACAATTGCTGGGTGACCACACCTGCTGTTAATTGTCAGTATCAGCATAAGCTGTGTTCACCTTTTTGTTTTAAACTTTCAACAAAACTCCTCTGTGACATTTTATTAAACTTTAGATTTCTTGATGTTGTGCCCAATTTGTCAGGGTCACTGACATCATGTGTATGGGTTGTGCTTATTTAATTAAGTAAATTAAATTGGCAGGCAATTAATTAACTAGAACAAGAATGAAGAACTTACATCTGGTCCTGGTTCTCCGTCATCCCCCACTGGCCCTCTTATTCCACGCTTACCCTGAGGAATAAGAAAGGAACCACACCAAGAAAAATTTGTCGCAGGTAAGAAATACATAATTTGTTAATTTGTTTACTTCGTAATATTAGTACTCATTAAGGGGCATGTATAATTAACCATCTATAAGATTCACCAATGGTATTTATTTAGTAAAAATTTGTTTACAAGTTTCACATTCTGGCAACTGGTCACCTGAAATGACCACTACCAGCAACAGCTGCCTTGACCTCCTACATACCAAGAATGAACTTCAAGCAAGCATGGACATGGTGAGTTACAGTGCGCTTGCCCACCATTAGGATCGCATACACACACATGCACGCACACATACCAATACAAATGCATGGACAGACATACAAATGCACATACCAATACAAATGCATGCATATACCATACAAATGCATGGACAGACATACAAATGCACATACCAATACAAATGCATGCATATACCATACAAATGCATGGACAGACATACAAATGCATGGACAGACATACAAATGCACATACCAATACAAATGCATGCATATACCATACAAATGCATGGACAGACATACAAATGCACATACCAATACAAATGCATGCATATACCATACAAATGCATGGACAGACATACAAATGCACAAACTCATACAAGTGATATCAATGTCTCATCTATCCCCTTTTTGCCCTCAGCAAGGAGTCATACAAAAATACCACAGCACTTATGTTAATCACATATGAGAGAAAGAACGTGATAAACAGTGAGTTAAATTATGCCAAGATGTGCAAGATTTGTCCAGAAAACAATGACTACTTCACTGGCATAATCATTTGATGCATGTCTGACACACATTCATAAAGCGCATCTCATTTGATAGTGCTACAGTCTGCTTTCAAACCCGATTACAGAACAGCTTCTCTGAGAAGCGATACCAGAACATTTTGTTCTAAAAATAACATTGTTTTTATATACATTGATTACTTCCTACTTTCCCATGGTGATCTGATCTTATCAAACAAATTGGAACTTAAGGAGATTATTTTGATAGACCATATGATCTCCGATCCGGGCCGAGAGAAAGTATGAGATTATCCAAAATCGGAGACACTCATTCACGGAATATAATTTCATTATTTGAAGGTCCACTTAACCTTCCGACTCACCCTGTTGCCTTTTTCACCTTTGGTGCCTGGCTTGCCTCTGCCTCCACGTTTGCCCTGCGGACAGAAATATCACCAAAACCGTGGTCTGACAGCCAGCTCGTTATCAAACTTGATAAGGAAGAGACTCTCGGGGCACATTCTTTGTATGTTCAGTTGATGCTTATGTCATGGCTACAACTATCCCCTGAGGTGTTCAAGTTGTGTGCAGGAAAAGAGATAACTTAATTGGTCCAATGTAGAACCACTATACCCCCTGAGGTGCTCAAGCAGCAGTAACTGAAATCACTTAATTGGCCAAGTGAAGACTCACTCCTGCTTGCTAGCTAGCTTATAGCAAGCATCTTGAGAACAAGCACAGGTCCCACAACACTAACACTTAGTCCTGGAGAAGGGGCATAAATTCTTAGCAAGATATTCAAATGTTGTCCCTCCCAGCCTCCAAGTTACCTGCCATATTCTACTGGACTGTACCACTTGAGAATGTACTGTTACATGGAGCCTCACGCAGTTTGCATCAGAATATTCTTTTGCCCATCATTAAGTCTATCTTCTCGAGAGGCTTAATACTGATAAAGTTTGCATTTGGGAATACATTGGTTGTAGTCCAGAAGCACAATATCAACTTGTCCAGCCCATTACACAAGGTAGCAATAATTTATAATGAAGTCTACCTATGTAAAGGTTTCCTCCAAAAACCTATATAAGAAATAGTTATACTAACATGGCATTTCACTATTGTTATACACACATACACACGAATAGCTCTGTGTTTACATTCAGACTGAGGACACCATTTTTTTGTCCATTGTTTAAATCCATGTACCCATAACAATAGAATTCTTGCGAGGACGTGCGGATTCTTTAGAAATCACATCTAAGGACCTGGAATTCATTTGTTCAAGTTGTCAGTCAGAATACAAACAAACGCACACACACAAGAACGAGATTACTGATGCACGAGGAGTAGAATGGTGACCTACCTGTGGACCAGTTGGTCCCCTCAAGCCTCTGATTCCAACTTCTCCTGGTTGACCTGGTATACCTGGAGCACCTGGCTCACCCTTGGGGCCAATGGGGGCCGCTCCCATCTAATTTAAAAAGAAAAGTTCAAAGAATGTGGAAAGTAACTTCACACGAAAATGAACAAGGTAAATATCCACCTCATCCATTTCAAGATACCGGTGCTGTGGCCGAGTGGATAAAGGCGGTAGCATTTGAAGCAATGCGGCTTAGCAAATCTGGAGGTTCCAGGTTCGATACCCGGCCGGGACATAGTAAGGTGGGTGTTTCATCCAAGAGCAATCTACCATTTTTCTCATCTGAAATGACATTCTAAATTGAAAAGATTCAAAATTTGAGTTAAAATGTTGAATTGGGAGCCACCTGACGTTTCAGTCGTAATCCATAAGCTCTCGTGGGTTTCTCCAACATTTGTGGTCGCTTAAGCGTCGTAAGAAAACTGCTAATGACTAAGAAAGACTGGTATTTACTGGTTCTAAGAGCAAGATGTATCCTCTTGTATTAAGTTGATTTCTTGGCCGTCATCCAATAAAACAAGAAAGTAGTTCCTTAAAATGATGGGCACATGACACCACATTTCCTGATTCGATGAATTGGCCAGGTGAGCACTGAAAGATTATTAGGGATGTCTTCATGTATTGGAATCTCTATAAATCCCATATAACCTGTAAATAAAATGTTTATAGACAATACCTCAGGATCATTATCATAATTTTTAAACTCCACTGGCCACTGTGATAAAGGAAACATTTATTTATACATGGATGTAATATCACCAGTAAATACTTACATCACCTTTTCTTCCTTGTTCTCCTTTAGGTCCAGGGGGTCCAGCTGGACCTCTCTCACCGGGTGGTCCTTGTTCTCCGGGCTCTCCGGGGGGTCCAGTGGTAATGTTCTAGGAAAGACAAGACGTCGGCTGAGAATCACCTTATTAACAGGGTCATCGTAACTAGTAGCAACAAAACTACTTCCCAAATTCACATTTGCTGCAGCCGTTTCTAATTTCTTGGCTTCGTAAGGCAATATTCTTTTTGCATATTCTACGAGATTTAGCCACGAAGGTCTGATCTTAGACCAGGGCTTCTCGGTAGGTGGATACCGGGCCATATCCAGCCCCGAGGAAAGCTCAATCCAGTCTACAGAAAGAAAATACTCTTGCACTGAAAGTCACACTAGGCACGCAACCAACTTTATCATCACTTCAGGCTTCAAAGTCACACTACATATAAAGTAAACTGACATACACGTTGAATACGTGCAAACGGATTGGGTTCTAATCTCTGCTTGTGGAAAAACCCTGAAAAGAGGATCTTGGAGGGAAGGGGGGGGGGAGTCGGGAGTGGAGAACCAGGCCGTCTAATTGGCCTCTACCGATACTCACGGCATAAACGCTGTGCATTCCTTGCAGCAGAAAAATGACGGTCTCTTCGTCATCGTTCATCAGGAGAAGCTCGATGAAATCATCCGGTAGTCCAGGAAAACCATGGATGAGGATCGGATGCCTGGTCTGAAACAAGCAGCAATATGAAAGTCATTGAGTGTCTGTGAAGAGTTAAATGTCAGTCAGTCTGATATCTGTGGAAATTCAGTAAATCGCTACAATTCAATACCTGATATTAGGACTTATCTTTTCTATGTTCCTGGAAGCTGCTATCAGAGAGTGTCATGGCTTTGTAAATGTAGGAGAAGGGGGAGGGGAGGGGAGGGGCAATTGTGATGCCAGGAAGTTCGGTAGTGTGGCCAACATGTCAATTAACTATCCAGTGAGCACTTCCGCAAATCTTTAGAAACCACTTTACTTTGTAATTAAATTGTGGATTTCTATGGAGTTTATTACTTCATGTATAAACACATAGATTCAACAGAACATAAATTGTAAATAACATAAATTTTATATACACAAGGTGCAAGGAAGTGCACACAAACCCGACAGGTGCTTGAAGATGTGCACTCCCGTATGCAATACACAAAAACACATCAAGAAATATGAACAACTACGAAGACTAGCAGAAAAGAGACAGCTAGGTTTAAACCACAAAGTAGATCAATTTGGATATGTCTGCTGTGTCTGTTAGGATCATTCATGTCTAATTCCTCATGGTTTTGCTTTCATGGAATCATTCTTGTTTATCCTCATAGTCTCTATGGTAATATTTTCTGGGGTATAATACAGACACACCCAATTACCTCCCGTGTTGTAAAACGTACATGTACCTATAAAATAAAGCCCTGGGAATGTTTCTATCAAAATTAATATAAACCAGTCTTCCCTATTGTGTGCCCCATGTCTATTTAGCCTGACCACCATTTTGTTTTGAAACCTTTTCAATTACAAAACATTTTCCCTGGTCATCATCAAGGTCTTCCAAATTTGTTTACGTAATTGCTAAAGATGTGTCTATAAACAGATATGTTTGTGTTCTGTCAAAACTTAATAAACTTAGATAAGAAAAAGAGGATGGGAGGGAGAATTATTCTACCAGCGAACCGATCTTCACATTTCTCATGAAATAAATTTGCAACACGCTGTCAGATGTGCTGCTACCGAGTTAACCCTGCTAACCCTTCACTTCCAAAGTGTTCAAAAGTACATAATTTACAACCTCACACAGACAGTGGTGGGAACTCACAAAATTCCAACTAGGGGTACAAATATAGCTAATCTGTCACAAACTATCAAACAAGGAAGAATCTGATTAGGGGCAACAGTTGGTAAGGTGTCACGTTGGTAATAACTTTCAGGTTCAAAATTAATGTTTTTCATATCTACAAATTACCCTGAAGGAGACATATATTAGTAGTTAAGGAAATTTGATAGTATCACCCTACAAGTCCTTCTCAATATAGAGAAACTAATTATTAAGACTGTAAAAGCTATTATAAGGCCTTCCATCAATTTTCAGGGTTAATTTCTTCTTCTTTTTTTTTTTTTTTTTGGAGGGGGGGGGGGGGTTGGAGTAGTTGAAAGAATGGTTTAGTTGTTGACTGAGCTTTTGCTTAACAATTACAATTGATGTTGCATCAATATCAAACTTCACATAGGGCAGTGCAAATAGGACCTTCATATCATCAGGCAATATTTTATGATGTATTTACAAACTACATTTAAGCACGTTAGTAACAGTGGACTCGTAATAAAATGTGATAAATTCGATAATCGAAATGTCATCATCATTCTGGAAGAAAATCAGATAAGATCCAGACGTCGTCGTAGTTCTGTAGTTTGTGATTATTGTTCGTGATTATATATTTGTGACCTGCGTGATAGTGACCCATGTGACAGGCTCATTTTTGATGACTTTAGGCAGATTTTGCTGAGCTGATATATGTTATACCTAGCATTTAATATCAAATAGATCCAAATGTTGAAAATATTAGGTTTGCTTTGTTACTGTCACACTGCATTTATTGAGGATTGCCTCATTAATTATTTCCCTCATTTTGGTTTCAATTTACAACCCTGAAAGCAGAAGCTCTAGAGGGTAGAGAAAAGCATTCCATACCGGAGGAGCGTAAGGAGGTACACAGGGGTAGAAGTCATCGCAGTTGATGTCTGACTTATCGCCTGGCACGAAATACATATGCTGAATAAGACCCTATGGAAAAGAAGAGAAAAACACAGTTTCAAAATTGGTAAACATTTTAATGTTCAAACAAAAATAATTGCTAAGTTTTATTATTATTATTATTAGTATATGGGAACTGATGATGGAGGGGTACGCATTTTCTAAATAGCTAGGGTTGAAGCTTGGAAATATAATGAAGGTTGAATAAAATGTCCAGCACAGTAGACCTACTAGTAGTTGGTATGCTAAGGCAAGGAATATAACAAGGGTACGGTGGGGGGGGGGGGGTGGTTCTCCTCCCTAATGAACATTGCTCAGAGCATTTATAGCCAACCACTGCTTTCTGTTGATGAGGTGTTAATTGTTACTCTTAATTAATGTAAGAGCAACAACATGCAACATCATGCTCATAGCATCAATCCTCCAACCTAACTTCTTTCTTTCTTGAAAATAAATTTCATCGTAAAAAAAATGTCTGCTAACATGGAAATTATCACAGGCTCCTTTCTTTACTTTTTACCATCATTGTTATTTAAAAAATCAACAAAGCTTGGGGAAATTTGGTGACAATGTCCTTCACCCCATTTTATATAAAGTATGGTTCAATATATAGTATATAAATGAAAAGAATGCTGCCATAGCAATGTTGAAAAGCATGTATGACATTTGACCAAGAAATTCCAAGACTTACTTTGGTTAAGATATTTATGAGCAACCAACTTACATTATCTCCTGTCTCCTCACAACATATGCACCCTTGTTCTTCCGTGTCTAGAGTGACCTGGTGACCTTTGACCTGGTGACCTTTGATACTGACCCTCCCCCCATTGATGACTGCTCACCTCCAGTCAACCTACCCTCCTCCTCATCCTACCACCCAAATTTGACCCCAAGAGCACTAGACTGTGATGACAATATCGTCTTACATCATAGGGCTCCACGCCCTGCAGACCTTCCATGGGGCCTCCGATCTTCAGATAACCGCTAGATTTTAACTGTAATTTTTTATCGAATGACATGGTGCCGATGTGTTTGCAATCTGAGTACAGAGTGATATGAGATGCGTTGACTGCTACCCTCAATTTGTGCCAGTTATTGTCACCGAATTCTTCGGAATAAAATCTGAAATAGAAACACAGGCGGTTATCACAAGATACTGCGTCTCCGGGGAACGAGACCTGATAATGTTTTGATTGGTAATAACCTGTCTTTTATTACTGGATTAACCTACATGTAACCTAAGATGGCCGTCTACTACATATAGCTCATGGGTTCAAAGGTCATCACTTCTGGACCCAAATATTAGCACGCAATAAAATCTGCTGACTTAAGATTTTACATCCCAAAGTACATTTCTGTGGGTTCTCTCTCTCTCCATATTATTCATAAATATTTAGGGACGTATCTTCACTTAACAAGATTTTGCTGTTACCCAGAGCAATTGCTTTGAGGGTGGGCAGTGAAAACCACATTGAAATTGGAGCAGGAGTGACCCTTGCTTGACATTTTAACATCTCTGTAGGCAAATACTGATGATATTTAAGTGATTCTGGTTTCAATATATCATAACTTAGCTTAATACACCAGTGTTCATATTTTTATAATTTGACACTGGGATGTTGGTTAAAAATATCAAATGTGACAAACAGTACCTGGCATGAAGAACATCACCAGAAATGACAAATGATGTTTGTGATTCCATGCCACCCATCCAAAATGAGAATATTTATTGTAACACTACTGCACAAGATTTTGGAGTGTTTGACCCTAATTTCTGACTTGAAGTGATCAGCAAGTGATCTTGCACTGATGCAGGCCTAAACACACAGAGTTCCTCAGTAACAAAATGGAGACAAGATCAAGACCATGTTTCCACACACACACACACATATGAGCAACCAGGGGCACCGAAAATTCCAATACATATTTTCTAAAACAGCTACTCCTCATTTGTCAATTATGAGTCATATCTTATTTCTCTGCTTTTGTCTATTAATATTTCTTTTGGAGTAAACATGGACTTTCTTTATTATATATTCATATATATACATAATTGAAATCGTGGTGAGTCGGAAAAGCAAGAACAGTGAAAAAACTTCCAGCCTCCACCGGGATTCGAACCCGGCCTCCCGCTTTAGATGCAGACACCCTAACCACTAGGCTATGGATGCTGATTGTATGTCCAGAGCTTTGAAACCGGTAAGGAAGGTCATAATTCCACTGTAGGCGTTTGTCACCTGTATCAAAAAATACTAGTTCTGTTTTGGTGACATATTTGCCTTACTCTAGAGATCAAACATGATGCTAACCAACTCGAAAATCATTTGTGATTCCTAAAGCTGGATCTCGAAAGAGATACTTTGAACAGACTTTGATATGTATATATAGCATTTACTCCCTTGGCTTTAGCCAGTTGAGCCAACAATACTAACTACACAAACAAATCCGATGCCCTGTACAGCTGCCTTTCTGTACCTCCTACCTTGCTTCTCCATCCGGGAGTAGCAACTATACCTTCTCCAATTCCCTGAGCTGCTCTCGATCTGACTCGAAGCTGGGTAAAAGTATCAAAACAAATCGTAGAACATCCGACTCCCTGTTCTTCACGAACACCAACTTATTAAATTACTATCCAACAAAAGCGAGTTAATACGAGCTGAATTTAGTTGCCACCTTCCTAATTTTTTATCATTCAGTTTGGATTCGATAATAAAACCCACTCATTTGACCCTCTCACTTGGGTACAAATATTGTTAGACTAGAAGAGTTGGAGGTATGACGTCCTGCTGAGCTACCATAGTCTCTCAATCAACCGGTAGTAGAAGGTATTAAGTATTGTGGTCATTACGCAGCAATCGGATTCAATCATTCTACGAAGAGATGATGGGAACCACGACTATCCCAGGGTGCAGTTCTGATATATCAGTTTAGAGATGCCAGAGATGGTTTCCCTGGATGCTATAGCGTTACCCTAAAACTCTGGATTTTCTCCAAAATACCAGACTGTGTTTTTTATCTTCCGTGATCATCCAAATTTTGATATCATTCCAACAAATTTAAAATAAATATAGAGGGAAAAGATTTTTTTATTTTATTTATTTTTTAAAATTTTTTTATTGTCGTTCCAGCTACTCCAATTTGACTACAGGAAAAGCAAATTGTCATTTTAAGTAAGTTCTGGTTTAACATTGAGATTTTTTGTATTATTTTTATATATAGGAGTATTTTAACTTCAAAATTGGATATCATTTTGCATGTTTGTACCCCTTCAAATTAGTCAATTTCTCCAACAAAGAGGAGGAAGCCCTCAACAAAGACCCCTTCCCCTAGGTAAAATAAACCACATGGATACTGAGTTTGCAAGTATCCATGCATCAGGTTGGTTTCATACTTTCTGAGGAAGAAAATAAACCGTATGGCCAGTTGGCTCTGTGATTCCTTCCCATACAATGTCCTCAAAATTCAGTATATAAACTACATGGGACTAATGTAGAGCAGGTGAGATAAATTTGTCCAAGAATTAAGTAAGAACCAGAAATGATCAGAGATTTCCAGCTCTTATTTGTATAGCACCCCCTTTGTGGGCATTAACCATTTCATTCCCAGGTAGGATTTGACAGTTACAGAATTTTTACACCAAAAATATTTCAATATCCAGAATAAATAGTCCTTCCTATGTAAAACACATAGATGTGAGACACATAGATGAATGAATAAAGTGACTTTTTTATGTTAATGAATGAGGGTTTAATACATGACATTGTTTAAAACACTGCGAAATATTTTCACAAAGCAAGAGTCATCTAGTATAAATCACAGAGAAATTGGTCAATTTTGAGACCACTTGAGATAGCCTGTTGACCCCTTGAGCCAATGTTCGCACTATTTGAGATAACATGTTGACCCCTTGAATCTCCGAGGGTTAAAACTGATAAGAGTTTGAGAGGGTTTGAGTTCAGTTTAAAGCAAGACCAAAAAACTCTCTAAAGCAGACTAATTTCCTGGACGACTGTATGTTCTGTCGAAGCCTTATAGATCCCATTCAAGAATCTAAACTGTCAAACTGAATTTGACAAAACTATTGTCAACAAAAGAAATTCATAGCATTGGAGAATTCACAGATTAATTGTAGTTTGAATTTTGGAGTTGTCATCAAGTGACAAAGGTTTTCAGACTTTGACACCTGTTGACCTCATGTGACCTTTGACTTATACCAATTTCAAAAGGATTCTTGCACTCACCAAATTGGATCTACATATTATGTATGAAGTTCAAGAAAGATGTACTTCTTTAGTTATCACTTTTACAAGATTTTCTTACTCTGACATAAATGCTGACCGCAAATGACCTTTGACCTCCACCGATTTCAATAGGGTTCTTGCACTAGCTCACCAAACTGGCTCTGCATACCCATGTATGGAGTACAACAAAGTTTACAAAGTTTTCAGACTTTGACCTCTTTTGACCCCAAATAACCTTTCAACTTCACAGAAAACAAATTTTTGTCTTCAATAGGATGGATCCATATACCAAGAATGAAGTTAATCCACAATAAATTGCTTGGAGCTGCGGCATTTACAAGCATGTGTCACATACACACATTACACATACGCACACCAGTGTGTGCAGTAAAATTCAAGTTCAAGTGATGACGAGTGACCATTATTCCTTTCTCTATAATCTTTGGGAACAATACCGATGATGGACCCTCAAGAGCCACGACACATCACATCATAATGTACACTGTACACGACACGTTTAACCCAAGGACCAATGCAGCAGGCATTCATGCCAGCCTGATTGGACTGTTTCCAAGCCCCTTTGGCAAGCATATCTAACAAGCTATTAAACAGAAATAATTGACTTGGAAAAACATCAAAATGAACCCAAAAAGCAGGTAAGTGTGTTAACGTAGCCGGAAGCTGGAATTGTTGTACAATTCCCCATCTACTATACTTTACAAACCTAAAAGTTTTCAGCAGCGTGAAGAGATATATAGGCTGTATTGGATTACAAATAGATTAATGTTGTACAAAATGATATGTAAATTACTAGAACTGACCCATTTTACTGAGAAATTTACTTGCAATTGGGTAAGCTGACTAAAGTTCGCTGAAATGATCCGTCCGAGAAAGCAGCAGCTTTTTTGTTAACTCTTCCTCTAGTCTGCTGTATGAAACATACTGTTTCTCGGCGAGATGAGGATGGGATTGCATCTTGAAATATTTAGGCTGGACAAACAGCCTCTGAGAAGATCATGACCTATCATCCATAAAAGGTGAACCCCTATGGATACTAATTGCAGGAGACCAAGTGAAATTGGATTCACAAATTAAGTTTCCAAATAGTTTTATCTCACGGAAATGGCTAGGAGCACAGTTGTGATGACATAACCCATACGGTTACTGTTATGATATGCTCGAAGACAAATGGTAAAGTGGTTACATGTATATGTACTTCTGCTGATGATGATCTGCACTCTATGACCATAACCTGATTATCCTTTTTAAATAAATTCTGAAACATACTTCAATGTACGGTAAAAAATATTACATGACAAACATGGATATTTTCAGAGTAAGAACAGGCAGTTTTCTTGGATATTTTCAGAGTAAGAACAGGCAGTTTTCTTGCATACGTTCAGCTCTGATTTAAATGGGAATTAGAGGTCAATTGCAAATCTCTTGTAGGTGATCTTGTATGATGACAAAATTTGAACCAATAGGAACAATTTGAATCAAAGAAAAAATTGTAACTAAGAGTGCTGTCACAATAGATCTCGAGCAGGGTAATCTGATCCTTCGCTCGAGATTAACTTCCAAGCGTGACAGCTCTCAGGATCTGAACCCAAGATCTTAATCCTCCTTCTTGGGATGGAGGGAGGGGGAGGGGGGAGGGGGGAGGAGGGGATAGGACCTGGAGCTTAAGACCAAACTCTGTGGATTACAGTGACCCGAGACCATGTGGATGACATTTCACCTTTGACCTTCATAAGAGCTTTCGTTTTGGAGGTATACAGCTTGTTTACGAGGATTTAGGATTGACCTCTCTGGGTATCTAATGACTTTTGACCTGCACTCAATACTCTGGATTCACATACCATTGTTAAGTTCATCTAAACTCTACTTTTGCAGTTATTTATGCTACAAAATTCAGACTCTGACCTCTGTTGACCTCCACTAGGAACTACTCATTCTTTCACTAACCAATTATGGACGTACAAGCTAGGTACAATGTTCATCAAAACTTTACGTATGGAATATCATGTTAACAGCGTTTTTCAGTGTTTTGACCTCTGTTATAGACCAGGTGACCTTTGACCTCCATGAAAACCAATAGGGTTCGTGTCAAAATGGATCTATACACCAAGTATGGAATTAACCCATATCGTAAATTAATCCGTATTGTAACATTTTGAATAATATCATGTTAACACGCCACTCGAGCCATCATATACATGCATACAAACATTCATACACACACATACAGGTGTATAGAATCTATTTATCCTCGGCAAGGAACCAAACCAGCTGGTGAAAAAATGTTCATGATTGGTACAGTGTACCTTTTGCAGATGTAGCAATACTTCAACTGTACTCATATCTTTCAGCTAGTACTCTCCATACATTTACATAGCAATGAATTTCCATTAATATAGATCTAATCAAATGACTTAAGGTCAAGTAGTACCTCAGCCAATAAAATAAAGAAATGCACTTACTTAAATGATTTCAGACCTGATTTTTTGAAGCGAAATTGAGCGTTGAATGAAAATGGACTCAATGTGAATCGTAAACTAGTGCTGTTCTTATTATCCTCTATGGATAATAACTTCATTTCTCCATCGGTTGGAACTCCAGAAGTCTCAGGAAATTGGTATTTAACTTGCATCAAGAAAGTAAAACTTGTTGGAAATCTGCAAGCAAAAAATAGAACAACTTTTTATTGAAGGAATTGTCACAAATGATCTATCCTTGTCATGCCATGTCTCGGATTACTCAGAAAGCCAGTGGGAATCTCGGTGAGACACAGTTAGAACTGCTGTGCTGAAGTACCACTTCCAAACTTCCCTTTTTTTACCCAAATTTTCAAAAATTTCACATAAAGGAATTTTTCTGGTGATAGCCCGTCTCTGCGTTTAACCATCTTCGTGGCATTTAAGTCACCGACTTTTCCACTCCATCAATGTTGCACATTTTTCCCAAGAAAGTTAATTCAGTTCTGCATGTTCAGTACATTAACGCACAGATACCACAATACGTACAATCTGTGATGCTGCTGAGCGATGATCCCCCCCCCCCCTCCCCATCTGTGAGCTTCTCTTGACATTTGTGGTATTTGACATATTTTTCAAGTAATGAAATTGCTCCTCAATTACATATTTTCATCAGATTTGACAGCAGGAGGGGGAATGTTTTGACCAATCACCTGACAATTAAGGCAATGTACATAGCTTTAAGACTCCAAAAGTCCAAAACCAACAGGAATAATTACATGTTCCAAATGGGGACGTGCTGAGCAATTAGCCTTCCAGGCAATTTTGAGACACGAATGGACGGATGGATGGATGGACGGATGGATGGACGGATGGATGGATGGATGGATTCATGGATGGATGGATGGATTCATGGATGGATTCGTGGATGGATGGATGGATTCATGGATGGCTGGATGGATTCATACAAATATGTACAGATGAAGTGCAGTAGTTGGTCATTTTGTCATTGATCCTCACGACACTTAAGTTACTACTTTTCGCTTTCACCCCGACCCTTCCCTTCCCTTCCCCGACCCCTCCCCCACATTTCCAGATAATAATTTGTCCACTTCATAGTGAAATGATACGCAAAATAAGTAAATTGTGATACAAGTGTATTTATCAGTTTTTGTACATGCAGGGATCATAGTATTATACTTGAACCAAATTTCAGAGCTTTCAGACTCACTACAAGTAAGTTGAACACACAATTATCTCTGGCAATGCTCACCCTTTGACCTAACCAAGCAATTATTGAATACCAGCTTTATCATTGCATTGGGGTATATATAGGATAACCTGAGGTTGTATACAGATATACCACTCAACAATGTTACATTTCATCATACCCTAGCACTACTTATACCTCCAACTGTAACAATATCTTATCATCAGTTGCCAATCATGTCATAACAACAATTGTAACTGGACAAGTTGTCCTGACAACCAACCATCAACAAGCTAACTGATCGTGGCTGACAAACTTTTGATACATCTATAGGTGACCTTATACGCAAAGTTTACCACAATTAGAATCCTTGAGTTACTGAGTCCTACCATGGAGGTAAAACAGAGTGACTGCAGACCTGCTGATTCTGACCAGATGGTGCAGAGAACCAAGTTAGTGGCCTGAACTATTAAACCATACCATCTTCAAGACCACACAATTTCTGCAACATTTTGATTCACAGTGGCACACACATTCCTTTCCAGTTGTACACAGTCTATAAAGACCATGACCATCATTAAACAGTTTTTTTTTTTGGGGGGGGGGTGTTACTGAGACGGGGGAAGGAAACTTGGATGAGATGGGAAAGGGAACTTGGATGAGATTGGATAGGCAATGGATGAGATGAGAAAGGGAACTTGGAAGAGATAGGAAGGGAACTTGGATGAGATGGGAAGCATAGGCGTAGGAGGCGGGGGGGGCTGGGGGGGCTGCAGCCCCCCAACCAAATTTTTGGTGAAAATTCGGGCAATATGCTGAGAATTTTTCGGGCACCTACTGAAAGAAGAAGAATTTACAATGTGTTTTTTCAAATTTTTTGGCTGAAAATTCGGCAATATGCTGGGAATTTTTCGGGCACCTACTGAAAGAAGATTAATTTGCAGTGTGTTTTTCAAATTTTTTTGGTGAAAATTCGGCAATATGCTGAGAATGTTTCGGGCACCTACTGAAAGAAAATTAATTTGCAGTGTGTTTTTCAAATTTTTTTGGTGAAAATTCGGCAATATGCTGGGAATTTTTCGGGCACCTACTGAAAGAAGAATAATTTGCAGTGTGTTTTTCAATATTTTTTTGTAAAAATTTGGGCAATACGCTGGGAATTTTTCGGGCACCTACTGAAAGAAGAATAATTTGCAGTGTGTTTTCCATTTTTTTGGTGAAAATTCGGGCAATATGCTGAGAATTTTTTGGGCACCTACTGTAAAATGAATAATTTGCAGTGTGTTTTTCCCTTTTTTTGGTGAAAATTCAGGCAATATTCTGAGAATTTTTCGGGCACCTACTGAAAGAAGAATAATTTGCAATGTGTTTGTCAAAGGTTAAACTTATATTATTATCATCATTATTGTTGTACCGACTTCCCCAATAATTATAACCAATATTGAAGGGTAATAACACAGAATGAATTGAATGTTATTGGCATGTGATGTAATAACCGATGAATGCCTATATGATATGCACATATATTAACATGTTGAACATGCGCGGAGCGCGCCAAAAATTTTGGTTATATTTTTCAGGCAAGTCGTTACAGCCCCCCCAAATCAGATAAGGCTCCTACGCCTATGATGGGAAGGTGCAAAGTGGTAGAGAGAGAAAAAAAACACTCAGCAGTATGTGGCAAGATCAGACATTCACAAGAGGTAGTATTGGCAGAAAAGGTTAGTGTTGAAGGATGGAGGTGGGGGAAGGAAAGGTTGGGGATGTGTAGGGAAAGTATGGGGATGGAGATGGGGAAGGGAAGGAATGGGATGGGATGGGGGAAGGTAAAGGAAGGGATAATGGAACAGAAAAGGAGAAGACAAAGAAGGAACTTGGGATAAGATGGAGGAGCAACTTGGGCTGAGATGGGGAAGGGAACTTGCATGAGAAGGGGAAGGGAACTTGCATGAGGAGGGGGAAGGGAATGAAGGAGATGAGGAAAGGAATGGATGAGATGAGATGGGGAAGTGAACTTGGATGAGATTGGAAAGGAATGTGGATGAGATGAGGACAGAAATTGATGAGAAATGGGAAGGGATGGGTTGGGTGTAGAGTAGTAGAGAGGAGGAAACCTTGACATTTCTTCAAAATCAAATTACTGTACTTTAGAAAGTTTTTTTTCATTTGCCAGTGTTAGCGAAACTCTTGGTGACCGGACAACTCCCCCCTGGACGATTACCCCCCGGACAATTACCCCCCGGACAACTCCCCCCTGGACAATTACCCCCCGGACAATTCCCACCCAGACAATTCCCACCCTGGACAGTTCCCACCCCAGACAATTCCCCCCCGGACAATTCCCATCACGCACGACTTCCCCCCAGACAATTACCCCCGGTCAATAACCCTCCCGGACAATTTCCCCCCGGACTATTCTCCCCCCCCCCGGACAATTTCCCCCTGACAATAGCCCAAAGAAAATTGTCAATCGGGAGCATCCAATTGGGACGATTTTATAACGCTAAGTACCAATAAAAACTGTGCGTGTGAACGATATTATTTTATATTAGCATAACCAATAGGTCCAACTCACTTGAGAAAAAATATTCACAAAGTTTAAGATACGAACAACGCGTATCTTTGTGCGAGATTCTCGTGCATTAGTGATATATTTATATATTTCCGCATTTCTGTGTGTAAACCATGTCTGCCCTGTAGAGACTGACTTTTGCTTAATTTTTTCAACACAAAGGAGTGAGATATGGGTTTACTTTGGTCTACTTACATAGAGAATCTGAATAACCACTTTCGTCCTGTCACGCTACCAATGTAATAATTTTGCAATGTAGAAAACATACGAACACAGTTGAATTGAAAAGCTTAAATAGCAAAACGACTGTAGTTTAGGAGACAAAGTACCAAAACACTTTCTTGTTTCGGGTGCATTGTGTATACTATAGCTTAACTGACACAATGATAATATTTTGGGCGTCAATTTGGTAAATTTTTGGAAAAAGAGATTTGGTGCGCTTCGCGCGCACAAGCTGCATTGATGCTGTGAGAATTAATTACTCCTTGCACATGCATGTTAGCTAGATAACCTTAACATTTTCTGCGCACTTCGCGCGCACTTTAGCTGCATTTGTTTCCGGGTAGAGGCTTTTATTTGAATCTTTTTTATGCCTTGCCAGAGGCAACAGGAATTGTTACGATTGTCATCGAAACCAAAACTGAAATCTCCTGTTGCACACCACCAATTTTACTGGAATAATAGTCTTAACCCCGCCTACATCGGCTGTCAATCAATTGTCGAAATTTCCGAGGAAGGGGATTGTCCGGGGGGGGAAATTGTCCGGGGAGAAATTGTCCGGGGGGCAATTGTCATGGGTGGGAATTGTCCGGAGTGGGAATTGTCCGGGGGGCAATTGTCAGGGTTGGCAATTGTCCGGGTGGGAATTGTCCGGGGGGCAAATGTCAGGGTTGGGAATTGTCCGGGTGGGAATTGTCCGAGGGGGAATCGTCCGGGGGGTAATAGTCAGGGGGAAAATCGTCCAGGGGGGAATTGTCCGGGAACCAAACTCTTGGCACTAGGAAAAGGAAGAACACTCACTCAGAGCCGATGTATTGATCTGCATCAGCAGTGTAGACTCCATTTGAGTGGAACTGATAGAAGGAACATCCATCATTGTCCTCTAAGGCCTCTACATTCGGTGGTATGTCATTGTTCCTCAATGGCTCTATCAAATCAGAGTCTGTGAAAAGAGAAATACTACACTTATATTGGTACCTTCAGGCAATGTGTACATTTTATAGGCATTGAAGACTCGTCCCAAAACGTGCGCCGCGCTCTGAAAAGTTAACTTTCCTTTGCTTGCAAGTGAAGTTTTCTTCTTTTCGCTACAAAGTGCAGACAGTAATGAAACGTGAAACCTTGTTATCTTCTATCTTGACCTGAGATGTCCATCGCTGCTATGTACACTGTGTTGTGGGTTATTGACCGTAGCTGTATGTATTGACTGTACACTAGTGTCTAATTACCGACGGTAGCAAGCTGTGTGTGTATTTTCTAGGATCGATGGTGGTGTCTAACACTTCTGTTACACCTCATTGAAAACTAGGTCAGATTACCGGCATTAGACTTTTCTTTTTGCGCGAGTCTTCACACCCTTTAACTTGGCAACAGTCTGACCAAGCCATGTGATATATCACAATCAGTTATATCTTAAAAATTTTGAAATCCATGAGGTTACAATGATCTTAGTCAATAGGACTGCAGAAGACTGAAATAATAACAAACTGTCTTTTTTTCAATCACGTGTAATAATACCCACCCCTCCATTTGAACGGTGCAAATAAATGGTGCTCTCAGCACCTTCCAATTCTGTAAAGATGCAACCTCATGACAATATGTGTCAAATCGTTTTTAAATACCCCTCCCTGGGTGAATTATGGGAATGTTTGGACAAATGTCATGTAGATCCTAAAGAAATCAACTATAATTATTGTAAAGCAAAACCAGTAGTTGGCTCGCCCAATAATTAGGTCTATATATATTGTTTGGAAAAGCATATAAGTAATGTTGCAATTCTTCTTATGTCAAATTCCTGACATGAATAAAGTGCCAACGACTACTGTAAGGTCTGATTTATAATTACGGATCAGACTCCACGCTAGATATCTGTTCAGCAATAAAACGAGACAAGTTGATTTTAAACTTCCGCACGTTTACATTAGATCCTGAGCTCCGCAACACATCCCCATTCGTAATCGTCAAACAGGGAAGTTGATTTTTTGTTTCCTAGGAAAAAATTCGAAGCCATAGGCTGTGTGAAATACGGCACTGCTGCTAACGCCTACTACTGTATTGTAGATTATGCGCGCAGCAAACAAAAGCCAAAAGTTCATCGATCAGCTTGCTGGTCCCGGGTCAATCCTGATCTGCATTTTCTTCACAGGTTTAACATACTAAGAACTGCATAGGCTCTGATCCTCCCTCAAGTCCTGGTAGCTATCACAGGCTGCCCCCAGACCCCCTCCCCCCCCCCCAACACAAGGCACGACCTCACATGCAAACCATTAAGCTGTATTTGTCGTCCAAAGCATGCAGCCTCCGCAGTTCTTATCCCAATTTCCTCTTGCATAATTTGGAAGCCTGTATACAAAACATTCAATCAATCTTCATCAGAGAAACAAAAAATAAACACACACACAAAGCTTGTCCAGCTTGAGTTCCATTTGCAGTCATTTATTTTCTTTTGTGTACACATTAGCCATAGACATTCTTTGTGGTTACCCTTAATTCATAATAGATACATGTGTCAACAAGGTTACATACTGACCCCATACCCCACTTTCCCAATGTTTAAAGCTACTTTACAGTACCCTGTCTACAAAACCGCAAGTAATTAATCCCACCTGGTGCAACTATGTCCTTCACTGTGGGCTTCATTGATCCATGGTGGTACACTAATAGGGACATCCATTTGGAAAATTCCTTGCACTATGTAAACTGAAATGCAAGCTTGCATTATAGGCCTAAACCATAACAACTCCCTGGTTAAGCTGAATTGCATGAAGTAAATAACCCCAAAGGCATTCTGCCTATCTTTACAGCAAAGGGGGGATTTTTTTGGGGCATTTGTATTTGCACAGAATATCTTCAAAGATGGACTACATGATAAGCTGTTTTAGGAATATTTGGGTTTTAACTTTGTTTTCAACCACGTTTTATATATAACATCAGAACATTTATATAGTTTAAGCTTCATCAAACAATTTTCAACTTCGACTACTGTCGACATGCATTCATGAACAGTAAGGTTCTTGAACTAATTTTGACTATTTTGAATTTTGCATTTTAATATCCCAGTATAAAGTTCATCCAAGCTTTATATATAATTCAAACATGGGACTCCATGACAAGCAGCTTAAGGAATATTTTGTGTTTAACTTCTGCGCATATTTTTAAATAGTTTTGTAGCTTCAAAAGAATATCCCTAAAAGTTTTATTTTAAAGCAACGAGGGAAAGTATGCAAACATATTGATCAATGTTTGCATTTTGACAACTCAGGTGACAGGAATTTTTCCGTTTTTTGAAACACTTAAATGGCCTTGAAGGGCTTTTTCACATCATTGTCATAATGTGTGATTTCATAGATATAAGTTAAAGATTACAATTAATTTTAATTAACAGTGTAATTTTGGCACAGGAGTTTACAAAACCTATGATGAAAAAATAAAGTCACAAAGTGCCTTAAATTAAATTCTAAAGAATAGACAAAATTAGTAAGCTTTAATACAAGAATAACAACTAAAATACTGAGGTTATATACAAAATAATATGCACTTCTAAATACAATACTTACAGTACCATCTACTGTTGACAACTTTGTACCACACTATACAGGACAAACTTTCATGGAACTTTTCAGGTCCTAAAATAAGGTTGTTCCGAGAAAAAAATGGGGGGAGGCATTTATAGAATCATCACATGACCATTGTACCATCAAATAGTACACCTGCATTTGTGTTTTGAACTTTCACTACATTTGTCTTTACAACTAAGTGTCAGACCATCTTTAAAACTTTGCCCTGCTGATAGACTTTAAAAGGTAATCAGTATTATGGCCCCAAATGTTAACATGCTACAGTATATAGAAGTTTTCAACAGTGCACTTTCCTGGTGGTTCTGTATCTTCAAGTTACTTTCAAACATTGAGAAGCCTTAAAATATGACAATTTATTGAATCCTGTCTCAGTGAAGTTCGATACTTTGATGGTGGAAATAAAATGGTTGCTGTGCGCAGTTTGAACATGAGTGTTGACCATTATTGGACTTTCTGGCACACCGTTAAAAAGCACTGATATCAGTGCAGGTTGCATTTCTATAACATTTTCCAAATTTATTTTTCCAAAAAGCACATTATTTAAAACCCATACTACATTGTAACATTCAGATCACAACGACCATATTCTGGTGCGAAAGGATAAAGTGGCAATATTAGGTAATAACATGTGAAACCTCAGGTTACGTGCCATCAAAAGGTGAGACCTGTTGGTGTCATAAAATGCAAAGTGCCTCTTCACTGTGAGCACCTGTGAGCTTAGTTTATAGGCCGGAGGGAAGTGGTACCCCTAAGTGGTACCGTATTACTTAAATCTTACCAACCGCAAACAGAAGCTACAATTTCTGGGACTGCAATCCCTAGGTCTAAGTCATAACATCCTTTTGATTGAACAAAATAATAATGGTGATGACCAAATCATCAGACATTTCCCCAGATAGATTAAAACTCACAGGTGTGTTAGATACCATGAAAACTGCAGCAGAAAATCAGCCACATATATCCTTAACCTACACTTAATAAAAAGTTGAAAACTGTATATATATGCTCTGTGTCCACCTGTTTTGCCATCTCAGGACCAATTTATCTGGCTGCATGATCACTGAAAGGAGATATTCCATCACTGCTTGGCCAAATTGATTCCCCTCGAGAAGGGTTGTGACCCCACTCATTATACTGTGGGTACACTGCTGCCTCTGTGGCATCAGTTTCACCCTGCTGCACTCATGAACTTCTACTTTGAAGAGAACTGCCGCAGTACACTGTATCTGTACAATCTGCAGAGCTCTTACCATTACATTGGGTTAGTCTTTGGGTGGCCCTATGCATCTTCCACAAATTCTTTGATTCTTATTGCTATAATTTTACATTGATCTTTATCGATACTGGCTATACTTTCCCTTTTTTTTTTCTTTTTTTTTCTTTTCTTTTTACTTTTCATTTATTTTTATTTTTTTTCCCTCAAAATTTGCACAACATGCTTACTTGTCCCGACTGTCATCAATTTTTTATTCTCAATCATTATTTAATACGCTCAACGATTTCCCTGCCATTAAACCTGCAGCTGCTGATTGCATACATAACAATTATTGACCTATCAAGCACTGGATCCTCACAAAGGAGGCATGTGACACAATTGAAGAACACAAGTTATATCCAACAAAGTTACCATTTTATAGAAGGGGTCAAATTGCTTACCTACAAGCCTTAGCTACTATACTCTCACACAAATAGGCCCATCCCACGAACGCAGGCTTGCTTTACCCTTGATCGACCTATCGAGGGGAGGGCAAATTGCTCCACTCTTTTTCTGCATGGGAACGGGACTGGCCGAGCTTGATCGAGCCCCTCGTGAGAGGTGGGGTTAGGACAGCTTAGCCCGGGTAAACATTGACAAATTTAAATAAGCAATTACCTTGGGGTGTAATAGATACGATGGATTTTATCAGTTGTAGTTTCCGCTGCTGACATAAACTGTGTTGTATCTTCTAAAATTGGTTGTGTGTACAAAGGACCGACGCAGTTTAAATGAATTACGCAAGACATAGCTGAGTAGTACACAGTGTAGCTGCCCGCATATATCCGCATGCATACAGTATAAAGTTGCAGCTTCTTTCTTGAAGACATCCAGATAATCAGCAAAGCCCATTATTGTTATTAACGAGCAGAGTATGTGGTAGGACAACGAGGTATTTGCATTGCTTGGCATTTGGTGCGACGCAAGTATTATGTCGAAACTTGATGGGACATGCCGCAGGGTTTTCATTTCACATCATTCAGACTCTGGTCCGAAATAAAAAAAAAGACAATTAATTTGCAGTCATGGACAGAAATCGGACGCTATACTGATCACATTGAACACGCCCTTAAAACTATGCCGTTATTATGAACAGAAGAACAGTGTCTATAAAGTGATACTGAGAATATGTTTAGTACAAAATAGCAAAATATTTCCCACGAACATGGTTTGGACATTTCCCAAGGTTTCCCAATCATGCTGCTATGCCTTGAGCTAACTCATTGAAATGCGGGTTCAAATTGCAGGGCTTTTCTGCGGTTTTAATTTTAGCCCTACCTATGCATTCTTGAAGCAAGCCCGCATTCCAGGGAACGGCCTATAAGTTAACAACTATTTAACTACTGAATTATAGATCAATTTACATTCACTCTATCAGCCTAGATCTATGGGAAGTTACTCTATAATTCCATGTTCACGTTTTGCCTTTATATGATATGTGAATGTGGCCAGGATAGGGAAAAACTGTCATCTACCCTATGTCATCACAAAATGGGGTCATAGCAAGGTTACTATGCTGATACATGGCCAAACAGTGGTATATATAAATAGGTACTGAATGCATAGCCAGGTTTACCATTTCTGCTCCCCTGAAAGAGTTCATACACACTGTATGTCAAAGTGTAATTGCTCTACTTGGAATAGCAGAAATATCATGATACATTATTTCGGGCACTGGTATACTGTAGTTAGTGGAAACAGTGAAATGTCTTTTTAGGTCACTGTGTTGCTGCATGTAGGAGGACAATAACCTGTCTGTGCCATAATATCAGGGAGCTGAGATATATATAAACCATTGCAAAGTTCTTCTTGTTATTATGCTGTTGCAGGTAAAAATGTAGATTTACAACACTGGTGTTACCCTCCTCTTTTCATGTAATGAGACCTACAGCATATCACTGCAGTCACGTACCTGCCAGACTATACCACAGTTATCACCATCTCATTAATGATTCCTGCCAAAAAACCTTCTTTTGGGAATGGGTAGCTCCAACAGGGGCACTGCTGGGGTCACCATATAATACATAGAGCTAGGGAAACATTAATGGTTTTTATTACCAGGAAAACGAATTAATAATGGGTTGTTTTTAGCTCACTTGACAGATTCCATAGAGACATCTTTACAAACCAGATACCAGACCTTGATCAAGATTGTGCAATGATCCAGATCGAGAAATGATCACAGACAAGAGACAAGTCACTGATCGCAGCTTGTAAATAAACCAGTCATTTAACTTATTTGTGTTTAATATATTTCTGACAGTCAGTAGAGGAAAAGCCATAAATTGAACAGACAGACAGAATAAGATGGTGGATGAAAGCTTGCTGTTGCCATGGCGTGCATATGTCTTGCTGAAATGAGTTAAATCCAGAAAGGCTTACTGATTCCTTCCCACCTTCTCTTTCAGAACATTATTATTAAAGCTTCATAAAACATTTTGTAAACAACTTGTCAATTTGGAAATGATCAGCAAGGTTCTTGAAACTAATTTTGACCTACATATATCCAGTATGAAATTCATCTAAGATTTTTATATAATTTGGAATTATTTTGTTTACAAGGCTTTCTCTCTTTGAGCAGTCAAGAAAATATCATATCCACAGCACGGCAATAGGGTTCTTCATGGTCTACGGACATTAACAACAACATTGCACCTATTCACTCTAATAGGCATTAGAACTCATGTAACTTCCATCAACTATTGACCAGATTTTGAGAGAGATTATCACACACAACAAATGTACCGAATATGGAGGCATTGAAGATTCACCCAAAACCGCATGCCGCCCTCTGAAAAAGTTAACTTTCTGTTGTTTGCAAGTGAAGTTTTTTTCTTGTCGCTACAAAATGCAGACAGTAGTGAGACGTGATACGTTGTTATCTTATATCTCGACCTGAGATCAGGGAGTTCCATAACAACTCCCAGCTGATATGTCCCTCGCTGCTATGTACACTGTGTTGTGGGTTATTGACTGTAGCTGAATGTATTGACTATACACTAGTGTCTAATTACTGTAGCAAGCTGTGTGTGTATTTTCTGGGATCGATGGTGGTGTCTAACACTTCTGTTACAACTCATTCAAAACTAGTTAAGATTACCGGCATGAGACACTTCTTTGTGCACGAGTCTTCACTCCCTTTAAACTACTTGTATTCTCTAAGGTGGATCGAGCCATAAGCATTAAAGTATGCAGTTCAACAATTAATGCTCTACTCCTGTAGTGAGTTATCACCTAAATTACAATGTATCCAGAGTTCGACCTCTGCGTACTTCAAATGACGTACATCGCTATGTAACTAAAGCATCATCACGAAGACTGTGGAGTCCTCTTTTTATCAAAAGTCACCATCGACACAAAAAATCAAACAATCTGATTAACTCTCAGCCCAGTCCCCTTGCATCAAGACTGGAACCACACTATTACAGAAGTTTGTTCCCAAACAGTCGATAGATCTCTTTCAATGAATTGATTTGCCTAAACAGTCAATAAGTAACTGAGAATTGATGAATCGTGTTGCCTATATCTCGCAAAACAAGTCTATAAATATGGGCCACAGGGGGATGAAACCTTTAATACGTTGCACAGGTGTTGCCTTTCATTTTGGGATCGTTTACCTCCACAAATGTTGGGAGTGCACTTTCTTGTCACTAAAACAAATATCAGTACTAGCTTTTCAAAACATTAAAATGAGCAAAATTCTTGAGTGTTTCTAATTCTTCAAAATGTGTCTGAACTATGAACATGAGCCACCGAATCATGGAATATCAGCTTAAAGTGCTTGCGGTACTGAACTTGATGATTCAGGTCATAATCAGTAGTTGCCAGGATCACTTTGAAGATCTAAAATTGTCCGATCAAAACGAGTCAGATTCAGGTCGTCCATGTAGAGTCAAATAAATTAGAATCCTAACTCATATAAAATACCTGACTGCTAAAGATTCATTATTGTTGTGACATGGATTAATGTTAGAACTGGCCCCATGTGGGATTAGTTCTTGGTTATTCTTGAACAACATCACCGATAGCTTATCGCACCAAATCCTATTTGTTGCTAAAGCTACGGTATGTATTGCAAACAGATCTTTCCAGAAGCAAACATCTGGCATGTTCCCAAACAAGAATGCAGACAGGAAGCATGTATCCTCTCATGATATTTTCTGAAAAATGTCAATGGCAACGGTACGTTGCGTTACAACCACGAATATCAGGTAATTGTATCATAGACACAATTCCGACGGTTGACACCAATACCGTACAAATATTTCATACTTTAGATGTAGAAATTTCCAGAAGAAAACAATCTGACATGGTTCCATGCAAGGAACACAGAAACAGGAAATATATTAAATTTATGACTTTTTCAAGGTAAACCGTCAACTACTACACTCGATGATGACAGCTCCTGTTTGTGTTTTTACCAATTACTTCCCATTCCAGAATGTTCATGATATTAATGATTAAAACATCTTCACATTTACAATATATGTTTATATAAATATATATATATATATATACACTCCCAAAAATTTCATGAATGCCAGGATAATGCTTATTGCAAATAAATAGCACAATGCAAACACATGTACGATGCTAGTTTTTTTTGTCTGGAGGTGCAGAACATGTAGTGAATAATATTAGTTACTAGTCAACTAAATTAAAATCCTAACTCATATAAAATATGCGACTGCTAAAGATTCATTATTGGTGTGACATGGATTAATGTTTAGAACTGGCCCCATGTGGGATTAGTTCTTGGTTATTCTTGAACAACATCACCGACAGCTTATCGCACCAATTCCTATTGTTGCTAAAGCTACGGTATGTATTGCAAACAGATCTTTCCAGAAGCAAACATCTGGCATGTTCCCAACCAAAAATTCAGACAGGAAGCATATATCCTCTCATGATTTCTGAAAAATGCAGTGGCGTAGGAAGGTACTTTTGAGTGGGGGGACTGAAGACTGATGGCCTTTGGGGGGGTCTAAGGGGAGGGGGTGGAAATTTTTTGCATTTCCAGGTGGCCTCAGATGCAATTTGGTGCAATATAGCACACTTCAACCCACCCACTCCATTTTGTATATAACTTTGCATTTTCACCTGGCCTTAGATGCAATTTGGTGCTCCAAATGAGATTTTTTTCTCATTTGGAAATGAAAAAGGGGTTTTCTGACTTGCGAAGAGGGGGGGCTGAATGATACTTCCGCCTCTCCATATTTTTCACTGGGGGGGGCTGGTGCCCCCCACCCCCCCCGATTCCTACGCCCTTGGAAAAATGTCAATGACAACGGTTTGTTACGTTACAACAACGAATATCAGGTAATTGTATCATGGACACAATTGAAAAGGTTGACACCAATTCTGTACAAATATTACATACTATAGTTGTAGAAATTTCCAGAAGAAAACAATTTGACATGGTTCGGTGCAGGGAACACAGAAACAGGAAATCTATTAAATTTATGACTTTTTCAAGGTAGACCATCAACTGCATACTACACTCTACAATGACAACTTCTGTTTGTGTTTTTACCAATTACTTCCCATTCCAGAATTTTCGCGATATTGATGATTAAAACATCTTCACATTTACAATATATATATATGTTTACAGTCCCAAAAATGTCATGAATGCCAGGATAATGCTTATTGCAAATAAATAGCACAATGCAAACATGTGTGATGGCTAGTATTTTTTCTGGAGGTGCAGAACATGGTGAATGATAAATATTAGTAACTATTCCTTAAATGAAAACTTAACAATCTAAACATATGAAGATGGTTGAGGGATGGGTAGGGAAGTTTACCCCTTCCTCCTGCCTATCCCCTCCTCCCCCAACCCCACATCCCAACCCCCCTACAACAACTTTCAGACTGTCCTCCAACAAACTACACCCACTTAAAGAGATCAAAGCAGACTACATATGTATTGAGTAAACTTTTCCACAGAAACCCCTTAAAGAAATGCAGCTTGGTTTGGTATATAGATTAAAAGATAAAGACATTTTGCACAGCATGATCAGCAAATTGGCCTTGGAAATTAATGGGTCACACAAACTCCTGAAAGATAACAGTTTAATATATACTCATTGAGTTCATCCCATTGGTTGCAATTCATTGCATTATCTGAGCCATGTGCGCTATGATTCAGCTCTTTTCAGTCAGAATATGAATAAATTCCTTCGAAATCATCACAATTCTTCCACTGCTTATACAAGGGCTGAACTCTGGGGGAACTGAGCTGTCAGTAAGTACTGAACGAGACTATGTACTTTGACTGTAATGGTCTGTACAGGAATCTCTCGTGCACAAATGTAGATTTAATCAAGACAAGGTGGTGAGTTAATACCCATAAAGTAAAATCAACTCAGTTTAAATGCACTTTGTACAGTATAGTGGTCATCATGTGCCAACCTGAGAGTACACTTCCTCACTATGAATAAATTCAACCGTAAAGTTTGTGACTATAAAATTACATGGTGTGTGGACTTCCAAATCATAATTTGTTTGCCACAACTAGTATGACTCCAAGTAGATATTTCCCAAAGAAGACACCTGGCATGGTTCTATGAAAGAAGTGAGACAGGTAGAATCCTATATGTAAAGCCTTTTTTTACTTTGCCACAAATTTGGCATTAAAAATTTGACGACAATTCATTTTCGTGAGTATGTATACGGAAGCTAAGATATTGAAAATTTTACTTGACATCCAAACTGAATTCATAATATTAATACAAAATTTGGACAAAAACCATACAACTTAGTCTGGGCCAAAGAAACATGAGAATCTTTAACCGCAACGGCTAACAGCTAGCTATGGTCTATTTCTAGTTTCGGTGAGCACAGTCAACATGGCCAGCAGTCCGTCCACTGCTGTAGAAAGCACTGGTTATAACAGATTCAGGTTTTCTTTTTTACCCAATTCTGTTTCTCTCTTCAACCTGAAAGTTCGATAGGTTGTCTTGTGTTTAATTTTCTTGTTTTTTATTCTGGACTGGTTTGCATTTTTATATTTGTAAGTATTCAAGTATCTATGTGTGTATTGTATTGAGATGTATATTTATTTCAACTTTTCTGTGCTCTGTTTTTACTTATTTTTAACCGTATTCTATTTATAACTTTACTATTTGATATTTTATGTGTTTTGCTGCAGGGAGACAAATTTCCATATTCTTTCAGATGAAATAAATCTATCTATCTGGTCCGAGGTTTTTTAATCTTGACATTTGGGTGAATTTTGCCTGTTTTTGTAATTTAATGTGTAAGAAAATTTGGTGTTTGATAAGCTGTTCAAAAGCTTGGATACTAACAAATATATTACATTTTACCTAGAATAATTTGATAATTTCTTAACCCAAAATAATTCCCATGCTCCCCCTCAATACAAAAGAGAATTGCTTAATACTGCCGATTGTGCAATAAAGCCCAAAAATTTGCTGGATGCCGCATTGCTGTGTAAGTGGACTGAATAATGGTCCACTGAACTCTTAACATGTATGTATGATAGTCAGACCAACTCGTTCATGCTTGGGGAAAGTGATTTATCACATGTCAAAACCTTGCCATCCTAATGCTTCTTAAGGAAGGAAGTCAACCATAGCTGGAACCCATTACTTGCCTTTGTGCATTCTTCTTGGACTTGATAATCTTCACGACCATTCTCACTGAATACTTAATAAGCTACCATCGTCCTATGTACGTATACAGTCTTATCTAACCGATCGGAAACGATCGGAGAGTTGGATTGGCCAGTTTAAAGAGTTCCATAACGTTCTTTCCTGAATGTCCTTTGTGAGTAATCTATCTCATTTGTAAAAGGCTGGCAGAAGGGTTCTGTAGATAAACTTGGACGCCAGAAATGTAACCAAACACCAGCCCCCTGACGCTCTTTACTACCCTAGAACAAAGCAAGTCGAACCTATTGCGGGTCCATGGGTGGATCTTATCTATACCAGTTGCTGCATGGACAAGGTTTATTCTGACTAAGAAATTGATACTTTATATAAAGGCATTTGTACACATTTTTCAGTTGAATTTTTTTAAAGTTAAGAACTCTACCAAATCATACCGATTCCTTCTCTTTATTCATCTTTTCATGCAACCACAGCAGAGCATCATGGGTAATATTGACCTGACTCTAGGTGGACTGGTCAGATGATACCATGCATTCGGATACCTCAGGGTTGATTCCACATTTGTTATTTTGTAAATTTATGCATACAGTATAACGCAGGGTTGTCCAACCTTTTGCGGAGGAGGGCCACATGGAATGATTATTATGAAGGAGGGGGCCGCATGAACCCTATGCTCGATTTTTCGATTTTTTGCCCGAAGCCCAAGGCAACAAAGTGTGAGCACTGCGCGCGGAGCGCACTGATTTATTTTCCTTCCTGATAAAACAGATGAATAAAGTTCAGCCGCCCCCCCCCCCCTACGCTGAGAGAGTGTCACACAAACTGACCTGTATGCAATTTTTTGGACCCAGAAGGTTCGAATGATTGATTAAATATAGCTTCAAATTGTTATCAATAAATCTGCTCACTAAAATTTCGCACCGTATAGAGCATCTCTGGCGGGCCGGACGCAACCCTGCGGCGGGCCAGACTGTGGTCCGTGGGCCGTAGGTTGGACAACCCTGGTATAACGCCTATGCTGGTCCTGAGTGCCATAATTAAACAGTTTCAGCACATGTGCACAGTGTTCCCCTATACACTGGTTACCACACATTATTACTATTATCATTATTATCACTTTGAAACCATTTCCAAGTTAGCAATTTTGACCTTCCTTTTTTACACATATGTGCATTAATGATTAAAGATCACAAAAGATTATAAAAACAGCAATTTTTTTAACTTCTAGAGAGATGGACTGCAAAACCAAGACAGGTAGTTTCAGAGAACATATTTAAACCCTCATTATAAACTCATTTAAATGCTTAGAAAATGGATATACATCATCAACCTAAAAATAGCTCAAAACATAAACATAGACAATGTTACCATGGTAATTGGAAATCATCCCTGGGTACCTTCAAATGACTCTTTCAGACAAAAATGTTCTGCTATATATATATAATGGAGATATGACTTGGTTGGGGGTTATTTTTGAAATGACAAGTACAGTCTACAGTTTCTACAATTAAACCAAGTGACTTAGCGCAAGTACACTATAAGCCTCACTTAAATAACACTACCAGCAAAGTTCAACCAAAGTTTGATCTATCTATGTCGACCAGTCTGACACACCATTAAACAGCTATAAATAGCAAACAAAGGCCAAGACTGCAATATTTTTGCCAAAAGATGAAAAATATGTATGTATGTATGTATGTATATGTGATCTTCCCGCAAGCAGGAACTCGCGAAAGAAGCCATGGAGGCTTGTAGACTCGCAAGCTGACCGAAGCCAATCTCTCGGCACACATCCATTTTAACGTCCATGTCGGGAAGTTGTTATTGAACAACACCCTTGCCAGACGACACACATTGCTGTCGGCGGAGATTCGAACCGGGGATCTCATGACTGGGAGACGCCGGCGTTAACCACTAGGCTATACACTCCGCACTGTATATACAAAGTAAGATTTATACAAATATACAAATATACAAATATACAAATTATACAAATATACAAAGTAAGATTTACAAAATATTACTGAGTTAATCAAAATGTAAATTAAATGAAAAAAAAGTTATCATTGAAGGGTTTGGGATTCTTTAACCGTGCTACCAAATGCAGACAGGTTATGGCTCTTGTAGGAATTACTGTTATGAAACTTAAAAGGTACAGTATTATAATTTCTAATCTCAAGATCCTTTCTTTGCAGGATCATTTGTCTTTTGAGGCGTGCGTGTGCGATCACATGTGAGATTTGTCACTCTTGTTGACGATGGAATTTAAAAAAAATTCAGTCAATCTGACCCCATGTTTTAATTCTATGTATGTATTTTTGATCTTCCTGCAAGCAGGAACTCGCGAAGAAGCCTCCTTGGCTTATCAAAGCCACAAGTTGACCGAAGTCAGTCTCTTAGATTCATATTTTAACGTCCATGATTATAAATTGTCAACAACTCTGTAACTGGATGAGTTATTAATCTTGATTGACTCGAACTCGGGACCTTATGATTGAAAGGCACCGGTAAATTAACCACTGAACTAACACAAGTTCCCTAATTGTTGGTATAATCCTTGAAAGACCTGCACCAATGATCCCCCACCCTTAGCACCGGGATCACCTTGGATGCTGTTTCCACAAGGATTCACCTAGAGTTACTATCACATTTGATCCTCTCATAATCTTGTGTCCAAACCAAAAGTATATTTCACTCCACTCACTCAGGCGGAGTGTATAGCCTAGTGGTTAACGCCGGCGTCTCCCAGTCATGAGATCCCCGGTTCGATTCCCCGCCGACAGCAATGTGTGTCGTCTGGCAAGGGTGTTGTTCAATAACAACTACCCGACATGGACGTTAATTGGATGTGTGCCGAGAGATTGGCTTCGGTCAGCTTGCGAGTCTATAAGCCTCCATGGCTTCTTTCGCGAGTTCCTGCTTGCGGGAAGATCACATATACATACATACATACATACATGTGTGATTTACTTTCACACTGGACCCTCTGCGAGCGATCAAAATGCAAGTACGCGATAAAACAATGGGTGATTTAGTTCACCGATCTGAATCCTCTAATAAACAGGAAGAGCTACAAAGAACAGTTAAGATATACTTAAGAAAGTGTAGTCAGATAACAAGGTGCACATGCATGGCAAGGAAACATCATCATGTCATTATGATCTTGGGTCAACATCATCCACCAAGCTTTTACACTTGTTATGTTGCCCCCCCCCCCCCCCCTGGATGGCATAAGATCTCGAGAACTGACCCCAAGTGTGCCAGCTACAGCTTAAACAGTCATTACAAAATTTATCCCGGATCAGAGAATCAGATTCCCAGCTGGAGATATATAGAGAACTAAGAGTCATTGTTGTTCATTTTTTATCTTCTACGACCTTCTGACTATATAGTGAGATCTTTTTTAGGATTCTGTATTGTATGACTCCCTGCATATAATTACACACAATTTACCCTACTTAGGCATTATTCAACATGGGATAATTTTGTCAACCATATATCTTGTGTTACATACTTCGGTCTGACTTTGGTCAGCTGACAACGGTCAGAAACTGACTTCGGTCAGAGACAGACTTACAGTAGGTCAGCTTGTGGCTTTGATAAGCCAATGATGGCTTCTTCGCAAGTTCCTGCTTGCAGGAAGATCAAAAATACATACATAGAATTAAAACATGGGGTCAGATTGACTGAATTTTTTTTAAATTCCATCGTCAACAAGAGTGACAAATCTCACATGTGATCGCACACGCACGCCTCAAAAGACAAATGATCCTGCAAAGGAGGATCTAAAATACATACATACACACATACAGGCAAGACCAACAGTGCTCAGAATACTTTTCTCTTTAAAGAGTTATTTTTATCTGATACAGGAATAGCTAGCTCTTCAAGACTAGAATCCTCTAGCCATATATATGATTAGGTCATATTTAGACAAGGAAACACTTAGTTCTTGAAGCTACAATTTGTCTTGGTTACAATGATAGCCATCCATAACAACCCACACCTGCATGTATTCCAAATAAACCACACAGGCCTGCCAATACCTGAATCAGCATGTCTTTCAAATAATTATTGCCTTCCAAATCAGTCATCAATCTCTGCTATGACCTTTGACCCTACCCTTCCTTCTGCCTGTAGCCCAGTACTTTATAAGCAAGCAGGTGCACCTGTTACTATATTCCCTACTGTAGCTAATCTCCAACACAGTCAATCACAATTGTTCTTTGGGGTCTACACATGTATGTAAAAG
Organism: Apostichopus japonicus; assembly: GCF_037975245.1. Taxonomy (NCBI): domain Eukaryota; kingdom Metazoa; phylum Echinodermata; class Holothuroidea; order Aspidochirotida; family Stichopodidae; genus Apostichopus; species Apostichopus japonicus. The sequence continues at coordinate 5,996,719 of NC_092582.1, forward strand.
TCTGGAGTGTAATACCTTTGGCAGTAATTAAACTACTCATATATTCTTTAATACTTAATATGAATGGGAGGAAACCACAGCTTCCATCACCCTGATAACGGTACTAAGGCATTTAGCCACACAAATCTAAGTCTCATCTAAGGTGGAAATGCTTAGTAAAACAGAGATCAGAAAATTGCCACAGAATAGCGATAGTATGAGCTATATGAGCTATTTAAAGAACCGTAACGTTAGGATCAAATTACTGTGCCGTCTGCATTATTTCCCAGTTACCAGCTTGGACTAATTAAACTCTGCACAAAGAAAATTCCCACCACTTGAAAGCCAAGAACAATAAAAAGAAACAGCCCTTAATGCACTGTTATCTGCGGTAAGAAGTTACACTTTTACACTGGCATGTAATTGAACTCTTTACTGTTCAATGTATGTACTGTCATACTCACAAGTGGGTGATTCTATAGTTAATTGTGAACTACTGTAAGAGTGCTCTTCTTTGAGCTAAAAGGATTAAAATGAAATCATTCTCTTTCACTGCAGGATCCTGATAAAATAAACCACAGAAAAGCCGTACTATATTATAATATTCTGATGACTGGATACAAAATACAGGCGGCAGACATTGAACTTTTGTAATTGTATGTTAGACCTATAGCTATAGACCTACATTTTCAACTTCAAATCAAACACAAAATATTGCATTCATTTAAAGTTGTGCAACTAGACCTTTTCAAATTATAATAAATGGTTAAAAACTTGTCCAATTAGGACTTAGCCAAATGTCTGTCATAGCATATATAGAACCCATATTTGAAGAATATCTTTAGTTTCACTGTACATTGGCACAGTGGCGAAGTCAGAGGGGGGCCTGGGGGCAATGCCCCCCCAAATCTGCATTTTGCTACAGTCTTGCCCCCCCTCCCAAATGAAATCCAGTGATGTATTCAAAATACTTCTTTTTTACATTTTTTCGAGTTCTAATCACAAGTATTCATACCTCAGGGCTCATGTTCATACTTCATATAAGGTCAGAACTTGGTACAGTAATCAGACCCAGATATTACACATTTTGGGCCTTCATGATACCCACATACGGAGACCGTGATCAATATAGTCCTACAGAATAAGCGCCAATGATTTGGCCGACGAGGTGCCCATTACATTTCTTGGTAAATCCTACCATCAACCATCACGGGGTTGCCCCCTTCAGAAAAATCTTGCCCCCCTAACAATAGAATGCTGGCTACGCCACTGCATTGGCAAGGTCAGAATGTCATATTTAGTTACAACACAATACAGTCTGATATTGCTCAAGATATGGATTTAATTCAATTGAGTGAATGTGATGTCATCAACATTTTATCAGGCTTTGCCAAAATGAGATGAATTATACTTTTTGCAAAGTCAAAACCACTGAAGCTAAGTAAAATTGCCATACCTTTGTATGCATATAAATTGTATTGTGTTATTCTTGTAAATGGGTGAAATATTGCATGAAGGTGCCTCAGAAATGAGTCAGAATACAAAATTTACGCCTTCTACTTTCTCTTCAACAATTTGAGCCATTTTCAGAGAGGCATGTAGATAAAAAAATGCATATTAAAAAACGTGACTTCAGTTGACTAAGTTCAAATCAGACAAATATAGTATGAGTCCATCAGTGCAGTACTATGCAAAGTTAGGGAAAATGTGAAGTTACCATATGTAGATATACCATTACCAATTATAGTCAAAGTAAACCTAGGCGTACACCATACAAATTACAATGCAACTCCAATATGTGACCATATATTTCTTTTTCTTCTCTTTGGTACCTGGATGTGAATATAAAATGCAAAAGTGTTTCACTTTCAACCCTATATATCTTTTTCACTTTCGTCTAACTTAAAGAACTAATTAGTTAGGCCTTTTACTAACCTTACTGTAACTAATTAGGCTACCTCATTTTAGGATACTGTACATCAACCAATCTTAGGCCTATGTCATTTTAACCTAGAAAACGATGGAGCCGAACGAGGTTATGTTTTGTCAACGAATCGCCTAACGTAGGCATACGTTGGCCTAGGCCCTAGTCTAATTTAGGCATAACGTTAACTAAGCCAACATAGTCATTCTAGTACTACATGGGCCTGGGCCTACAGTAGACTATGCCTAACGGCTTCACCCCCAAGTTTACTGCCCTAACTGATCAGAGCGGATAGATTACAGGTATCATAGGTCTTTGTTATGCTGATGATCATCGCTGCATTTAGCTCACCTGTAGAAGAAGTGACTATTTGCGCATAGGCACCTCCATAAAATCCTGGACAACCACGGTTGTAAGACTGTGATGGTCGGTAACTAACACCCAGTCTCCCAACGAAAGTATTCCACTTGTTTCCGGTGAGTGTCAAAACAAGAAATACAAACAACCACCGATGCATTTTGAATACTCCTCTTTTCAAGCAGATTTTTCTAATTGGCTTGTCTTCAGATTCGACATTATCCTGCCGTAAATTGCCTCAAGATAACGAGGGACAAGACATTGACCATTTCGAGAAGCAGAAGTACAAACTTCGCAAAATTTAATGCTAGCTCCTAGGCTATAGTTTTAGTTCTTCAGGCTAATCTCTCATGACCTTCTCAGTATACATCCTGTGTAACGTGGAATTTATTGGTAATTGTCCAATTGATCTTCTTGACGTACTAAATGGCAGAACCTTCGCACACTAGCATTGCTTAAATTTCATTTGTAGTGCCTGGGAGTGACGTCACATGATCGCAAACTTTTTAACCAACCAGCTACGCGAAAAAGAAGCTTCCTGCCAACATGAATATGCATCTCTCCGCCCAGCAGCATTCGCGTGCGTCTTCTACGAAAACCCCTATATAGGACACGAGAACTAAACACTTACCTTTGTGTTAGAAGTTACATCAATTCTTTGGTGCGAATTGGTTACAGCCTAATTCCTACAAGTTAAGGCTTCATAATTCTATCTCTCTCAAACAAGTACATTCAAGGGCGTAGGAACCGGGGGGGGCTGGGGGGGCGCCAGCCCCCCAGTGAAAAATGTGGAGGGGCGGAAGTATCATTCCGCCCCCCCGGTTCGCAGGTCAGAAAACCCCTTTTTCATTTCCAAATGAGAAAAAAAAATCTCATTTGGAGCACCAAATTGCATCTAAGGCCAGTTGAAAATACAAAATTAAGTTTACAAAATGGAGTGGGTGTTGAAGTGTGCTATATTGCACCAAATTGCATCTGAGGCCACCTGGAAATGCAAAAAATTCCAAAGGGGAGGGGGACACCCCCTCCCCTTAGACCCCTCCCCCAGACCGGCCATCAGTCTTCAGCCCCCCCCCCCACTCAAAAGTACCTTCCTACGCCACTGAGTACATTTGTATATTAATTCAGAGTGTATGACGTTTCGATCCTAGCAAGATCTGCTCCAAAGATGTTATAAGCCTATAGAAAGATCCTGCTGTGATCAAAACGCCAGGCCCTCACACTTTCATAGATTTACCGTCACTGGCTTTTGTAGTAGATGAGCAGTTGCTTTTTGAAGGTGATATGCAAGACTCGAGAAAGATGCAGTACTAATATACTGATGATAATCAGTCAAATTAGCTGTAAGAGTGTTACGTGTGCACAATATTAACCTAGAAAATATCGGTTCGTACGGTATGACCCGTCATGCTTTGCTTTCCACGTGTCTAATTTGTGGTGCAGCACATACCGTGCTCACCTATTCAGGCCTAATTGTTGCCACTACAATACATTTCTGTTTGAGCCAGACAACTGTGGCTGCATGATACCATGGAGGTAAAGCATGGAGGTAAAACCTCCATGATGATACCATGGAGCTAGCTACGGAGTGCCAAATGTATCAAAAATGTCCAAAACTATATAAGCATGTCCAAAATAATATAAGCATGTCCAAAAAATATAAGCATGTCCAAAAAAATATAAGCATGTCCAAATTTATATAAACATATCGAAACTAATATAAGTATGTCCAAAAATAATATGATCATGCCCAAAATAATATGAGAGTGTCGAAAAATTATATGAACATGTCGAATGTAACTGCTAACTTCAACTTTTTAGTGAACATTTTGGCATCTGAATTCACGCCATCTGTTGCAAAATATCCAAAAAAATATAAGCATGTCCAAATTTATATAAACATGTCGAAACCAATATGAGTATGTCCAAAAATAATGAGAGCATGTCCAAAATGATGTAAGAGTGTCGAAAGACTATAAGAGCATGTCCAAAATATAAAAAAGTGTCGAAAAATAATACAAAAGTCTAGAGCGTAACTGCTCGATTCAACTTTGTAATGAACAGTCAGGCGTTTGAATTTTACGCCATATGTTCCAAATATCAAACTTTTTATTTTGGTATGCTGAAAACAAAAACACCATATCCAGCGTAACTTAAGACGATATACAGTTCATCCATTACCGTATTAGTGTGTGTGTTAATATTTTAATGATATTTCGATCAAGAACGATTTTATTTTCGAGGAAATATTAGTTGAGTTGTTTCGTAGCGCGAGTGATCAACCTGGCCCCAAGGTGCTGTAACTATCAGTGAGTTTAATACGAAGAACCACTGTGTCCAACATTCCACGCGGTTTAATCAATAATATGTAGTTGGCGAGTTCTTCCCACGTTTCCATCTTGAAATTTAGTTAAAAGGTGAGAGTGAAGATTAAACGTTGAATACCCCTAACCTAGGCTTATTTTTTTTTTAATTCTGGGCTAGTGTCCGACTTCGCCTGGTAACCGTAATTAAGTGTCACAATTTTCCGTTAAAAAATAACACAGTATACTAGTTCATTTTCACTGTCAACGTACGCATGTGTGATAACTACTGTGCTTTGTTAGCGCTTGTGCATGTTGTACGTACTTTCGCACGTGAACTTCTTTGCCTTCGCAACAATATATGAATAATCTCAGCACCTCTAGGCAGGGCGAAACCACTCACATTACGTAGGGATGTAAAAAGGAAAAATGTTAGGTGATGGTCTTGTTTTTACATATTTTGAATTATTTGCGTCACAAAAACAGAAGAATGTTTCAATAATATATTGTCATAATGATAACCATTGTGTCAGTTGATACAAATTACCTCTAAAGAAGGTATTGTAAGCTAATTTTTTTCGACATACCAATATAAAAGTTCGATATTTGAAACATTTGGCGTGACTTCAAACGCCAAAATGTTCATAACAAAGTTGAAGTTAGCAGTTACACTCGAGACTTCTATATTATTATTCGACACTCTCATATAATTTTGGGCGTGCTCATATTATATTTGGACATACTTATATGTGTTTGGACATGCTCTTATTATTTTTGGACATACTCATATTAGTTTCGACATGTTTATATAAATTTGGACATGCTCATATAAGTTTGGACATGCTTATATTTTATATGGATATTTTGCAACATATGGCGTAACTTAAAACGCCAAAATGTTCAAAACAAAATTGAATTAGGCAGTTACATTTGTCCCTCTTGTATTATTTTTCGACATTCTTTTAATATGTTGGACATGCTCATATAGTCTTTCGACACTCTCATATTATTTTGGACATGCTCTTATTATTTTTGGACATACTCATATTAGTTTCGACATGTTTATATAAATTTGGACATGCTTATATTATTTTGGACATGCTTATATTGCTTTGGACATTTTTGAAACGTATGGCATGCCGTAGCTAGCTCCATGATGATACGAACTGTAACGGTTCAACTTTTTACCCTTAATTAGACAGTATATAGTGTACTGTTTCAAAAATCTTATCGAAAACCTTAGTCACTCAGAGAGGTGCCAGATATTGAGGGGGTGATGAGGGATCCAAGGCCGTTAAAGGTGTCGTAGCACATTTAATCATTCAATTGACTGCGACTTACACGCATTACGTCGTCACTTTCAAGGCCCGCTACAGCATAGATAAACAATTTTCAACTGGCATATACCCACCACCGTGATAGAGCTGAGGGGAAATTGCAAGGGGAGGGGTGGGGAGGAAGCAGGGGGAAACAGCACCGGTATAGAAAAATAAAAATAGTATAATAATAATAGTTAATCAAGCCAAGTTTCCAAATAAGGGCGGGTGTTGCGGGAAGGTCTAATGCAGGTGACCTTGCAACATGGAGGTTTGTCTCGCCTTGATAGGATAAACAGAAAATGGCGGTAGCATAACAAAGTGTTACGTAAGAAGCCAAATTGCTACACTCCCATGAGAAAAGGTGTATGTAGCAGGTTAAATTTGTGTGCACAGTATCTCAATAAAGTAACAATTTTATGATCAAAAAGATTGACAAAATATCACGGAATTGCTAATGTTTTACAGGCTGGCTTTTATAATCACTGTAAAGTCAGAATGTTGTGTATTTCAGTCACGGTTGGCAGCCCTCTTAGAGTTTTAATCAGAAGCTACCCCTCATACTGCTGCTGCTGTAGATGATGTTCTACTACATTTAATCGTTCCATTGACTTACACACTATAGTTCGTTAGATAAAAGTTTTCAACTGGCATATCCTACCCACCACATGATAGTCTTGCTAAGACCTTAGTATGACCAGGGAGTTGTTATGGACTTCCTGGTATGACAGCCTAGTGTACCTTTCTTTTTCACAAAGCTATTTTCCCGTATCTATTTGCTGTACTGCCCGGAGAACGCCCACGGCAACGCTTTAGATTGATACTAGGACAGATCATCGGGCGTGTAACATCACACAGTGGGCAAGCACATTCGTTGAAGGCAGAAACGGACTCTGAGGCATGTACAATTGCACACGACAAAAATAGTATTACAAACGACTCGGCCAGGACTAATTTCCATATGATATCTGACTGGGCTTGGCCTGTCATGGTACCAGCAAAATCCATATCATGACCGTTTAGATTATGAGCTACAAAGGGAGCAAGTTAAGCATACTGAATCCCAACCCTCCATCTGCTCGCTCGGGGTAATATCGGCATGCTAACCAAGTGATTTTGAAATGGTATACATCACCTTCAATCCTAGTTATTTCATATACCATCTGTACTATGATTCAAGTTCCTTCACATTATAACCGGAAGTACGATGATGCTGATTAAAAAATATGACAAAACAAACACTGAAGTAGGTCAGTTTACGTCTTTTTTTCTGACATAACTGTAATTGTTTTATGGTATCTTTATACATTCTTGTCTATGTGATGACCTATTTGTTTGTTCCGGTTGCACTATACGCGTCGGTGTTTGCTGCAGGTCGTGTGAACCGCGTCGATCGAATGCAAGACACTGCATTGTCATAATGGCATTACAAAGGTGGAATTTTTTATACGGGCCTAGGATCCCAATTCCATTTCCTCCCTTCGCAAACTGTATCTGCAGGAAGCGGAAACGTTTCGATTTATGCTCTTTCACATGAAGGCAGAAAACCAATGATGCTGACTGCAAATATGCGAAAACAAGAACTGAATTAGGTCATCTTAAGTCCTGTCTTTGTAGCATGGTACGAGCACTATTTCTCCCATTGCCACTTGGGGTGGTGGCGCTAGAGTGAAAAGAAGACAATAAGGCAACTGTTTTATCCTGTAATGTGACATTTCCATAGTTCAACGCACAAGTCCAGTTGAGCATCAAAAAAAATGTGTGTGTAAAATTAACTGAACGAGACAAGGCGGTACACAGGCGATATAAGCCATTGTCTTCTATGTGTGTTGAGTCGAGTCCTAATCAAAACTTTGAACCTCACCACATCGTTTTAAGAAATTAAGTTAAAATAATTTCCTTTTCAATTTCCAACTTTTACTGTTTTTCTTGGTTTATACTATTTTTTTCGTTAGACGAAAATGGGTGGTGACGTCAAGGAATTACCCAGTACTGTCTAAAACATTGCCAAGACCTCCTTTGCCGTTATGAAGTTTCAAAATAAAGAGGGGGGGGGGGTCTTTTTTACAGTTTAATAAGTATCTCAGACCATTTACCCGCTTAATTAAGGAGAAACAAACCTAGATAAGTGATGACGTGGCATCACAACCGTATTTGCATGTATTGAGGGATGTAATTACTTTAAAATCCACCTGTTCATCAGATGAATATAGATTATTTGGTCTTCATGGTTTGTATATTTTGGAACATTCATGATAATTGTGAAATACTTCTCAACTGTTCTCTCATGGGAAAGATGCAGGATATCCAGGGGGGGGCACGGGGTACGTTTCCCCTCCCCTCTTAAATCAAAATTACAGTATGAAATTTTTCCCTAAGAAACGAGGGCGGTATTGAAGAACTTAGCACGCATAGACCACTGAACTAAAATAACGTCACTTTACTTCAATGGCATAGGCCTGATTCATTCTTCAAGATGTGTCACAGGGGTTCTACTCGTAATTTAATATACAATTTTGAGAAGTCGAATGGGAACTTTATTTCAGAATACCTCAAAAGACGTGTGTTTCTTATACGTCTTCTGTCGTGCAAACAGTTATTTTCGTTATAGATATATTTCCATTTTTTGTTTTTATTTCAGGCCAACTTACGTGACCCCTATGCCAAAGCTTCAGTACATGGACTATGTAAAGGGGGGGGGGAGGGGAGGTTAACAATTTCTGTATCAAACACAACATATTTTAACATTTAAAGACATGTTGACAACTACCTATAGTACCAAGTATAATTTTAGTGTTACTTTGATAATTTATTGTAACTTTGCCAAACAGTGCAGGCCCTATGATTTTAGTAATATATAGTAACCTTTCCGAGAAATTAAGTCCTGCCGTCGCCTGGCCAAACAATGATGTATTCGGCTGGAGCACAACGTTTCCATATGTTGGTAATAGTAATAACCGATTAGTAACTGCCGACTTTGTAATCCGCGGGCCCCTTCACAATTTTGCAGGGTCGGTAAAAGTGGCTCAATAGTTTTCCCTTTCGGGAAACCAAAAATCCGTCTTTCTTCCAAATGGCTTACTCTTTAAATAATACACGTTGAAAAATATAAACCTTGTGCTAAACAAATGTGCCGACCTCGTCAGAGTACGAATCCTCACCAAGATCATTCGCGTTCTTGTGAGCTATACGTATAGGAATGTCTGCCCGAGTGTATTGGCAACTAATGAACAGCCGTTAATATGAAGCAAACATTTCTTACGATTCCTAGTTTCATACGTACGGAAGCGTAGAAGAGACATGTCAATTGGCGTTTTGATGAGATGCAACAATTTGGCAAACACACCAAATTAAAAATTAAACTGGTGCATTATCTCGTCAAAATGGCTAATTTCTGAAATATAACGTTTTGACTACACCATACCAACTCATCAAAATAACAAAATGTGAAAGTTGACGTAAAATTTCAAGAATTAAAAAATTGACGTTTTGGCGAGATGTATTAACTCGAAAAAAAGGACAAGAATCTGAATGTTGACGTTTTGACGAGATGCAATTAACTCATCAAACTGACAAACAAGAGGGCAATCCATGGAGTTGCAGATCCCATCTCCGCCATGACGGAAGTCATCGATCTCAATTGACTTTTGTCCTCGACTCCAACTGTACATCAAAATCTGCATTATTTTCAAATTCGTCTCACCATTCTCTACATATCGTGTGGTTAATGCCTTTCCCCTACATTTTCACGAACAGAACATGGCTAAAGATCAGTCTAGTAATCACAAATGATTCGAGTTGGTTAGCATCATGAATGATCTCTAAAAGTAAGGCAAAATATGTCACCAAAACAGAACTATATGAAATGTTCGATATAGGTGAAGAATGCCTACAGTGGAATTATGACCTTCCTTACCGATTTGAAACCTCTGGACAATAGCGTCCATATAGTGTCAAAGTGTCGCCATGGTAATAAACCGCCCAACCGTGCTAGGAAGAAATAAGGTCACTCGGGTAACACCATGTTGTAAGTTACTGGTATATACATATATTATATATATATATATATATATCATATATCATATATATCGACCCTAACCGCTAGGCTATGGGCGCTGATTGTATGTTCAGAGCTTCGAAACCGGCAAGGAAGGTCGCAATTCCACTGTATGGGCGTTTGTCTCCTGTATCGAATCGAACAATACTAGTTCTGTTTCGGTCACATACTTGCCTTACTCTAGAGATCAAACATGATGCTAACCAACTCAAAATCATTTGTGATTCCTAAAGCCGGATCTCGAAAGAGATACTTTGAACAGACTCTGCTAAATGAACATATATAATTAGATTGTAGGAAGTTGGAAAATATATATATACCAGTATCAATCCCGCATTGCTGCACATTGATCCAGGGACATCCGCTTCCAACAATCTAGGCAGCTATTTGGTCTAAATGGAGCTCCTACCAGGGAATCAGGAATGGCTTATCGAGGTGTTCGCTTCTGTAAATGACAATGTCGTGGATACTTTATATACGGGTATAGGCAGGTGTATAGTGTTTACCATTGCGATGGTCGTTTCCTCACAACAATGGATGTGCTTGCCGTTCGAAGACTTCTATAGGCCAAATAAATGCAGCACAGGATGAGGCAGTTTTCAATTTTTGAATCTCACTTTGTGATTTATGGTATGTTCAATAAGTTAAAGTTAGGCTTTTATCCTAACACTACATGGTTGATTTAATGTAGGAATGTAGTTAGTAAGAATCCTCTGTTTACATTGAAAACTAGGCATCTTTGTACGCCGTTCATTCTCATTGTTGCTTATAATCAAAGCAACCTTTCTTGCAATTTAATTGGAACTAATAAAAAACTTGAAGTATGTATTCTTGTAGTATTATTTACTTATAGCAGATAATGTTATTATCTTGCCGATTAGATGGTACTTGTCGCACACTTTCCTGTAACATTTTCAACAGTTTACACCAAAGGCGTAGGAACCGGGGGGCTGGGGGCGCCAGCCCCCCCCCCCCCCAGTGAAAAATATGGAGGGGCGGAAGTATCATTCCGCCCAAGGGCGGCGGAAGCACTTTTAATCTGGGGGGGGGGCACCGACATCAAAGGGCACTTTGAAGAAATTCGATTGGACTGATGCAGCCTTATATTTAGTACCCTTGATAACTCTTATTGTAATAACTTATTTGCGTATACACATCACTCCATCAACGTCCCGCCCCCCCCCTCCCCTCAAGGAAAATATGCATACTAGCACTGCAATATCCAATGTGCAAATTGGGAAACAAGGAACAAGTTTTCTTTTGAGACAAAATGAGGTGAAATCATGCTAGTTGCTAATGTAGGAATCTTCCGAATTAGAATTTATTTCTTGTTAATATCTTAATTAACCAATTTTTTCCATTCGAAATAGCTTTGAGTTTGACCAACAGAAATTCATTAAAAGTCAAGGGCGTAGCCAGGATTTGCAAAGTTGTATGCACGACTATCTGAGCGGAGCGCCACCATTGGTTGGCGCGGAGCGTACAAGAAAACTTTTGGTTTTGCAAACCCCTCAGACGGCCGGAAACGGCCCTTCCCGAGTGTTCATTCTGGTTCCCTGGCCTCTTGCTAACTTGAGACACCTCAATTTTTATGTAGAAAAAGGGCACATTTTTAACCTGAGAAAAAGTGGGGGGGGCACGTGCCCCCTGTGCCCCCGGTTCCGCCGCCCTTGATTCCACCCCCCCCCCCACTTCGCAAGTCAGAAAACCACTTTTTCATTTCCAAATGAGAAAAAAATCTCATTTGGAGCACCAAATTGCATCTAAGGCCAGGTGAAAGTGCAAAATTATATACAAAATGGAGTGTGTGGGTTGAAGTGTGCTATATTGCACCAAACTGTACCTGAGGCCACCTGGAAATGCAAAAAAATCCTAAGGGGAGGGGGAACCCCCTCCCCTTAGACACCTCCCCCAGGCCGGCCATCAGTCTTCAGCCCCCCTGTCAAAAGTAAATTCCAACGCCACTGGTTTACACTGAATTTGATGAAAAATATATAATTACGGCCAGTGGTCAGGGTAGGTCCATGGCCTCAGGCACACCTATATCACCGAGACCCGCTTTTAAACCTTCATTTTACTCATAACTCCTTTTTATTAAAATGAAACTACAATGTTCTTAATCCCATATATTTCGGGACCCCTTATTGACTCCAGCCCTGAGGATGAAGAAGCTTGATCCCTTCTCATCAAGCCAGACTTGATTAGACAGCAATATTCTATTGTCTTGTCATTTTGCTTAGTTGAGAAGGGCCTACTATAGTAGACATTAGGCCAACTCATGCAAAGCTTAATTGTTGTATGCAATGTGGTACATAATATTAATATACGATACACCGCACCTGTTGTTGTTGATGGGGTAATTTCTGCGTGTTGACGTTTGACATAGAAAGAAACTCGCCATGTCTTTTTCTTCCTGTAAACATGAGGGAAGTGGCATATTGTTAGAAACAGATCTGTGTAGCTATTAACTCTTAGCATACATAAACTTAATCATGTCAATGATGAAGTTCCTAATATAAATCTCAAAATCTGTAGCAGATATTCAGATGTGTCGAATATAACTTCCTGCGACCCGTTGGGTTTGCAAAAAACCTTTTTATATTGGAAGAACGCTTTTATCCTACTATAGGTCATCTAAAACAATGAAAAATCAGTGAAATGAAAGAGACGGAGAGAACTGAAATCTATTTTGGCAACTTTGTATATAAGAACTGCTTGTAATTGAGTCACCTACAAGAGCTCGGTACAATTTAGCGCGTTCGAGTAGAGGCTATATCCGACCAATATAAGGATACTATATATTCATGTAATTCACCAAGACATGCAAGTATAATCATAGAAATCATATAACTCTCACAGCATGATGTTTCGTCTAAGAGTGGGGTGTTTGCTTCAAACTAGCCTATACGTGAATAGGCTAATCCAATATGTCCCATCTATTAGCGCAGATAATAGGATCAATAGCACAAGTGTGTATAGTCGATCGATCGATGTGTGGTCGATAGCACAATTCCACGAGACAGGGCGAAGGCCTAGTAGTCAGCCGACAGAGACCGCATAGCGTCGGATGTACCTGCATAGATCTGGTTCAATGGCACACATGATGTTTCAGCTAAGAGTGAGGTGTTTGCTCCAAACTAGCCGACATGAATAGGCTAATCCAATATGTCGCAACTAGTATTAGAGCACAAGGGCGTAGGAACCGGGGGGCTGGGGGGCGCCAGCTCCCCCAGTGAAAAATATGGTGGGGCGGAAGTATCATTCCGCCCCCCCCCCGCTTCGCAAGTCAGAAAACCCCTTTTTCATTTCCAAATGAGAAAGAAATCTCATTTGGAGCACCAAATTGCATCTAAGGCCAGGTGAAAATGCAAAATTATTTTCAAATGGAGTGGGTGATGAAGTGTGCTATATTGCACCATATTGCATCTGAGGCCACCTGGAAATGAAAAAAAATCCAAAGGGGGAGGGGGACACCCCCTCCTTTTAGACCCCTCCCCCAGACCGGCCATCAGTCTTCAGCCCCCCCCCCCCCACTCAAAAGTACCTTCCTACGCCACTGTTAGCGCATATAATCGGATCACCTAGACACTGTCAGCGATATAGCATTCACAATCCACCCAAGCCTTCTCTACCCATACATCTGTCTCTATACTGCTGCCACATTCCTATCATACACAGCCAACATCACTTTACTAGATCTGACTATTTCACTGGATTAAAAGTTTTAATAAACAAAAGCTTGTTCACTCGTGCAAAAGATGACCCAGTTTACTCTCACCAATAGTAAAATATACTTTCATATCTACTCTAATGTGACAAGTAGGATATTTCAACATAACAGATCTGTGGACAATGCGCAAGTATAAACTTTCAATCTTCTTATTTCTGCCATAACGTACTATTTTCATGACGGGAGTATGCTATAGGTGCCAAGGGCGGCGGAAGCACTTTTAATATGGGGGGGGGGGCACCGACAACAAAGGGCACTTTGCAGAAATTTGATTGGACAGATGCAGCCTTATATTTAGTACCCTTTATAACTCTTATTTTATTATCATTTTTGCGTATACACATCACTCCATCAACGTCCCCCCCCCACCAGCAAGGAAAATATGCATACTAGCACTGCAATATCCAATGTGCAAATTGGGAAACAAGGAACAAGTTTTCTTTTGAGACAAAATGAGGTGAAATCATGCTAGTTGCTAATGTAGGAATGTTCCAAATTAGCGTTTAGTTCTTGTTAATATCTAACAAATTTTTTTCCATTCGCAATAGCTTTGAGTATGACCCACAGAAATTAATTAAAAAGTCAGCGGCGTAGCCTGGATTTGCAAAGTTGTATGCACGACTATCTGAGCGGAGCGCCACCATCGGTTGGCGCGGAGCGTGCAAGAAAATTTTTGGTTTTACAAACCCCTCAGATGGCCGGAAACGGCCCTTCCCGAGTGTTCATTCTGGTTCCCTGGCCTCTTGCTAACTTGAGACACCTCAAATTTATGTAGAAAAAAGGGCACATTTTTAACCTGAGGAAAAGTGGGAGGCACGTGCCCCCTGTGCCCCCCGGTTCCGCCGCCCTTGATAGGTGCACTCATATTTATGTCAACCCGCAGGTTGGATACAAGAAATCACTGTGATTCCCAAGCGCCTATCTCTTGCATAAATGCCATATATAGATGTAGCCTATACGTATAGGCCTAGCCTACATGAAATAAAATGATATAGTCTAGTGAATACTTTAGCTTCTTAATCATTCATGGCCGGGAGGAGGAAATGTTACAAGGATCAGAAGGGAATGCCTGTTCTCTTTTCTTTCTTTCTTGCTTGTTTGCTGTCTTCTTTCGAAACTTTCATCCTCCGACCGCTGATGAATTTCTCATATCTTTTTTTTCCCTTTTGATTACAGGCAAACTAGGCTCTCATTGATATCTTGCCTTAAATCAAGAAAATAAGAAGAAAGAGAGATTGAATTGAGTCAACTTCCCAAAAACAATGGAAAGAAGATGGAAGGCGTGTTAGAATGTGAAATTGACGAAGCTGAGAGCAACCACGATAAAAACAATCGGCCGAAAATTCATACTTTAAAATTTTTTCTTTACAACCACCGTGGTCTGATCGCAGCATTTTGTGCATGTATTTGCGCAGCGCTTCAAAACGTCCTTGTAAAGTTTCTCCAAGATGATATCCCCGTAACTGAGGTCCTCTTCGCACGCTACATGATACAGGGTACCTTATCTTTTATATGTGCATTACCGGTCAAAGTTTCTTTTCGTCCCAGCTCTAGCAGAGAATTGACTCTTTTAATCATACGAGGCATTTTCGGAACAATAGGTGTTGGTTGTCAATATTTCGCCGTTTACAAAATGGCGGCGGGAATGATGACAGCTATAACACACAGCTCACCGATTTTTGTTGGAATTCTCGCGTGGATCATTTTTCGGGAGAAATTTTACCTCTGTGACGTCATCCTCATGGCAACGGATATCATCGGAGTTGTGATGATTGCGCAACCGCCCTTTCTATTCCCTAACGAGACATTTGATGAGGAAAAACAAACGGAGCTTTTAGGTGTTGCCTTATCAGTTATTGCTATGCTAATATCAGCCTTCATGCATATCACAGTACGTGCTTTAGGACGAATGGGGACTAATTCACTGAAAATTGTGTTGTATTATTCTCTGTTTGGTATCGTTTTACCACCGTTGTTAGGTTTAGTAATACAGGACTGGTTGATCCCACCGTGTGGTTGGGTACGTTTCGTAGTCGTCGGTTTGGGCCTGTTAAACTTTGGAGCCCAGTCGTTGATATCATACGCACTGTCTGCGTCGAAACAAACTTACTATGTTACAATAGTGTTCTCGTTACAGATACCCTTAACAGTTATTCTTGAATTAGTTTTACTAGCCTACATCCCTAGCTGGGCCAGCTCAGTTGGCACCGTTATTATTCTTGTATGTGGATTTGGAGTCGTGTTTCGAGAGAGGGCGGTACTGAAAAGACAATTAGAGAACCGTGATCCGGAACGGATGGCTGATGAAAAAAGTAATAAGTTTGAACTTCAGCAATGACAAATATTGCCAGGTGGTTTATTTCAGTTTTGTAATTTATATGCGGGAAGCATCAGGACCTATGTAAGCATTGAAAGTGTGTGTATGCGTGTATATATATATATATATATATATATATATATATATATATATATATATATATATATATATATATACATACATTTATATATATATATATATATATATATATATACATACATTTATATATATATATATATATATATATACATACATTTATATATATATATATATATATATATATATATATATTTATATATATATATATATATATATATATATATATATATATATATATATATATATATATATATATATATATATATATATATATGCCGCATGGTTGATTTATCGAGAGTCATTGTTAACCAACTACCATACGGTGTTCGTGAGATCTTTGCTCTTATAAATATACGGGTATTCATACATTGACAATTTGGTCTGCCGTTCGTTACAACAATGAATGAGCCCAACGTTAGAAGAAAGACGTCCGAATACAAGCTACTGCAAGACTGAATTTGGATCAGATTTCAACTTAGGAACCACACTGTGTGATGCCGTCTATGGTACGTTGAGTTATAAAAGCATCTTTGGCTATTTATTCTACCCACGGCATATATATTTACACCAGGAAGGTAGTTAGTGAAACCTTACGAAGACAACTTTGTAGCCCGTTCACTATCGTTGAACAAATGTGTTTCTGCAAAACCATATTAATGGAATCTTACAAGACTGAACGTTGAATTATACTGATGAAACGAAGGAGAAACAAACATGAAACATATGTACTTTATGGAGTTTGCACATACGGCCAACTCGATATTTGATCTTTCAACGTAACATATGGAAATGCGCATCTGGAACTTCTAGTTTCCATATGTCATATTCCATTGTTGTCATTTATACACTTAAAAAGTGTTGGGTCCCGTTGACAAGTTACAAAATTTTACTCTGCATGGCCCGCAATCAATTTCGTCCCCAATGGTGGCATAAATATTAACAGATCTTATGTATATCAGATGATAGAATTTATACCAGTCCAAACTATTGATGTAAGGTAGAAAAAAAGTGCACAAGAGCGATAAAGATCTCTCTGTGTGTCTCCCTCTCGTGTTGGTGTTTCATTTTTCTTCTCCCCTCCCCCCACTTTTTTCCCTTATATTCCGATTACTGAATTCTCACTTCCATTGTTTTTGCATTTCTTTATAAATTAGACGACCATCATTGACACCTTGTGAGAAATCAAATAAAGAAGAATTGAATCGATTGCAGAATCCCACAAACCGCCGGGAAGGAATATGGAAGAGGTGATAGAGCCAACTGTGAGCAATCATAAAACCGATTGGAGGAGGATTCGTACTTTGAAGAAAAAACTGTTTTATCATCGTGGTCTGATCGCAGCATTCTTGGCCTGTCTTTGCACAGCGCTTCAAAACGTCCTTGTAAAGTTTCTCCAGGATGACATCCCCGTAACTGAGGTCCTCTTCGCACGCTACATGATACAGGGTACCTTATCTTTTATATGTGCATTACCGGTCAAAGTTTCTTTTCGTCCCAGCTCTACCAAAGAATTGACTCTTTTAATCATACGGGCCGTTTTCGGGACAATAGCGGTAGGTTGTCAATATTTCGCCGTTTACAAAATGGCGGCGGGAATGATGACAGCTATAACACACAGCTCGCCGATTTTTGTTGGAATTCTCGCGTGGATCATTTTTCGGGAGAAATTTTACCTCTGTGACGTCATCCTCATGGCAACGGATATCATCGGAGTTGTGATGATTGCGCAACCGCCCTTTCTATTCCCTAACGAGACATTTGATGAGGAAAAACAAACGGAGCTTTTAGGTGTTGCCTTATCAGTTATTGCTATGCTAATATCAGCCTTCATGCATATCACAGTACGTGCTTTAGGGCGAATGGGGACTAATTCACTGAAAATTGTGTTGTATTATTCTCTGTTTGGTATAGTTTCATCTTCGTTGTTTGGTTTAGTAATACAGGACTGGTTGATCCCACCGTGTGGTTTGGTACGTGTCGTAGTCGTCGGTGTGGGCCTGTTAAACTTTGGAGCCCAGTCGTTGATATCATACGCACTGTCTGCGAGGGAGCAAACTTATTACATAGCAATAGTGTACTCGTTACAAGTACCCTTAACAGTTATTCTTGAATTAGTTTTACTAGCCTACATTCCTGGCTGGGCCAGCTCAGTTGGTACCGTTATTATTCTTGTATGTGGATTTGGAGTCGTGTTTCGAGAGAGGGCGGTACTGAATAGAAATGTAGAGAACCGAGTTCCGAAACCGCGCACCGACATAGAATTATAGTTAAGACATTATCGCCGCACGTATAATTGCAACATCAAGTTACAAGGACAATGAAATTCCAGGAAAGACTGTGAAATGAATAATGTTGAATTTTATTTCTGATTGATTAACCAATAAACAATACAATCACACCCCGCATACATTATCAAGCTCATAATAGCTGCTTTTCGCAAAATTTGCAGAATAAAAATAGCTAAATAACGGATTCAACAACACCTTTAGTGTGTACCTTTGTTTAGGTATTGGAGTTGACTGTTAAGTGCCATATATAGATCCATCATAATTGGTGGAAATAAGATTTTAAAATGTTATCAAATATCCGGGTCATATAAAACTCCCCCTATACTTTCATCGCATCTTCAAATATACACACAGCAACATCAAGAGGAGGAATTCAAGTGGCTGAAGATATCTTTATACTCTAAGAAACTTCGAACAAATATTAGCGTAGGCCTATATGTAAATTCCGGTCCATTGAAATATAAAATATAACTTGTCAATTGATAACAAATATTAACTTCAGAGCTGCCCAACGATATTACCCAGTATAAATGATGCCTTTTAAGACTGTTGAATAGTTATCAACATAATATGAACGAAACATAAAAAAGGTATATGTTACAAAATAGTAATGTAGCAGTGTGTATGTGCTATAGATTATCATTGCCCAATAATGATGGCATCCTACCACTGTTGCTGAGATATCGACGTCCGAAATAACATGAACAACAGGCCGCCCGCCAGCCTTCACCCCCCCCCCCCACTCCCTTCTCCCAATATTATCAATACCATATTAAGAGCAATATTGCGCCGATAACAGTTACACTTATGTCACGTATGTTTCTACTGTTGTTGCCACGAGATCGTCGTCATAAATAACAGATATGTTGGCCAAAAACCCTCTCCCTTGCTCCGCCTCGTTTGAGGTGAATTGTACCCATGCTTGATTGTCGTCAATAACAATCGACGTGGCGTCATTTCCACTGAATTCGTACACGACACTGGTGTCATCGGTGGGATCGAGACCAAATCCAACCCGCAACACGTCTTCATCTTCTTCAGTGTAAAAATCTTCAAATTCAATCAAAATCTGGAGACCGTATGTTGCATTTATTGTCCATGTTGACGTCAAATTCGCTGGATAGTTGAAAGGATAATTTGGTGTCTGGATGGCGACAGTAGAGTTTTCCGACAGAGGATCTGAAGTAGAAACGAAAAATGTAATTTACAATCTCTGGTCTACTGAATCGGCCACCGATAAGAGGCTGGGTGAAAGGTTTCTTAAATCCGTTAACTTGTTTCTCAGGATGTTGTCTTAAATTTGACATCAATTCAAACCCACGTTTAAACCTCGTGTAGCCGCACCCTACGACACTCACCCCATCCCATCTCCTTATTCTTTCTGCTGGTCAGTTATCTAGCTTTATTGCTCGCTGTGTTCAATCTGGACACGTTGTCTATTTTGCCTCCATCTTTAAGGACTCAACGTATAGTTGATTAAGTGTATTTCAGTTTGGTTCAATTGCCCACATGCACAAAGAATGAGCTGTTACAATTTCACCTTCATAATATCAACAGCTGTGTGAATTGGGTGGTTTCATTCAGTGTTTGACTAGAATTGAAATGTGACACACTGTTTGTATCCCATGTAGTTTCAAATGTGATTTGTGTTCATCCTCTGAATTCATCTTTTTTTCCCCAAGAGATGCGGTACACAAATGAAATGTTTCTGGTGTTTTTATTTCTTTGTCTCTCTTTTTGCATCTCTAGTTATAACAGTAATCGTTTGCTAGTCTTTACGTACCACATCCTTGCTCATCGTAACCACATTGACAATCCCACAATGCATTGCAAATATCTGCCGGCGATAATATGACGTCAGTTTCTGGACATGTCGCAACATCTGCAATAAGAAATTAAAAAAAATTCTCATGACTTGTACGCTTCAAGGTGACAGTCCGTGATAGGATATGCTTATATAGTGAATCTTACAAAGCATACAACTCGTAACAATCGGTCAGCATGCGTCGGGCCGTCTAACTAATATTGATATTCTCATATGATTGTCAGTCTCTTCTACGTTAACACTGAATATTTGTTATTGACCCAAGCCACCCTTTGCATAGACCTAAGACTATAACCCAATAAATTAACTCTCATCATAATAAGTCGCCATTGGTATTGCTCCTTTAGAGAAAACAAATATCATTTTTGAGATATAAGCACAGGTTATAAGTTCCTTCCTTTTATGTAAGAGCTTGCATCAACACAAAGCGTGAACTTTTCTTTTCCTGATTATGGTCTCCGAAATGGGCTGAATTCATATGTCTGCAATACGACCTCGTCAATATTTCTAAACTGTACAGGCAATAAACATGACACTACTTGAACATTATGCGAACAAATCCAATTTCTTTTTAAAAACTCACCGTCTGGATCAAGAACATACACTCCCATCGACCACCCCCTAAAGTTAATGGAACGATCCGTCGAGAAATGACAGCATAACGATTCATTTGTAATCAAGAATGGACGAGGCAAGTCAAAGCCAGTAAATTCTCTGTAATATTCTGTTTCACAAAAACCGCCTCCACCGATTCGAAGGAAATCAAATCCATATTCCATTTCGTGGACGTTGAAGTCGATCAGAAATACCTGTCCATCGGCCGCTGTAAAGGTCCACGTCTCCTCCAGATTTTCGGCATATTTGGAGGGGAATCTAGGGGACGTGGCAGTCAGAAATGCGCCTCCTGGTAGCTCACCTATGGGGTTCATAATATCACAAATTTGAGTCCTAATCGTAAAATAAAGCGTAAAATGGGCGATTCGTAACTTCAAGCAGCCCTACTTACTTTCATTATACTTTAATCATCAAGCAGATGTAATCCACTTTATATTTTACCCCCCCCCCTTTTAAGTGATACCCTACAACGCCCGTATGATATACAGCCAGGAGTTCTGAGTTGGAGGCGCACCGAATAATTTTCAATGATGGGCAAAAAACCCGAGTCCTTTATTTTGTTAAACTTTTGTAAAAATGGTGATGGCACAGATGGAGGAGGGGACTCTACTTTGTATAGGAGGGGGAGGGTGGGTGAGGGGAGGGGAGATGGAGGAGGGGGAACACGTCACCTTGTGTCTCGGCCTGGCCACCGGCTGTTATAATACTTTCAAAGTTACCCTCGGTTCGAATTTACCTTTCATTCTTTACATGTTACTATCCAGAGGGGCAGGGGGGGGGGGGGGACACGTCACCTCGTGTCCCGGCCTGGCCACGGGCTGTTATAATACTTTCAAAGTTTCGATTACACTCGTTTCGATTTTACCTTTAATTCTTTGTATGTTACTCTCCAATACGTATTACATTAGACCTACTATTCAGCAACCTTACTTCTAAACTTAGCTTCCATTAAAATGCTATCCTTCTTTTAATGGTTACTTCCTCAAAATTACCCTTCAGTGTTACTGACCCAAAAAGGTAAACTTACTCTCTCTTTCTTTTAATTATAGCTTACTTTAGATATTAACCTTATTCTTTCCTGGAGATTCTGAGATTTCAAAATGATTCCAAGACATTTATGATGTTTACATAAATCAATAATGTTTTTTAAGTATATTGGATATTGTCGTATGAGGAAAGCGCTGAAGTTTACCTGGATCATTCTATAGCTTATTTGGGAAAATTGTATCCTGTTATTTTAAATTGTCAATTTCAGATAAAGACGACAAACAAACTGACCACAATCCTCTTCATCTGCGCCATCATCACACTGCCACAACGTGTTACACTTAGTGGAAGGCGGGAGAATCTTTCCGTCGCCGCAAATAACAGCATCTGTATAGTGAATGCATATATAGTTAGAATGTACAATAGTTAAAATGTACATAGTGACAATAACAGCATCTGTATAATGAATGCATAGTTATAATGTACAATAGAATGTACATAGTGACAATTACATCATATGTACATTAAATACATAGTTAGAATGTGCAATAGTTACAATGTACATAGTGACAATAACAGCATCTGTAGTGAATGCACAGTTAGAATGTACAATAGTTACAATGTACGTAGTGACAATAACAGCATCTGTAGTGAATACATAGTTAGAATGTACAATAGTTACAATGTACGTAGCGACAATAACAGCATCTGTAGTGAAAGTTAGAATGTACAATAGTTTTGTGAATAAGCGGATGAACATTCATAGCCTATCTTTCTCCATTCCATATTTCCTTTAGTTTTGTTAATAACCGAATGAACGTTCATAGCCTTTTATACTTCTTTCCATATTTATTTTAATTTTGTTAACAACCGGATGAACATTCTTGAAAAAAGTAAACATCTAAAAGGTGATCCAACAAACTAGAAATTAAGTTTTCGCGCTTGTATTTGCAAAACGGAAGATGGTAAAGAGGAAATTCAACAAAATGATTGAAATTTAATTATCATCATGAAACTAATTTGTATAATTACCCGTGACGTCAACAGCGGTCAGCGTCATTGAGAAACCAGCTTTGTTTTTATTGTCATCGGTCTGAAATGTGATCCAAACTTGGTTCGTTTCCGCAAGGAAGGCTTCTGGTACGTCACGTCCGGTAAAAGTCGCCAATGAAGTAGATTCCGTTGGGTATGAACCTTGACCTAGCTCTAATACATCAAAGTCCGTCTCTAGCTCAAACGGTGAAGTAAAGGAGACATCCAATATAAGCCCCGCCTCTGCGGTAACAATCCAGACCTCGGAAAAGTTGTTTGGGTAGGGTAACCCATCTGTGTAGTTAGGAGAGGCTATAGATACACCGTCAAATCTTACCATTGGTGCTTTAAAAAAAATGAAAGAACACGTCATGAAAAAATGAAAATCAAAATGAAAGTGTTTGCATTTCGTTAAAGGGTGTGAAGAGTCACGCAAAAAGAAACGTCTAACGCCGGTAATCTGACCTAGTTTCGAATGAGGTGTAAAAGAGGTGTTAGACACCACCATCGATCCCAGAAAATACACACACAGCTTGCTACCGTCGGTAATTAGACACTAGTGTACAGTCAGTACATACAGCTGCGGTCAATACCCACAGCACAGTGTACAAACGATGCAGCGATGGACATCTCAGGTCCAGCTAAAATAACAAGGTATTACGTTTCATTACTGTCTGCATTTTGTAGCGACCAGAGAAATACTTCACTTGCAAGTAACGGAAAGTTAACTTTTTAAGGATGTCGGCACGCTGTTTGGGGTGAGTCTTCAATGCCTTTAATGAAATGACACAAATATCCTATCTTTACTTTGTTTAATGAGGTTTGTGAGGAATATTTGTGAATGCATTAACCAAAACATCAAAAGGAGTCTTTAACTCACCTTGCTCACATAGATCACCATAGAAGAACTCGGGACAATTGCATTCAAATTCTCTTGTCGGGATGTCGATACAAGTTCCGCCATTTTGACAAGGGTTTTCATTGCATGCTGGGACTTTAAAAGAAACAAACATCATTACACAACGTAAGATGTCCGCATCCTCTGTTTTATACATCCAGTGTGAGATCAACTTTCTGATTGTCTAACTTTAAGATCAGTTTTACATTGTAGTAACTGTTCACTCAGACAGGGGCTGGGGGGGGGGTAGGAAGCTTCCTAAAAGTGGGGAGCACAACATCAGAGGGGCATGCACTTTCTCATTCCACAACCACCACTCGTTATGCTATAAACCGATACACACCGGCCATATCACTTAAATATATATGATGTGTTAGTATGCTATCAATACTATTTATTGAGATTGTTTATGTTAAACCGTGATACAAAAAGATATGGGATGCCATTTTAAAAATAGCATGTACAGACTAAACATAAATAATTAAAATTAAATATTAAAATTAAAAATGGCTTAAGATATCCAAAAGACAGTTCTTCATAAAAAAGAGGCACATTTTATTTGCCAGTAGGGCACATTTGCTATTTTGGAAAAAGTGGGGGGGGGGGGGAACGTACCCCAGTGCCCCCCCCCCCGAATCCGACCCCCTGCACTTAGATACACAGTATACACATTGTGTAAGCAAGCTAGGCTATATATCAAGACGTGCGGATTTACCCAACGCCCCCGCCCCACAAACCCTGCGCCCCCCCCCCCCCTCGGCCCTCCAGTTTCTCCGGTACCCAATACTCACTGTCCCCTTCATTGTATATATTATATGATATACACTTACCAACATCAGCACAGGTTCGTCCCATGTATTCCTCAGGACACACGCATAGCTGAAATCCAAACAGTTGAATACAAGTGGCCCCATTTAGGCAAGGATTTTCTTGACATGGCATCAGTCTCGGACTACCTGCATAGTAACATAGGAGTATGAAAATATTTCTTGTAGAAGGGAGAGAAATTATATGAACCTTGTTAAAAGGTAGTCATGAATTTTCTGCCTGCTTCGGTCATACATAAAAACCGTATACAACCACAAGACATGTTTCAATACTTCTATCCTTCTTTGCTTTAACCCTCCTTTCCCTTGCCCCCCCCCCCCCCCCCCGCCCGCGAATATTTTTTCCCCGGGCCAAACTGAACTGACAATGAAATTATTTCCTCGATTCTGATTGGCTCTTAGCGAGCAAGTGATATACTTAAGTATTCAACATGGATCCCTCCATACTCTGTCGATATCAGAATGATCAACACGAACAAATTCAAGATATTCACATTAGCAACTTTCCAGAACTTTTGGTAGGTATATATATATATGAACGAAAGTATATAGTGTTCTTAACACAATGAAGCAACTATTCCCAACTTCTGCGCCCATTATATATAGGCAGTCCTCGATCGTTTGTTTACTCCCTTGACTCCGCTCTACACAACACATGTAATGTAGCCTATTGTACTGTGTATAGCATACAACAGTGGCGGAGAAACAGGGGGTTGGGGGTTTTAACCCCCACTTTTTGAAGAGGGGGGGTTGGCCCACACAATCAACCCCCCTAGTTTTTGCCAGTAATGTTCTGTTATAGCCTATGTTATATGCTCCAAATGGCATAATAAATCAAATTATTAAATTTGAAATTGTTAAAGTCATTTCAACCTTTTACCTGGTAGGCTACATCAACAATTAACGACCGAAAACCGAGTTAGAATTGACCCACACATTATTTCTAGCCCCTTTCCCCCACCTTGCGCATTGGAACTTGTAGCTCATAGCGCTAACTTCACCCCACAACAGACATACACAAAATAACGTTTTGTTGCTGTTGAATAGCTTTGGAACTGTATACACTTGCCAACTTCAACGAGGTGAAGGAGGAAAAAGAAAAAGAAGAAAGAGAGAAAAGGAGAAAAGGATGGAGTAGAAAATACGGCAAGAAAACGGGAAGAGAAAGAGGCACAGTGACAAAATTATTCGAATTTGTAAAGCAAACAGCAGATATCACATATCAGTGAGCATGAAAATGGCGTTCCACGATAAACAGCCTCCAAACCATGGGCGCAGATCCTGGTGAGGACAGCGGGACGCGTCCCCACCAACTTTTTCAGTAGTGGGGACATGATATACCGTGTCCCCACCAATTTGTCTTGACCAATAGCTGCATTCAAGTTCCCCTGTATTGAACATTGGCGCAGTTTGATCCAGCATTGTGCAAATGACATGCAGCAGTTCTCATTTTATTGTATTTTATCCACAGTTGTTAAATATAGGACGGAAATCGCATTTGCGGCAGTCTATATTTGTTTTCTGGGAGAGGACCCCAGACCCATCGTATATACAAAAGTCTACTTGGATTATTTGTCCCCTGATTTTCTTTCTGCAGATGCCCATGTATTTCTCCAAACTAAATTTCTAAGCCATGGGATCTAAATCTTAAGGAGGTTTAGGAGCATCATTAGGTCTGGGAAGTGTTATTTCCGGCGATCTGGGACGTATATTTGCCCAAAAAAATTGTACGCTACGCGCGAACCCATGGTCGCGCTCCGCTTAGATAGAGTCATAGAACAGACACGCGTCCCCACCATTATCCAAGACTGATCTGCGCCCATGCTCAAAACTGTCGATGTGTGTAGTGTTCGGTTTCGGAAATATCTGGTATATATTTTTTTCCTTCAACGAAATTTTTTAGTAACCGTCTGAATTTTCGAAAATTCCCTAACCAACATTCTTCATCATACATCATCATACTCGTGCAATTTTCACCCGTCTGTTAGGGGTTGAAGGAGGTTTTTTTAATATCGGTTGTCCATAGATGATATTTTGTGCCATATTATGGGTATGTTTTGAAGTGAATTTATTCACGAGAATTGTGAATTTTCAAATTCTGAACAGTTGGGCTGACGGATATTGTGGGCCGCGATGAAGAATCACCTACAAAAGCAATGATCCACAGGATATGTGATGAAGTCGAACATGATGTGTGACTGGTGACAATCTTCAAAAAGGTTATAGATGAGAAAAAAAGTATTTGGAAAAAACTTGGTTCTCAGGCAAAAGTCATATGGTTGGTCAGTTTCAAGTGCCATTTCCGGTGATCTGGGGGTACCAAAACCAGAAATTTGCTTGTACGCTGCGCGCCAACCAAAGGTGGCGCTCCGCTTAGATAGTAATGCGCACCGGGCGCGCATTACTATCTAATGCGGGTTAGAAAATCCTGCATATGCCCCTGGTTAAATACAGCTTTTCAAGGCCTGGGCAGTGCCATTTACTGCAATTTGGAAGGCAATTTTTGCCAAAAAATTCTTGTGCACTTCGCCCCAACTTATGGTGGCGCTCCACTTAGATAGTGAGCCAGCAGTTATGACTTTTTATTTCATCAATGGCCTGCAACCCCCCCCCCCCCCACTTCTGACAAGAAATCTCCGCCACTGGCATACAACACAATAAAACACAGTGCATTTGTAATTGTATACATGTAGCCAATGTATGTATGTATGTATGTATGTATGTATGTATGTATGTATGTATGTATGTATGTATGTATGTATGTATGTATGTATGTATGTATGTATGTATGTATGTATGTATGTATGTATGTATGTATGTATGTATGTATGTATGTATGTATGTATGTATGTATGTATGTATGTATGTATGTATGTATGTATGTATGTATGTATGTATGTATGTATGTATGTATGTATGTATGTATGTATGTATGTATGTATGTATGTATGTATGTATGTATGTATGTATGTATGTATGTATGTATGTATGTATGTATGTATGTATGTATGTATGTGTGTGTGTGTGTGTGTGTGTGTGTGTGTGGGTGTGCGTTTGTTTTGCTATCTGACCGAGGACTTGAACAAAAGAATTTCAGGTCCTCGGTTGTTATTTCTAAAGAATCACCACGTCCTCGGAAGAATTCTATTGTATGGGGTATTGTTAAGGTTAGGGTACGTGGATTTGAACAATGGAAAATACAATGGGGTCCTCGGTCTGAATGAAACACAAACATGTGTGTGTGTGTGTGTGTGTATGTATGTATGTATGTGTGTATGTGTGTATGTATGTATGTATGTATGTATGTATGTATGTATGTATGTATGTATGTATGTATGTATGTATGTATGTATGTATGTATGTATGTATGTATGTATGTATGTATGTATGTATGTATGTATGTATGTATGTATGTATGTATGTATGTATGTATGTATGTATGTATGTATATGTGATCTTCCCGCAAGCAGGAACTCGCGAAAGAAGCCATGGAGGCTTGTACACTCGCAAGCTGACCGAAGCCAATTTCTCGGCACACATCCATTTAACGTCCATGCCAGGAAGTTGTTATTGAACAACACCATTGACAGACGACACACATTGCTGTCGGCGGGGAATCGAACCGGGGATCTCATGACTGGGAGACGCCGGCGTTAACCACTAGGCTATACACTCCGCCATAAACTAGGCTATACACTCCGCCATCATGAACCATGATAGGCCTAGTCGAATATGCAGTGCCCATGAAGACGGCGAGCGAGTCTGTGCCAGCCAGTGAGTGTACACAAAAAAAGCATTTGACGATATTTCTGTGTCTTTTGACTTGTTCGCTGTTTGACGTGCTCGCTGAGAGCCAATCAGAATCGAGGAAATAATTTCAGTGTCAGTTCAGTTTGGCCCGGGGAAAAAATATTCGCCCTAATACACGCACCCTCGTCCGCGCCCACATCCATGCAAATGTCCACGCAGCTCACATAAATAAAATGCACGTACAAACCAAAACACAAGAAACATGTTAGTAAACATACTTAGGCCTTATTTTTCGTTATAGGCTTGAATCAAACAAATGACAATTTAAGTGTTGCAAAAAATATATCAACGGAACTTTCATACTGTGAAATTTGCAAATTGAATAATACTTCAATTCATTTAAAGGTACACTAAACAAATGCATTTCATTGACTTTTATTATGAGCAAAACAATTTGTGATCTTCTAAATACAACTAAAGGGAAAGTTATATATATCAAAAATAGTCTATCCTTGCTAACAAATTGCAATTTTCTTGCGATAGGAATTAATTTCTTAAAACTTTCATCTGCTTCAATGCAATAACTTCATCTTGTTTATATGGAAGTATGTTTTCGACAACATATTAAATTTCGTTCTCGACTAGTACATTATTCTGAAGGTAATCCGCCAACTTTCCCCTCTCCTTTCTCAAAATTTGACTGAACGATAGCTTTCCATATGGGGTTGAGTGATGGAAGGTTCACATACATGACCTGGGTCGGTGCATGGAGTCAACACCGTCCTAATTAGACAATTGTCTAATTAGACAATTGCTCGTCTCATGTTGTGGGACGAGCGGGGGAAGGGGGGGGGGACGTAAAAATCACTGTTAATAGTGTCCTGCATTCAGCAAACCCATCAACTGCATGCATTATCCTTGGCCTATGTGATATACAATGTATACTTGTGATTATAATGTCCACAGACATATGTAGCTAATTGATGCCATTTTCGAGACACAAGTATTAAAAATCTTTTCTTCACCCACAAGATTGAAGACTTTAGCCATAGTCTAAATATGACGTCACCGAACCATTTTTTTTTTTATGGTTTATGGTTGCAATGCTTATTTTTCTGTAATTAAATATCCTGGCACCGGTTTCAGTGTCTATATGCTTTCTGAAATTCACCTTGAAAAATACGAAGAAGAAAATAGAAAAATTAAAATGTTTCACCACTTACAGCAAGGCGTGTATGGCCAAGGGGGGGGGCGAAGGGGGCAGCTGCCCCCCCCCCCTTGAGCATTTTTTAAATTTTTTTTTAAATGTTTTCATGATATCGCTAGTATTTTCAAAAGAGAAAATGCTAAGATGCAACTTACAAGGCCTGGGAAGTGCCATTTCCAGCGATCTGGGAGGCATTTTCAGCCAAAATTTTCTTGTACGCTTCGTGCCAATTTATGGTGGCGCTACGCTTAGATAGTTTGCAATGCCGAATCTACAGTTTGCCCCTTCCTAGGCGAATTCCTGTCTACGGGCCTGCTTACAGCGAGCGGTACTATTTGGCATCAATTATTTACACATCGGCATGTATTTTAAACTATAGGTTATCTCACACACGTACATTTTGTCCGAGATGTTTCGGGGAGCCGTTCATCACAAAAATATATGATATAAGCGGAAGACTATGAATTGGTTTCCTTCGTCATTAAATTTTACCCCATTCGCCTGGAAATAGATGTTCATGCAACAGGACAACGTGACAATACCTTTCCATTACAACTTAATTTAAATGGATGTCTGACTTCGACAGCAAACTACAGCAGGTAATATCTGAATTTTGTACTCACCACTGCAGTAACAAATAAAAGTTAGCAAAATAATAAGTCGAGTCAAAGTTTCCATGTTTCAAAACTTGTTTGTTGAACTTAAATGATCGATAAACGACAGAGCTGTCGAACTTACTTTCAACTAGTTGTATAAGTGAAGCTTTGCAACTGTACCTTAATGACTAAAGTGTATACTGTGTTCCTAAAAATCTATTTTTGCATGCAGCCTTGAACATGAAACGGCCCAGTCGTAACTATGCATACGTAGGTTGATTCAAGCATGCATTACATGTTTGGTTTAAAAGTTACAAAAGAAAACCCTGTTTCTATTACAGATTAGTATCAACTTAGCAAACAAAAATAAGCTATTATTCAGCTGCTTTTATGTAGCCTACAACAAATGCAAATAGTGTATACAATAATAAATTAAAGGTAACCAGTGTTGCTCTGAAATTTGTACTTACTGGAATTGTGAAATGATTCCCAAATCATTTTCCTACGCAGTTCTTACCTTCAATAAGACTTTCAGATAATAAGAAGTGTAACATTAGACACAGAGAAATATTTCTGCAAGAAATAATACGCTGCGGGTGGCAGTAACAGCAATGGAAAAGTACTATTTTCTGTCAACTTTCTTCGTATGTTTTGGGAGCAATAAAGATACTGATCTATAAGCAAATCATTTTATTTTGAATCAAAGAGAGGTAGAGAGAGAGAGTTAAATAAACATTGGCAATGTAAGAAGGAATTTACCCTTTTTAATTATGTTATTGTTTGTGATGAAATAGGATCACAAGGAGAGTTAAAAAAATCCAATTAAAAAGGTGTGAAGGCACCTGAAATAACAAAAGAAAAACGACCAGAGTCATGGTGGTGTACATAACACCCAGTACATATGGGGGGAAAGCAGTAATGCGGGAAACCATGGCGAACACCAACCCTCCCCTTTGTAAAAAACCATTAATGCATTCCGTGTATTTCGGTTACAGTGACAACCTTAATTCGCATAATAATTACATCGTATATAGCGCAGATCAGAAAACTTTATAACTATATGTAATTGTGCATTCAATATAAAGTACAACAAAGGTTTACACATAATGAAACGTAAAACACGGCAAGCAAAATATAAAGCCTGAAGGCATAAACTCTCAAAGAACTGTTCATATTAAAGGGATCGCATCCATTCGTAGGTCTCTCTTAGCTCAAAAAAAATATATATATAAACAAATATAGCCGTATGCACATTGTATAACGTAAATACTACAACTGCAGGCTGAGATTTCCAAACTTTTGTATTACCATACGCATAATAGGTGTTGCAACTGACCCGTATGTTGAGGAATTGTATTATTTATAGTACATATGTTGCATTAAACCAACGAGAAAGGTGAGATGAGGGAGCAACCGATGGCATCCACAAGATTCGAAAGATTTGGGTAGAGTGTACCCACCCCTTTGAAGTTGAACGTGTTGTTTTTTATTTTAAATTCCTTTGCTTATGTTTGCCGAAAACACTCCGGGAAGGTCTACCCCTAGTTCATTGTCAGCCCATCCTCTTGTTGTTAAGAATATTCCGTGTGTAAAAGTAAGAAGGCATGACGTTTCGATCCTAGCAGGATCTTCTTCAGAGGCTGAATATTCCGTAATGAACTTGGTTGGCATGTCCTTTGTGACTGACAGAAAAGCAAGGTGTACAAGCAGTAAGAATATTGTTCTTTCCTGTATGGCAGTGTGTTAGTGCTAAACATTGGCTCAAGTGTCGCACAAGGTAAAGGTGAAAAAAAAAATGTTTTTTTCAGGACGTTATAGTAATCTGAAAGTAATAAGTTTAGTCATAGAAAGGCTGCCTCTCACGAGCCAAATGGTATCGTAACAAAGGCCAGTGTTCTGGTGCCTATAGTTTACAACAATGTTTGTTCTGAGTAAGAATTTGGCACGAAGGGGATTGGTTCAATTGATTCCCCCTCAGTCCCCCCCCCCCCCCCTCAGAGCCCGATATGACTTAGTTGTCACTATTTGGTCTGTTGGAAAACTGTTGTTTAGGGATCTTTAAGCTCGCATCGTAAATAAGGGTATTTCCCTTTCATTATGATCACAATGATTCGAGTTGAGAAATTAAACATGTAAATGTCATGAGAATAATTTTGTCTTACTATTCATGTTACCTGGTTCGTAAACTGTAACAGATTTGCAAAATTTGGCTTAGAACGGAGTCAGCCTCCAGATCAAGGCAGAAGGTTTCGGATTTTTGTTAAAAGAGAAAAAAGTTGCAGTAAACAGAGAATACAAACAAATGAGAAACTATCATTGATTTCCTGCTTTAATTAACTCACATATGCGGAATAAAAAACACAATAGTATTAGTATAAGGTAGAGAACTATATTTCTTTGCTTTGATTAATCTATTCCACCTATCACACAACGAAGCACAACAATAGATTTAGAACAATAGTTTTATTCAGAACAATAGACCTAGAACAATAGTTATTTCAGAACAATAGATCCAGAATGAGGGACAACAAACGTTAGTTTGTGACAGTCTCTATGAAAACGTCTATCGTCCAGTCAAAAAATGAGTGTTAATGAAGAAAGGAATGAAACTACCATTACAGAAAGTCATCCCAATCACCTACAATCATATCAATATTTCGATTTCAAATATGTGACTCTTCAGTGGATATTAAGTAGAAACATACTATTAATGTATTTTTCATATAAACTATTTGTTAATATTTTTGCAGCATATTTACGTAGTTTAACGACAAGGTATCTGTCTCGGATTGCAATCTAACACACGGTCAAATCTCTGGAGTATCTTAACGATGACTGGCTTGATGGTCAGACTTTCTTCACAGTTACGACTCACAGCTCTGGACGGAAGGTCGGATGATGGCCGGAGATCTAGCTCGACGGTAGCAGGTTCGATGGTCAGCGCTGCAACTAGATGACTAGCGACTAGTTTGATGGTTAGAGGTAATGTTTGGGTGGTACCATACGTCATAGGTGTCTTCGACACTAACTTGTTTGATGTTCAGAGATGTGGCATGATGGTATATGTCTGGGTTGATACCTTCCATCCCAGTTGGCTTGATGGCTGAGTTCCCACAACATGGTGGGTATCTCGATAGCCAGGGGTCTGGCTCGATGTTAATTACCGTGATGGTCGGATGAATGGACAGAGTCTTTCCTAAATATGTTATAATTGATAGTCAGTGTTCCACCTAGAACATAAACTACATCTCCAGAACTTTGTCTCAATGTCTTCATGTTCAACCATAAATGTACAGTATCCGCAGGGGGGAACGGCCAGATATTCCATGAAATGAGCTCACTCCCTACACGACCAAAGCATCTACTCCAATGATTCCACATGATGCAAAAGATTTTCAGATCCGGAAGGACAGCAGGCTGCTGTTTTCCCTGATTTGTCAATGGACATGTCAGTTCTCATGAAAGACCACTTAATAGTCAAGATGTGGTCGTTCCATCAAGTGACCTCACCAAATTCGTCACCAAGAACCTGTTCGGCCAAGTTCTGAACGTCCTTTATCATCGCACTTATCGATTCTGTGAGGAAAGAAAAGAGAGACAATGAAATGCAAAATCTTGAAGACTGCTGTCTCTGAAAAAACAGAAGAAAGGGTCAAATTTTCACAAAATTAATGAAGTAGGGACAGTCTGATTTTATATGAATGGTAATCAATAATATCTTGGTTAAAAACTAAAAAAATTAGTTTAACAGAGAATGACACTACTGAAAATTCACAGATTATATTTCACCTCTTGTAGATTCCAATTGTGCATGTGAAC
Organism: Apostichopus japonicus; assembly: GCF_037975245.1. Classification (NCBI taxonomy): domain Eukaryota; kingdom Metazoa; phylum Echinodermata; class Holothuroidea; order Aspidochirotida; family Stichopodidae; genus Apostichopus; species Apostichopus japonicus. Next base: position 6,030,645 of record NC_092582.1, read on the forward strand.
AAAGCCCCATTGTTACAGTGACCAACACTGGGGAGACTGGGAGTATAAAAACTCTTTGAAAGACATAGCTTGTGTACAACTGAGGATGTGGTCTCGGCCATCTGCTTACTGCTCGATTGAATGCAAACTGACTCAACTCAACTGTCATGGACTACTTTTGGGTAAGTCGTCAAGCCCCATACTTTCCCCAACAGCGGCACAAGACCTAAAGCTGTCCCAGTCTTGATCAGTCATAGTCATGATCCCATGTACAATCCCCGCCTAGCTGCAGGGTTTTCATGTTATGGCGTCAGAGGATAAGCGGGTCTCGGTCATTCGGCTGTTTGACACTTGGTTCACAGTCAACAACACTATAAGCATATACTCTTGGGAAAAAGGACCTTTGTAGCAAGGCTGGAAGTACTGTAAGTTTCAAAGGGGGCAATGCAACTTCAGGGAAGGTAAGAAATTGGCTTCAATGTTCATTGAATGGCTGGGCAGTTTTGCAGCTCTCCAAAAGGCACCAAAGCAAAAATTTTGGAAAACGTGAAAAGTCACCCAGACACCTTTTTTCAGAGTGAGAAAAAACATGTTAGAGAAAATAACAAAAACTAGAAACAAATAATTTATAAGATTGGTGTTTGCAGATTCATATATCTAGATCAAACCAACAGCTTTCTCAGCAGCTACTTACTAGCTGCTTTAAGGCACAAACACTGCTGGTGTTTCATACCATTATTGAGCCTTTGGTTTAGTTTGTTAATGATCAAGATAATTATAAGGGCACCAACGGTTACTTGATTTAGAGTTTAATACCACAGTCGTTGCCATCTGTAATGGATGAGGTTTTAAGGGTATTACGCCACGTGGTAAGAGCGAATTAATGCCTGTGTCCTGGTGCTGTCGAATAATTCAAGCCCTGCTTATACAGTATGCACGATACCTTCTAAATACCAAAGTTGAAATATCATCTATTGCACCTATTTTGTATATAAAGCTCCTTTATAAATAAATTGTTTTCAGAACAAAGGTCAGTCAAACTCGAGACAAGTCTTAGACTTACCAGCTTAGCTTTACCATTAAATACGAAAAAATAAAACTGATAATTCACCCGTTTTGGAACCCACTTGTCTTTTACTTTGCCAGGATGACAGAGTTGGTGTCGGCCCAGACAAACAGAGGAAAAGCAAACAACAATATAAAAAAATTATTAAACAAAGGAGTTATTATAATTGTTAACTTCACCTGCTTTGCCCTGAGGATCCAACAGATCCTGTTCCTTTGTTCTTTCTTCCTGTTTATCTTGCTTTGTGTTCTCTCTCTTGGGAATATCCTCTTCATCCTTCCCATCCTCCTTGTAGCCCCTGACTGTCCTCCTGTACGACTTGTATTTACTGATCAGACCCTCTTGCTTCAATGTCGCCTTGAAATTCAAAAACAAAATGCTACCTTATTGTCGATACGACACACCATAGTCATATGTTAAAGGTTAACTCTCACAATGTTGTCTTGTTTTAATGATTGAGTTACATATCTATACAAAAGAGTCCAGTTGTAGGTTAGGTTGCTGAATCAATTGAAAATCTCTCACTGCCTTCTGAAATGACTAGCTCATAGATAAGACACTTTCTTATTGTCTTCACCAGCCTAGGTAGCATTCCCTTCACACTTGTCATACTTTCACCACTGAACCAAAAAAGTCACAGCTCCACTCCTATCACCCCATCCCCCCCCCTCCCGCCCCTTTCCAACAACCAATCCATCTTCCTCAAACTGCTACATTAAAGTAACTTTCCCTGTTACTGGTTACTCAAGACTGTTACAAACCTTTAATATAAGAATCATATAGCTCACCATGAGTAGGTTTCTATCCTTTTCGGTCTCTCTTAGTTTTTTCTTGAGTCGATCCATCTCTGCATTAAAGTACACCTCCCTGCCCCCCTGACTGTTGCTGGCGTGTTCCTTCTCACGCTGCAGTTGTCTTTCCATTTGACGATAAGAGACGACTGTGGAGGAAGAAACTAACGTATGAAGCTATAATGCACGGCAGCAACAAAATTTGTTCACCTTCATAAAGAAAACCCCATAAAATGATAACGTTTTTAAAAATGGGCATGATGACGTTTTTAGATTAATTTGAACAACTTTGGCAAAGAGAAAATCCATGAGGACCAAAGCTTTCATCATCATGACAAACATTCCAGTTATCTCTCACCTCCAATTCCTGCCCCCCCACCCCCCCCATTTCCCTATCCCCCACCGTTGCCATCCACTATGTGTCTCTACCCAAGCAGGGTATACGAAACAAAGACTGTTTAACATAGATTTCTCTTCATTGAAAAGAAATATCAGATGAATTTAAAGGAAGTGCTTAGAGAAAGAAGAAATGTTTTCCCATCAAATTGATATTCAAGATAGAATTAAAGTATGAAGTTCTAACCAAATCACAAGACAGAAATCTTCAGAGCTCTTAACTCAACTGTTGTGACCTAGTTCGCTCTAGTCCTTAAGACCTTTAGTCGTACAAACCCCCCCCCCCTGCCTCCCACCCATCGCCCGATCCCCCGGCACATTGACCAATGGTTAATTGATGAGCCCTGACTAAACGACTATAACCTGGTAACGACTGATGCTCGTTTAGGTCACACGTAAAGTTTGTTCTCAAGATTGATTACATTTTTCTTGGAACAGGGCACTTTAAGTAGTGAACCAGTGCATGCTAGCAACTGCCAAATACACCTTCCATGTGTGTTTCTCTGACTGAAGAACACATAATGTAAGACTGGTAAAACCTTAATCAGTCACATTTATGTTTGTCCATATTACAACTCTTGAGTTAAATCATGTCACATTCAGTCATGCAATTAACAACCAACTTTATGCTGATCAGGTATAATCAAATTACTTGTGAATCAACCTGAACCATACCAGAAAAAAAAAATTACAAAAATTAAATTACAAAAAAATGTAATTAAAAATTAGTACCGGCTTTAGCATGCTCCCTCCTTGCCTCATTCAATCTCTTCTCCATCTCTTTAAGTTGCATCTGGTATTTTTCCTCCAAAGCTGCACACTTCTCATCTGATGCTTAAATCAAATGCAAGAACTTGAAGGTTGAAAATTGTTCAAAAAAAAATAAATAAATACAGATTCATATTCTCAAGAACAAGTGATGTAAATTACCGGCAATTAAGTAAAATGTTTCATTCCTGGCAAGTTCATGTTCGAGTAGACATGTATCTGTCTGTTACAAAATATAGCTCAATTTGAAGAGAGTACTGATATTAATGGATTTTTGTTGTTTGTATCTGTAAAAGTTGGGAGATTGCTTTTTTTATGACAAAACCATGACATTGAATTCTGGATGAGCAAACTAACCAACTTTGACCCAAACTCAAGATGCTAGCTTGTGTTACCTCTTTGATTAAAGCAACTTTTATTTGCCTCTATAGAGAAATTTCATGATATTAAAAAAAAAAAAATCGGCTAAATTGCACTGATGACGTCATTCACTCTGCTGTTGCCAGATGCAATATGTCACAAACTTTAAATTAAATTTTTTTAAACAAAATCATATCTTTCTGACACAAAATGCTACAAGGATGTGGTTTTGACTGAAATATACCAACAATTTCCAGCAATTTGTTTAAGTCGTCACCTTCAATCACTAGAATATCCGTTTGAAAGAATAATTATTCTGATTGTTTAAAACTGTTTGAGCCATTTTAAAAGTTTACCAGTTTCAGCATAGACTTCCATCTTTGAGAGATTTATCCTGAGTGAAGCATTTGTCTCGGTCAGGTCTCGTATTTCTTTGTGTCTGTGGTGTAGTTCCTCCTTGAGATTGGCGGATGCCTGACGAGACAAAAAAAAAACAAAGAGACTAAGACATGGTCTACTCTCTTGGCTCGTGTGTTTCATGTTTACAAGAATAAAGGGGGGTATGTATCGATTTTGGCGATATGCAGATCTTTTGGTCCAAACTATTTAATAAACTTGATGCCTCATGCCACTTTTCATAGAGTTTTGTTTGCAGACTCCACAGTGTGCCCTGAGTAGTTGTCTTTTTCTCTTTCCCTCACAATGCCTGATTGAATAGGTAAATATTACATATCAAGGACACTAGAACAGCATCAATATTTCATTAAAAAAAATAGCTCAATTTGATGTCACTCATTTTTTAATACCTGCAATCTTCTGTTGAAAACTAAAATAAAAATAAAAAACAAAAACTATTTAGCAAACTGCTTATCCACTAAAGACTCTGTTTAAGAGAATGTGTAAAAGTAAGTTGGCCTGATATTTGGATCCTAGCAGGATCTTCTTTAATGGCTGAATTGTCAGAGGCTGAATTCTCATCTTGTCATTCAGCCTCTGAAGAAGATCCTGCTAGGATCGAAATGTCAGGCCCTCTTACTTTCACATGAAAAGTAACATAGATATAATATAAGATACCTCTGATTCTTTATGAAGCTCAATCTCCAATTGTGAGTTACTTTCCTTCAGAGATTGGACTTCTTTCTCCACTGCAGAAAGAAACAAAAGAGGAAACGTGTGGACATAAATTAGTGTTTGGATTGCTTCATCTTTGAAACTATTCAACACAATTCATTAGAGATGAATTACAAACTGCTATAAACATCTATTAGATAGAACCACATCATCATCATCATCAAAATCTTGACAGCTGATTCATATAATAGTTGCTATTTAAAAATAGTTGTTGTAAAGACCATAAAATAAAAAAAAATCATAAAAAATATGAAAATATTAAAAAAATAAAATAGAAAACAGAAAATAGTTGCTATTTTTATTTAACTTTCTGTAAATTTGTATTTACTACTTTACAGTAAAATCTAACAGTAATGCTGTTCACTGGCCGGACTACTATTTTATTCTAGTTTATTTCTTTTCACCAGAAATACAAATATTTGCATTGTGGTTTCGATGATGTAATTAGATAAATCGATTAGGATTTTGCTATCTTCCCTTCTAGAGATATCATGCTTACAAGGCCTATGCAGATTGTTTTCTGTTCATTCACATGAAAGAATCATACAGTTCCACTTACTGGAACATCATCAATGTTACACTTCAATTCACGTTGCCAAATAACATACACCATGAAAGAAAACCATTTTATGTTACCTATGTGTGTAACAGATAATACTCCTATTTTAGATGCCATTGCTCATATTAACTCTCTCCTCTTACAAACTAAGCCAGTCAGAAACTTCCATAGCATGCCTTCGAAAAAGGATCCCTTTTAAAAGATGTCTGGCTTAACTCTGCTGTGAACTGAATTAATTTTTAGTTATGTCATTACTTAAACAAGATAATTTTCCATTATTATATATACAAAAGGAAAAACGAGTCATTACTGCCAGATGACATCTACAGTAGTAGTTTTTACTACATAAATCTACATAAATGAGAGCGTGGTGGCCAATTGGCTAAGACGTCGGACTCGCTCCACCCAGGGGTTAAATGGGTACCTGTGAGGTAACTTGTCATTGGGCGCAGTATATAACTGCTGCCGACTGGAGAGATTTACTCTGGGACAGGTTATCATTGACCAGGGGTAATATAACGTCTGTAAAGCGCTTGGAGACCTATCGCTGGTATAAAGCGCTATTTAAAAAGCAAATATTATTATTATTTTTAGTTATGACTCACATAATTGCATTGCCTCTGACACCCGTCTCTCTGTTTGTTGTGATTGCTCTCGCAGTTTCCCGGCCAAGTTGTCTCTCTCTTTGCGTAGATGATCCAATTCTGCTTGCAGTTCCTTCCAGGGTAGACTGCATAAAAGAGGTTTATTAATATTGTGTAACCTTTCCACCAACTTTTATTAGATATATAATGTGCACCATTCTTTTAACTAGGGTAGACTACACAATGAGTAATACATATTTTGCATATGTGTAAGCAATTTTGCAAATTTCTGTTTACCTTTTTTCTTCTATGCAAAGACAGATAATATATTCTATTTATTATATTCATTACTAAAACAATAAGTTCAAATCATTTAATCTTGGCAGTGCTACTTGGTAAACATCACACTTTAGACACCAACATCAAGCAGACAACATAAACATTTGTGAAAATTGAATATCAACAATGAAAATCAAATACTTTGTAAATTAATTTAATAATCTTACTTATCCTCAATCTGTGTCTCGTCTGTCTGCGATTCTGAATCTCGTGACTGACTCGACGACGATTTCCCCGAAGCTTTAGACATCGCGATCCTCCACGAGGATTCCTTACGGGCAAAGAGATCTGTTTCAGCAATGAAGGGAAACAATATCAAGAAATGACAAATAAATATCACAGTAACTATATGATACAAAAATAAAGTTAAAGTATGATTTAATATATTCATATTTAAATTTAAATTTGAATACCTTTCAGTAAATCTACTCTGCTGGTGGCAAATTTAATCCTCTGTTCTGCAGCCGCCAACTTCTTTAAAGCGCTCTGTATGTCCGTAAATCTTCCTGAGAAAAACTCTTGATTTCTGCCAAGATGAAAAAGTAGATAGAATGTGCAGCTCCAAAAGACTTTACAGAAAATTTCATTTTGTTTTTTAAGTGTGCAATGCAACTTGTGTACAGCACTCCCAATATAGAGAGATTTCATGAAGAAGAATAGAAATAATGTACGCACTTTAGTGAGATGATGCAAAATTCAGAGAAAAAACAATTACAAACCAATTCCCTCTACCATCCTTTCCTCTCAACTCTCTTTTACGAAACAATTCTTAAGTAGTGAAAACCTAATGATTCTATTATTATTTTACACTCATACACACTTTCATTTAAGTATTAATGCCATGCAAGAAGCAACTTTTCAACATGTTGGTCTTTTTTGCTCATTTTTTAAGTGAAATTTCACCTGTTAGTTAACTGAAATTCCATCACTATGGGATTATTATGATTGCTACATTTTAACGTCTATTGGAAGACTTTAACTCAGTTGCCATTTTAAGCTTCTTTAGCTATAGTCAAAACAACATAATTAAATCCAATCAAACATAGCCACATTAAAGTTGCCTTTTTATTTTTAAGGGATGGGGGGTTGGTGGGAGGGGGGCAGATATCATTTAACTCCTTTGTCACTCCAGAAATATGTGATAAATGACATGAACACTATTAGAGAAATTTCTTTGTTATTAACAGCTTGACTCACAGACATTTACATCTGAAACTTTTTCCTTGTTTTGTCTGATCAAAATAAACTTTCAAAATGACTTAGATGAAGGATAAAACAATTCCACAGATAATACCAGGAGAACTTTTTCCTACATTTGGCTTTCAAACAAACTTTTTCGCTCAAGACATCACAATGTTAACTGTAAACCGTCACACCACTTACTTGACTACCAGTTTCTTAATGTTCATCCCTGATTCCTCCCATGCGGTGAGATGCTGATCAAGTTGACCTGCGATGTACTCTGTAGACTCAAGTTCATGCGATCTTGCCTGTGTAAATAAGCAACAATTGGACATTTAATTAAAATTTGTGACAACAAGCAAGTCATGAGTAAGAATATAATTTGAAAAAGGTAAACAATATAAAACAGGACATTTCATCAAAACTCTTTCCAAAAGGGTATAAGATCATTTACAAGACTTTTACCTCCCACCCCATTAATCCCCCTCTTCTCCACCCCATTAAATTCCCTTTGACATTCACCTCTATCCCATCACCTCACCCTTGAGCATTACATGACTGATTTGTTTCTCGAGTTTAAATACAGCTTCTAAGTCTTCCCTCTCTGGCCCTTCCCTACCCACCCATAACACCCTTCCACCTCATCACCTTTTTCCTTGGGCCTTACTTGACTGATCTGTTTCTCTAGTTTTAATTCAGCTTCTCTGTCTGACCTATCTAGCCCATCATACCCCTCTCCCACCCATTACCCCACTCCTATCCCAACACCTACCCCCTTATCCTCACCCCATCACCCTCACCCCATCACCTTTCCCATCACCCTCACCCCATCACCTACCCTATTACCCTCACCTAATCACCCTCACCCTATCACCCTTGTGCCCTACTTGACCTTCTTCCTTGTGCCTTACTTGACTGATCTGTTTCTCTAGTTTCAATTCAGCTTCTCTGTCTGACCTATCTAGCCCATCATACCCCTCCCCCACCCATTACCCTCACCTCATCACCTACCCCATCACCTACCCCATTACCCTTACCCCATAACCCTCACTCCCACCCTATCACCCTCACCCCTTGTGCCTTACTTGACTGATCTGTTTCTCTAGTTTCAATTCAGCTTCTCTGTCTGACTTATCTAGCTCATCAAACCCCACCCCCACCCATTACCCTCACCTCATCACCTACCCCATCACCTACCCCATTACCCTTACCCCATAACCCTCACTCCCACCCTATCACCCTCACCCCTTGTGCCTTACTTGGCTGATCTGTTTCTCTAGTTTCAATTCAGCTTCTCTGTCTGACAGTCTGTGCTCTAGACTCTCAATTGTGCTTTGATTCTTCTGTAACTGGTTTTGCAAATCATTGACCTTTGAAAAGAGAGACAGTTTGTTTCTTAGAGAATAAAAAGATTGATTGCTTTGATAAGATTGTGAAATGATTCGGCTAAGGCCTTCAATTAATTTATCATTCTCCTTTTTCTTGTTTATCTTTAAGATCTCTAATTAACCTCAAAGAATTGTCAGAAACAGCATTAAACTGCACAAATTATTAAGCAAATTTTCTTTTTCACCTTGAATGTGTAGCCTTTCAGTTCTTTGTCAGTTACAAGTTCCTGTGATTTCTGTTGGACCAGCATTGCATATACCTTTTCTCTCCATCTGTTTGAAATGGAAAGAAGTAAAAAATACAGAAAATGCAGAGAATAGGATACAACTTAATACAATAGAACCTTATACCATCTCACAGTGGAAATGATGGTTTTCATGTCTCACCTTAAGAGTTCTTTGAAGAACACCTAGTCTTCAAGCCAGCTCATACTGACCTCCAGGAATGAATTCTTATCTCATACTCACCTCTAGGAATGAATTCTCATCTCATACTCACCTCTAGGAATGAATTCTCATCTCATACTCACCTCTAGGAATGAATTCTCATCTCATACTCACCTCTAGGAATGAATTCTCATCTCATACTCACCTCTAGGAATGAACTTTCATCACATACTCACTTTTGAAGTATGAATTTTCCATACACCTCAATTCTTAAATACATATTATCTATTAATACTAATCTTCTTACTATGAAAGTTCCACCTCACACTCACCTTTTCATCTAATAATAAAATTTAATACGAACTGTCAATCCTACCCATCCCATGCTCACTTTCTTAGTATGAACTTCTGACCTCGTACTCACTCTTGGACTATGCACATTCCACTTCCAACTCAATTCTTAAATACATTTTATTAAATACATTTTATTATTTTATACTAATCTTCACAGTATGAACTTTCCATATCATACTCTGTTTATATATATAGCAATTCATACTTACTTTGTCAGAATGGACATTCCTGTCTCATCTGGTGACTGAATAACTGTCTGACTCTAGAAACAAAAGATGACAGGAAAAATTAATATGGTTTTATAAATGTCCATTATTATTATTATTAAAAAAGGCTGTAATAATGGAAGGTAACTATGCAACAGCTGTTAAGATTTCATAAGAATACCAAAGCTTATTCCTTTTTTTTCTGTCCAATGTTTTTCAGCAGAAAAGCTGAAACCATGACTTGTGATATAAATATATTACCATATAATAGGTAGTATTCTGTACCTCCACTACATTCCATTATTATAATTACATCTGGAAATTACCTTAACAACCTCTGCTTCCTGTAGAGCCAGAATTTTCTGAGTTGAAGAAAGTCTAATCTTGACATATTGCTCTGTGGCTTTGAGAGATTCGACAACATCTTCCAGATCCTTCAAAGGAAAATAGACAGAAATACAGCTAAATGTGACATTATCTACAGATGACAAACAGAATAATTATAATAAGTATAATCATAAACAGTTCTTATATAACGCAACTTACAATAAAGTCTCGCCGCGCTGTACTTAACCCTGGTCATTGGTAACTTGTAACACCTACACACCAAAGTGTGCACAATTCAAACAATCTCTCCTGGGGCACCACAGCCACGTGTCCCCTGGGGGACTTCCCATAGGGTGCAGCCACAAACCGGCGCACGCAACTATATTTACAAGTCACCTCGCAAGTCCCCATTTATACACCTGGGTGAAGAGAGGCAATGGAGATAAAAGGCGTGCCCAAGGACACAACGCAATGATCTGGCCAGGGCTCGAACCTGTAATCCTTAGATCACAAGTCCACTGCCTTAACCACTTGACCACAACGCAAGAGAAATTCAAAATAGGTTAATAGGCAATAACGGGAGCTTACATATGAGAGCATGCAATAATGAGAGCTGACATGGAATCGTTGATCAGCAAGAGAGATTTATCGTCTCAAACCATATCATAACAAACACCCTCTTTTCATGTCATATAAAATCTGGGGTCCATCACATGCTCCGTATAAAGCAGCCTGAAGGGGACTTTTCTACTGTACTAAGAATCCAGTAAAACTTCCATTAATTTAATAAATATCAGATCATAACCAACCTCTCTACAGGATGAATCTTCACTTTACCTGAATTTTCTTTATCAGCTGTTGCTTCTCCGAATCCCATTCAGAGACGGTTTTGATAGATGGTCGAGATTCTTGGATGTAAACTCGCATCTGAGCAAGATCTCTGTTGGCTGTCGTCAGTGCTTCTTTCTGTTCCCTTCAGAAAACATCAAAATATTCAGTAATATTAAGTAATTAATGCAACTGGTAAAATTCAAATAACAATATGACAATACTCCACTATTGCCTATTAACCTCTCCAAAGCTCTTTACTTTTCATGACATTTCTTTCATATTTCAAAAATATGGCATATATACTTTCAAACTGATAATTAGTCTTCCAGTTAAATGACAATGTCAATCTTGGCCTAGCCATCCCCAACCCCCCCCCCCCCTCTCACTTGCTATGAAGGTATGGAAAAATTCTTTAAAAAAAATGTGGCACTCCCAGAGATAAGGAGCAAGCACATGTTGTGATTCAAAGCATAAATGGGCATTATGAGAAATATTACTCAGGTATATAAATGTAACCAGCTTCTTTGAGGATCTTGTAGGATTGAAGGCACAACTTTTGAAAAGTTTAACATTTCCCTTTGAAGTGTTGCTTTCCTTGATAGCACTGTTGTCTTTATGTATAAGATTGTCTCCTTAATGCATTAAAATCTTTGTTGCAGTATTTGACCTTACAACTAAAGAAAGATCTAAGCAGGTTAGTATTTTTTACTCCTCCTTTATTCAATGTTGGTCCACCAAAAGATCCTCAGAAATATCACATTTACTCTCAATAGGATACAATGTATATGTTATAGCATAGTTATATAATGGATGCAACTCCATCTAAAACGGCTGTCTGCAAACTTTTAGGCCGCTGAGCCAGGAGTTTCCAGGAGGACTGAGCCAAGACTCACTAGAACCCCACCCCCTCAGAACCGGTATTCAGAATGTATGATAAATGGTTTGTTTTGAATGTCGTCATTTTCCCGAAAACCATAGATGAATTTTCAGAAAGCTAAAAAAGTCCTGTGACACGCTGAAAATCTATTTGTGGCCCACTTCTGGTATGTACCTCATTCAACTTAAGTCGTTCAGCTTAACAATGCAAACTTTAGGTTAATTTTTTTTTAAATGATAAGCAGATAAATATTTTAGCAAAAATGAGTATTACAAACCTAATATCATTTGCATATTTCATGTCTAATTTTGTCTTTTCGTGGTCTGAATGTTTCAACTTCTCATTCGTCTCCTCCAGGTCTGATCGGAGCTTGTGTTTCTCTTCTTCTAGCTGGACTCTTAGCTCACCAGTCTTTTGTTTAATGGAATCACACTCAGCCTGGTGAAGGTCTTTCAATTCCTTTATCTGAATATGTATAAGGGATATAACAAAATATGTCATATGAAATGAAAAGGAAAGGAGACATTACTGTTGATGATGGGATGATTTTTCATTGGAGAAAGAGTCTGTCATAAACATCCAAAACCATGTACATCAGTGGTTCTCAAAGTGGTCCCTGCCGCCCCCAGGGGGGGGCATTGGGAAGTCTCAGGGGGGCACTACAGGGTACACAGGGAGTAGGGGGGTGTTGATACTGATTTGGGGGTCCCTGGCAATTACAACACATCACTGCAGCAATTAAGGGTACAATAAGGCATCCATGGGGTCTTGGAGCATAAACAATACATTTTGTGACCCATAATTATCCAAAAATGGTATTAGAAATTCAATAACTCCACCCCTACGTACAATTTCTTTCGCGTTTGGATTATATTGTAGAAGAAACATCTCTTGTATCTTATTAGCGCCACCATTTAGCCTGTCATTTGGGGTATTCCTTGAGCTGGTCACAGATATCGAAGTCAAGGGGAGGGGGTAGGGGGAGGGGGACATTGGAACAGTTCAAGATAGTCGAAGGGGCGGTCGTCCAAGAAAGTTTGAGAACCACTGATGTACATGTTTGCTGTCCTAGTATTAAGCAGACCTCGTCTAAGACAGTGGCATTTTCAACCACTTAGCATTCCTCACATGGCATCTACAAGATACACAAAATAAATATTTGGTGTCATTTTGAATGCTACTCACAGCAGGCTTTCTTGCATATATTCCATATTTATATTTGTTTTCTGAACAGACTTTTGGTTCCCAAAGGATATTTTCCTACACCATATTACTTCTTGTAAAGAGACTCAAGAAGGTTTGATGGCCAAAAAGTCATCTAAAACACTTGCTTGCTCAAAAGTCTATCACTTCTCACATGGCATCTACATCACACACAAATTAATGTAGAGCTTTGCTTCATGTTAATAGATTTCAAAGGTTTCTCACATAATCCATTTCACATATCTTCTAAACAATTATTAGCAACAGCTTTGCTTTCTGAAAGATATTTTCCTACTCCATGTCCCTCCCTGTCAAGGGTCTAAAGAAGAAGTGATACTATTGGTCAACAGCATAGCACTAATGTCTGATGACCTGTTTTGGAACGAAGGACCATATCTGCTTGTAAATAAATCTGAAAAAGTTGATCGATATGAGGAGCAAAAGGAAGACACTTCTTAGAGTGTTTACCTGTCGTTGATGTAACTGGTTCTGATGAGAAACTTCATCTTTCCGTCTTCTTACATCTTCTCTGCTTCTTGTTTCTGTTTCTTCCAGCTTGTCTTTCAGTCTCTCAACCTCTCTCTGGTATTTGGCTTCCAACTTTTCAGCTGTAGTTTTCAGTTCTGTTATTTCGGCTGCCTGACGACCGATCATCTCTGTCGTGTGCTTCAGATGAATCAGATTGGGGTCAGGTTGAGGTCCAGGTAGAGTGAATGAGGTCCCAGGATACGAACCGGGATGTGGACCATGGTGGACACCGGGATGATACAATTGGCCAGGATGAAGTTGAGGAGTAAATTGAGGTTGACGTTGATGGACATCTGATGGAGTGTTGATCTCTTTACATGAAGGAACATTTTGACTCTGTGAGCAGATAACAAGCATTCAATGGAATTCACTGTACTCAAATGTTATTGTCAACATACAGTAATTATATTATACATACTATGTAAAACCTACATTTTGGTCATTCTTTGTTAATTTGCTACATTTTTTCAGACAATCAAATATGCTGCTTGGACAACCAACATGCAAGACTCGGTTGTCTGAGGGATAACCACAAAAAAATACTTAAAAACTTTGCCCTGACATTTTTAATCCAATGGCATCCAACAGTCTATGTTAAAGGTACTTGGTTAAGTTGAAAAGTAAAGTTCTCTAGGTCTATAGACTTTGTATAGGTCTGACAAATAGGCAGGATCCAAGTCTTACTATTACAGTTCATTGTGTACAACACAGCTATGCATCATTGGGTTTGTGTAGAGATGTGTTTATCTTGCATAGCGTTTTATGCAATACCACATATATGTTACTGGGACAAGTGGCTTGTGAATTATGTCATGCAATGCTATGAAGTAATGTCCTGGCATAAAATACTACAATCAGTTGATAACTTACAACATAGTCACATAATGACAACAATGTCGACCCAAAACTCTTGCATGCCTAGACTTACAGTACTGTAGGTACTTCTGCCATGAAAACAGTAATATGTCTACAATGAATATTATGTTGTTTTGAAATGTGAGAGGCTGTTTCTTTAGGTGAGAAATGCATGTTGTAACACAAACACGAGAACTTAACAATATACCACTGTATATCAGCACGTTATGCTCTTTACTTGAATAGAGAACAGTACAGTAGATTTTAAGTGAACCAATAGGTAATCCTGACAGAACTTACATGAACAAAGACACTTTGATCAGCTGCTGAGGCTACCTCCTTCTCAGGAGTGCTACAAGAAGTGAAAGGAAACATAAGTTGAAATGAAGCAACCAGACTTCTATGATTCAAACCCTCATGAAGGAATGTATTGTCCGAGATTGAGAGAGTAGATAGATTCTTGGAAGATATTTTTGATGCAAATCAAAACGTTTTATTGATGATCATTGTATTATCAATATACCTGTATGATAAAGATGGTTTCTGCAATTCATTTACAGTCTAAATATGTCCAGTAGCTCAGGACTGCAAGATGCACTTAAAGGACAGGTACAGTAGTGTTTTGTACATGCACAAGGATGTGAAATTATCAGTTAGCTCATTATCACTTGCAAAAGTCATTCTTCCCAAGATTCCCAACTTTCCAAGTACACATCCTATACAGTACAAGTACAGTAGTTCAATTGTGCCTTGAAATTGTTGAAGGAGTTGAAATTTTCTGTGAAATGATACAAATTTTATACAAATGGACACAATAGTATCTCTACATATCTCCCAAACAAAGCAAGATTTTCCTGAGCTTCTGTATTTTGTGGAGTTGTTTATCATGAATGTCTCTATCATATAACATGTTAAGATGATGGATTGGCTTGCCTCTCTTTTAACGTGGTAAACTATCTTTTTTCTTACTTTTTTCTCATTAGATCATCTGAAGATCCTGATTCTCTGCCTCTTCTCTCTACAAAACCTGTATTCGTCTTTTGAGCCTTTTTATGACCTTCTGTGATTGGTGTAGTCTCCTTTGGATGATGGAATGAATTTGGAGTAACAAGTGTCTTCACAGTTGTTTTAGCTGAAGAGGAATAGTTGAACACTATTTTAAAAGCCTGGATATTCCACTGGCAGAAAATGTAAAGAATTATCTTAAAAGAGAAAAATATTCCACACTCTTACTGTAGTTGAAAACTCCATCTCAGTATCTTGAACCTAACTTGAGATACTGTTAAAATGAATGAAACCTACTTTGACTAGCCAAACCCTCCCTTACTCCAGAAAGTTGATCGTAGTATAACCATAGTCTGTAATTCATAATGAACAATGTTCTTCAACTTCTTCAAAAGTTTTACTTTCCTTTTATTATATTCTTGCTGATTTATTCTACAAACATTATACATTTGGTATGTTTGCTCTGCTGTAAATATTCTCTGTACTACAGGTTAGAATTTCATCAAAATGCAACTTTATGTAGAAATATATTCCTCCGTGGATAAATGATTTAAATATTATAAAGAAGAACATACCCTGTCACATCCATTAACAAAATATCACCAAAGTTGAAAAATTGATATCTTCATCATACAAAATTGACCTAAAGATGCAGAAAATTTCCCCAAGTTTGTTATACAATAAACTTAGAAACCACTGGAATATCCATGTACTGTAGCTCATGATAGCACTGAGGTAATGACCTGGCAATCTGGGTTGTCACAGTGAGAAGGGAAGGTTAAGCTACAGATCTAATAATGTACAATGGTAAGCCTTCTGTAAGACTTCAAATAAAATAATATGGAATAAACTTGGATATGCATAGATCTGCTCACAGGGGTGAAAATAAATGACCAGTCTTATATCCCTGAGTCATTTTTCACTTACTATAGTAGTGCCTTGAAAATCAATCATTTCTGGAGCTCTTTTATGCTCTCTTTTTAAGCATATATTATCAGCAAATGTAAATCAGATATACCTTTTTTGCTGTATGATAAATTATACATAACAGGGAGAGTAAATGATAGATCATGAGAAAACTTCACACAGCCCCTGGTTAACACTGTGAAAGGAGCCTCTTTGCCATGGTAATGGTGAAAAGGGACTCACCAATAGCTTCTGCCATAGAAAAATGGAAGTTTTCACAATTGGAAAGAGTGGATTCCCACACTTTTTGGAGCATTTGCCTAGTTCTTTATTCCAAAAGCTTAGGCTATATCCATAGTTTGAAAATATTACTGATTCCCAATATTTAGGCATAATAATGCAGTTCAATATTACTTGTGCAAAAGTGCTACATGTTTTCACACACCATTCACTATGTACAATGTGAGCAACTACAAGATGTTGACCAGATATTACCCAGGTGGAGTTGAGACCAGTTAGCGAGAAAGGAGGGGTATGCGTATGCACTCTAGGCCTATAGCATTTGTTGATTTAACAACTGATGTATTAAGGAATTAAGTGTAGAATCTGAAATTTGGCTGCATATTATTGACATCATGAATTCAAAATGATGAATCTCAGAAAGTTCTCATCTCCTCACTGTTAGTGCATGTGGTTAATGATTTTAGTAACACTACGATGACACGCAAAACTAGTTAAAGTTGCAATATTATGGGATTGTGACTGCGAGTGAGCTATTGTATACTGTACTGTATATAGGTTTACATTTGACCTAGCGTTTCACAGTGTAACGTTAGCGAGTGCCCTAAGGCTGATGTTAACGTTAGGCTATCTGCCAAGAGAGTCAGGCCCGTAAGTTCGTGAAAAGCCTACCGCAAAACGCAAACCTATAAAGACTATTTGATCTTACTCAAAAGGATTGAAGGTTAAATAAATACTGGATACTACTATAATCACTTGTGACTACTGACTACATACTCTCAATTGGTTTCGCGAAATCTGCAGGGGCTTTCAAACTTGCCGCCATTTTGGATTTTTCAGTTGACCATATTTGATGTTTGATGAAAAGCTAGGTAATCTGCCAAAGATATGCATGTGAATATCATGGGACGCCAACGTTGAGTGACCTGTCATAAGGCCTACTCATAGAAATTGAACTACTTCATTTTTTATTGGCCTGCTGTATATCTTTTTGGATTAGTGCAGGAAGGGGCGGGTGGTCGAGGACAAAAATCTGCAATAATGGTGGGCAGACAGTGGGCATGCGCAAAGGGGTAAGGCGGCGGGGGGGGGGGGGGGGGAGGTGCACCTTGGATCGTCAGTCATGGTATATCGTTTGCTTCAGTCAGGATAGAATTGGACCACTACTACTAGTGGCCCCCCTTTTTTCAACCTCACACAAAGTATTTGGGTGGGGGGGGGGGATAGGACCCCCAAATACTACATAGGAGACAACTCCAATGACCACAGGACAGACTCCCTCCATTGTAAGATCCTTCATAGCCTCTGGCTCTCCACTAAACCATTATCAGTCGGAGAAAGTTCAATTTATTAATATCTATTAGCAAAAACTTCCTTTAAGAGCTACTCATAAAGACCAAACTTAAATTCTACAAATGCCTCAGAATGCATCATTTGACTTTTGACTTTTTTATTTTATGTTTTTCTTCTTATGGTTTTCCCATACAACTCAGGTCATTACCTTAAGCAGCCTTCTGGGAAATTTGGGAGTTCATTATCATTTATTAGCACAATCTTGTGTTTAGAGCGAATTGTGGGAACCTAAATTACCATCTAAATATGCCACAGAATGCATCACTTGACGTTTAAAATCGAACGTTTGGGGGTAGGGGTAGGGGTGAGGGGGGTGGTGGATCCCCTACACAGAAGTTGGCAATAATACATGAAACAAATGTAAATAAGTAAATGTAAATTTTTCTTTTGTTTCTTTTTGGTTGGGAGTGTTCTACTTTGTGAAACCTTCTTTAGGTTTTATAGAAGACTTCCTTTCACACCTGAATTATACACATTGTTATATGTTATGTTTATTGTATTTCTATCAGTTGTGAGAAAGCAAATAAACTTGAGTTGAATTGAATTGAAATGAAAGTACTTTTTATCAAATGTAACCAAAGAGTAGTGGCTTTGAGCTGCGATAGTAGTCGACGTAATAATCACTACAAGTTGACTCTTTAAAATATTCCTAATCTGCTTTTGTAGTATACATATAATGAACTTTTTTTGCAACGTATTTCATCATTTTAATATATAGTTAATTTAACATCACATTTCTGTCAATATTCTTTAAATCAATATCTAATTAATATTTGATTCCACAGACAAATTATTTCTTTTTCGAATAATGGAATAGAATGGTAATCTTTCGGTTATCAAATAAATTAGTTGCTGTACGTATAGAACAAAATTTGCGATCACAATTATTTTCCAAGATACTTGAAATGAAACATCACGGAATGACGACACCTTTTGGTTGTCAGTGACCTTTGCTAGTTGGCGTTACTTAATTAATGAGTGAATGGTAAAGATTATGTCGCCAGCTCAACTGAATATGAAATGCTAAAATTAAATGACGAGGCATTAAATGATGAGGGGGTGTGACACACAAGCACATACAACATTAAACAAAGAAAAAACAATGAAAGTTTGACATGCGCTATTTCAGAAAGAAATTTCTTTTTCACTTTGTAATAGTGAAATAAAAATGCAAAGGCGTGAATTATAAATTGTCGAATAATATACAATTATAATAATTAATGTACAACCTAATACAATTTTGTTTGGTTCAGTTTACGTTCTCTCGTTGATATTCGCTTGACTTTAAGGAAATGTAAAATTGGAAAAATTTAGTTAAATGCTCATCTTCAATCATTAGTAATTACATAAAGTCAGTATTGCAAGGTATCGTCTATACATGTTTGTTCGGGGTTGTATATGAGTTTCCATCGTGGGTTATGAGGATTTTTTTTATCAGAAATTCAAGGGCAGATTCTGCAGGAATATTGATCTTGCTTATTACCAGTGCTAAATATAATTATGATATACAACAATCTTAATTTAATATGACGAAACGAGCATTAGAATTGTTGAATTGTTAACTTACATATTTGTAAAGGAATAACACTTTTTTTAAATACTCTAATTTCTATAGGGTTCACCGAAAGCCGTAAAGTAAATTGGATATTCATAAAATTCCGAAACATGCTCTTTTAATTTAATTTAAAATGAAATTTATTAATATTTAGCAAAAACACGGAATAAAATATATTGCCAGTTAAAATATACTACGAGAGTTATTAATTTTACTGTTAAGCAATATAAATAACTATATCTTATCGTTTGTATAGCTTTGTTAATTTTAATATCCCTTAAAATGAGAAATAAATTGAGGAAAAACGTTCAATAAATTTAAATTTAATAAAAAGCAACACAATTTTTTTTTTACAGTAATTGCTTAGGTGGCTAGGTAGGTGAGTGGATTGGTGCAGTAGTGACGGATGGAGCTGAAAGAATTCGTGCAATTTCACATCGTGAGGCCTTCTATTGTTGTAATACTTCAATAATAATTATGTTATAACTATAGTACACACATATATATACAAACTACGTGTTCAGTTTGTGTCAAATATATTTATTTTTTGCAGTAACATAACGATCTCTTGGTTCTTCTTCCCCCAACATTTCCAAAAATAGTAAAACACTCTCAGTTTTTTTTTTCCACTCATCCCCAATAAGTGATAGGTGATCATCATGCTAT
Source organism: Apostichopus japonicus (assembly GCF_037975245.1). Lineage (NCBI taxonomy): Eukaryota > Metazoa > Echinodermata > Holothuroidea > Aspidochirotida > Stichopodidae > Apostichopus > Apostichopus japonicus. The sequence continues at coordinate 6,050,481 of NC_092582.1, forward strand.
GATCATTTTGATACTTTAACCGCGTTTAAATATATTTAACTTATTTTTAAGATGAAACTAAATAACTGAAAATGTGATTTCCACAGCCAAAGTATTTTGTAACAGAACCTTCGCAAAACGTCATAACCTATTGCCAAACAAAAATGTACATCACACAGCAAAAACGAATGACATACATGTCACTGCCATGAGTAACGAATAAAATACTTCCCAATTCCTATATGTTAAGTATAGACAAGGCTCGGTCGGCTACATTTACCATGGAAAGTGTGGTAGGTCCACTCAGGTTGTTGGAGAATCTTTAGACAGATTTGCAAGATTTTATAGAAAGATATATAGTGCTTATTTCAGGGAGCGCTACAAATTGGTGGCGCGAGAAGTTACTATGGAAACACTCACCAGCCGCGTTAATCACGGGAGCGAGCTTCGTTGATTTAGTTAGCAGCACTTTGGAGCAAGACAAGGTCCTAACGTAAGATTTCATTATTTTTAATTGTGTGCATGTTATGTATTTTGGATAATAACATAACTTAACATAAACCATATACATGTCGGCTACATTAATGACCATTGACATCTGACCCTCTTTTTCATCATGCCACACTTTACTACCCCTCCTCCCACCCCCTCTGCCCGCACACCCCATTACCAAATGAATGAAATATTATAGACATACATGAGACATCAGAGGCGTCGGAAGCTATTTGGGATTGGTACGGCAGATCAGAGTGTGGCCATCTATCATAATTATCGGGGGGACGTTTGGTAGGTCAAACTACGCTACGCGCCACCATGGTTGGCGCGAAAATTTTGAAAAAATGCCTCCCAGATTGCAGGAAATGGCACTTCCCGGGCTTGAAAACAAGACCCCTGTCATGCCAGAGTAGTCACATTAGCCTACTTGCTTGTTTCATTTTGGTTCTTTATATTTTGCATTTGTACCGGCTCCGACGCCCCTGGACATAAAGTAATTACATTACGTCCTTAATTAACCCATTCATATTGTTAATACATAAGCAGTTCCCGCTTAACTCTGGCTGTACGGTCCATGGTTGGGTAACCATGTGGATTCATAAAATATATTTATTATATAGTGTGCCAATGCTTAGATACACTTTAAGTCAAAAACATATCTCATAATATGCATGGTATCCATCGCTAGCGTTGTATTAGTCTTGGCCAAGTCGTTTGTAATACTCTTTTTCTCGCGTGCAAACTGTACATGCCTCAGAGACCGTTTCTGCCTACCACGAATGTGCTTGCCATGCACTGTATTTTACATGCCCGAGGATCTGTCCGATACAATCTAAGGCGTTGCCGCTGGCGGTCTCTGGGCAGTACAGCAAATAGATACGGGAATAGCTTTGTGGAAAAGAAGGTTACATTAGGCTGTTCATACTAGGTTCTGAACAATGTATGAATGATAAATTCGTATCCAAGCTCGATCGAACCCTCCACGTCCGACATAGTGAAACATTTCCAGTAGCGTGGTTATGCTGGCGTTCGTTTCAGCATTTCCACTCACCGAATTAATTGTTTTTGACGGAAACGCTCCGATTTCGCCAAACATTCTAAAATCGAGAATGACAACATTGTTTACAATTCACCTTCTGCTCACCAACTATCAAGTCTGTTCTATTTCTTTTTATTTCTGGTTGTATAGTTGGCTCTGGTCATCCACCCGAAGAAATAATATCCAAAGCCCGCCCCTAGCAACACGCTCATAGTTAGCCAGCCATTATAAGTCATTACTATCAACATCAGGGCGTACGCAACCGCTAACTGTAGAACGTGTAGTATAGTCTGTAGGGCGTGTCCTGGATGGAGCAACGGAGGGCTGAAAGAGACAAATATATCTAATTATTTCACAAAGCTGTTTGAGTTTCAATACTGAAGTTACACTACGAAATATCATTCAGTTTGTAAACAAATAAACTCAAGTGTTCCAGAGCAGTAATTTTCTGTATGTCAAAATGCAAAATGAAATTAAAAATGCAGTATAAGGTGATTAGTTGAATATTGTAGGAATCTGAAGATGGCGGCCATTGGGTGGGATATCGTTTTTACTAGTTAAAAAAAGAAAGGTACACTACTGTTGATATTTGGTTTAGATAGCAAGTATATTGTGCGACGACCTTTGACAATACAGTTTTTGCGGCTGTATTTGCTGGGAACTATACGATTTTCAAATTACTGTGATAAATTAATCGTTGCAGACGTTTTCTCAAAGTAAAGCTACCCCTCACTGCATAGCTGACACTCTTATGTATGCATGCTCAAATCTTCCGTACCATGAACATGAACATCCAAGAGCCCAAAATTGGTATCGATATAACGACAAACTTTGATCATGAACACCGCAGGGAGGAAAGCTGAAAGTGTCTCAACTTTCTCTGGTCTTATAAGTTCAGTGGTTCAGTAATATAAGTTCAGTGGCTCAGTGGTTAACGCCGGTGCCTTTCAATCATAAGGTCCCGAGTTCGAGTCACTCCAAGATTAATGTATGTCGTCCAGTTGCAGAGTTGTTGACAATGGACAATCATGGACGTTAAATATGAATCTAAGATACAGTCTTCGGTCACCTTGCGGCTTTGATAAGCCAATGATGGCTTATTCGCGAGTTCCTGCTTGCAAGAGGATCTAAAATACATACATACATACACGCATACAAGACACTGCGGCCATTATATCATTATAACTATATCACCTTCTGGGTCACTATAAATGTACACAACTTCTTAAATCCCGTTCACAGAATCATACCTGTCATCATCTTTCTCTAGGATGTGAGATGTCTCTGTACTTTCTGCAGTCGTCTCTTCACCTTGTAAGTCAGCAATCAGTGACGCCTCCAACTTCGAACGAAGTACTTTTATCCATTCAAATAGGAATGCGATGAAGAACACGACTATACACGAACCTATGAGTCCTAAAAAAACAACGATAAGAGAACAGAAAGAAACAGTATGTGACAATGAGCCACTGTGATTATTTGGGAGTGACATCACACCATTGTGACAAAGCGAATTCATCCCTCCGTAACTATTTGAAAGTGATATGACTACACTGTGGTTATACAAGACTGATGTCGCGCCGCTGTGACTTTTGGAATGTGATATCATATCTCTGTGACCATTTGAAAGTGATATCGCGCAGCCGTGACTATTTGAAGGTGATATCACTACGCTGTGACTACAAGTGACTGTGCCACTGACAAGCCACTTTGACTTTTGGAATGTGATATCATATCTCTGTGACTATTTGAAAGTGATATCGCGTGGCTGTGATTAAGTGCAAGTGAGTACCTGCAATCTTTGAAGGATAAAGGTACGCAGAATTTAAGTCAAGTTGATGCGTCATAGTCCAAGTAAAAGGAACATTTTGAGTGCTATATAGTGATGTTTCTATAGCCTGTCCGTTTTGAAGATATTCAGCTTTAATATATATTTTATGCGTGGAATGCTCATTTAAGGCTAAACTGACAATGACGTCAGCTCCTCAGTACAGGCATAACTGTTTCTGCTTTTCACAGTTGTTCTGTCAAGTTTGATAATTGAACCAAAAAATGTTCCTTTTAACTTTATTAGAACAACAAAGCACCAATGGATAACATTCATAACATTCATTTGTCTTGGAAACTTTTTTAATGAATTGTAAACATGTAACATAATTAATGAACAAAAGTCGAAAACTTTTAGACCATGTTTACTAACAATAACATATAGCCTAAATTAATATATAGAGGTATGAACAAGATGAGATGGCGCCAGACTAGTACACTACAAAAATGACATTTTACCGAGTCTATCGAATGATTGCCATAGATAATTGTACTTTATGCATGTTAATATATTGTTGGATATTGTGTAGGCCTATCTACCATCATCTTTTAAACTATATCTCCCTTTTCTTGTTAAAACAATAAACATGCATAATTGGAATATTACGCAACTTATGAGGACAGAAACTAATTAATTTAAACTTACCAGCGATTGTTTCAACCTTCCAAGCTTTAATTAATATCGTTGTTTCGACGTCAAAAGTGAAGTACATCATGTCCTGTATGATGAGACATAAACAAAGACGTATCATGAATGGTTTCTTGAATACGTCCATGCATGGAAACATTTACGGAACTTTTAAAAGAGAGTTATTTAGGCCTATGAGGGGTGGATCGAGGGTTTTATAAAGAAGGAGTGTGGCCATGAGGTCATTGAAGGCGACTCCAATGTAGGGGTGTTTCGCGGGTCCTATACCCTAGAAGAAAGAAAAATTAAAGTTTAGACGTGAAAATGATCCATTCTGAAGCATGTTGGACATACACACATTGAAACAAAAATATAGTGTCTTCAAAAAGGTAATAAATAATTATGAAGTCAGTTTTTATACTTGCTCAAGTATCAACCTTGTCTATGCAGGGTAACAATGTATAGGCCTATATACTAAGGCCTACTTTCACGTAGAACAGGGTTGTCCAACCTTTTGCAGAGGAGGGCCGCATGGAATGATTATGATGAAGGAGGGGCCGCATGAACCCTACGCTCAATTTTTCGATTTTTGCCCGAAGCCCAAGGCAACAAGATATGCATGAGCACTGCGCGCGGAGCGCACTGATTTATTTTCCTTCCTGATAAAACATGAATAAAGTCCAGCCGGCCCCCCCCCTCCCTCCCAGAAGGTTCGAATGATTGATTATATAGCTTAAAATTGTTATCAATAAATCTGCTCACTAACATTTCGCACCGTAGAGCATCTCTGGCGGGCCGGACGCAACCATGCGGCGGGCCGGACTGTGGCCCGCGGGCCGTAGGTTGGACAACCCTGACGTAGAACATTTCTTAGCTACTTTAGTTCATCACCTGTATACAAGCAGGATTTATCATACATACGTTAATAATAGTAGTTAGTGTCTTTTTTCCTTAAGTTTAAATCTCTCCCAAACTAATACCGTTCTACGAATTGTAAGAAACACGTCTTCGTATCGATTCCTTTTTTTATCTCCTTTTTTTCTTTATATAACTTATTTGTGAGTAATGCTGCTTACCTTTTAGACTTTACTAAATAGGCCTTTATTTAGTTAAATCTCTCGCAAACTAATACCGTTCTACGAATTGCAAGAAAAAAAAGTCCTATTCATGATTCCTTTGTTCTTTCCTGTTTTCTTTCTTTAGCTTATTTTGGGAGTAATGCTGCTGACGTTTTAGACTTTACTAACAAGGCCTATATTTAGTTACGGAATTATTCCAAGTAAGTGACAAAATTGGAACAAATTCCGAAGACATTTGATCAAGATGGAGATAGCACGCAATGATATACGGTATCGGACCAGGTTCATTCACTGGACATGCAATTTGCATAGCCATCTTATCACAATTTATGTATCACTGGTGTAAATAAAGTCTTTGAGAAATAGGGGGGGGGGGGAGAGTTTAAGAAACTGTAAATATGTTGTTATGATGTTGTTGTAATTACTTGCACAGCCGCAAACAGGATGTTCACAAAAATAGGTTAGAATAAAAATAAAAATATAAATAGATTAGGAATAATCAGGAAAGACAATAATAAAGGTGACTACTAATTGCGCTCTTTTCCCGCAGATTTCAAGCCAAAAGATAACCCAATTGTTATTATATTATATTGTACTAAAGTTGACATTGTTTGGATAATCTCGAATTACTAAAAAATTATCTCTGACGTTGGACTTTGGTAAACATGCATATTGTACCATTCTTCTATATAGTGTTATTGTATATTTCAAATGATTGCATAATTACCAGCAAATGCAAGCTTAAAGTGGTTTTTAGCATGAGTTATACCTATACTAACGCTATGGACGTTTTCTCTCAGTCGCGTGTCCCTTCAGGACCACCGTAGATACAGCTATATTGACCCATGTTGATGTGTAGTATAGTGCTGAGTGTCTGACAGTTTACATTCACAAATGCATATTCCTATAGTTACATATACACAGACCGACATTTTGCATACATAATGTCCACATTTATGATTTTCGATTGCCAGGCTTCCAAGTTTACTAACGAAGAAACACAGTAGCTTCAACAGAACTAACCAATTATTTATAAACGTATAGTCATATGCAAGGGCGGCGGAACCGGGGGGGGGGGGGCACAGGGGGCACGTGTCCCCCCACTTTTCCTCAGGGTTAAAAATGTGCCCTTTTTCTACATAAAAATTGAGGTGTCTCAAGTTAGCAAGAGGCCAGGGAACCAGAATGAACACTCGGGAAGGGCCGTTTCCGGCCATCTGAGGGGTTTGTAAAACCAAAAATTTTCTTGTACGCTCCGCGCCAACCGATGGTGGCGCTCCGCTCAGAATGTCGTGCATACAACTTTGGATATTGCAGTGCTAGTATGCATTTTTTCCATGAAAGGGGGGGGGGGGGGCCGTTGATGGAGTGATGTGTATACGCGAAAAAGATAATACAATAAGAGTTATAAAGGTTACTAAATATAAGGCTACATCAGTCCAATTGAATTTCTGCAAAGTGCCCTTTGATGTCGGTGCCCCCCCCCCCCCAGATTAAAAGTGCTTCCGCCGCCCTTGGTCATATGTTCCTATTTACATACCGAGATTTGCATGTAGTTCAAATATTTGATCGCAGCTATTACGGCTAGGTCTTTCAAATAAAAGATTACAAAGTTATATTCAAATATAGAAAACTGTATGAGGTAACTCGACACAAGTTTTATCATATACCTATATGCCCATGCATATATACTCATCCTGCGTCCATGAACTTGTACCCCCCCCCCCCCCCACCCACCCCCTAATTGAGTGATAAAAGATCAAATTCGAATTTGTGAGACACAAAAGTATTGCTGTATTGTTTTAAACGGTTACCATTTGCTGTTTGGGAGCAGTCAACTGATTACACACACACATAGTCCTATATCGTCACATTGAGAGGTATCTAATCATGTGTATGAATATTGCTTGCACTGGCAGCTATATAGCACATAGAATACCACACAAGTGAAGATACAGCATTTGAGCAACGACTGTTTTGCCAATAGTTTAATACAATAGCGTACTTACCTCCATCGTTGTATGTCATAGTTTTCTTCTTAGCCCCGACGCGTCTCTTAATGTCATGTCTTCCAAGCTCCCATGAATCTGTAAGTTTTTGAAGTGGTTTAGGTTATGAAGTGGTAGGTGATAAATCACATAGACATTCAGTTGGCGTGATTTTCAAGTGCTATACGCAGATACTGCTATAGACTATACCAGTACATTTAAACTGCATGCATTGATGAATATCGGCTTCCATCCCTTCGTATATATTATAGCCTACTGACATAACAGTTGCAGCTATAGTTTTAGATGAAACTCTCTGAATAGCAATACGATCGAATCGTTATATTATTAAATGTCTGTTTATAGGCTTATCGTTCATTTAGGCCTGCCAAGTTAAAACATCAGTAAAAAGATGTAGGCTAGTTATATAATAATCAGTAAATTTTCCTACACATATAGAAAGTAAACAAACAACCAACGTATTCTTCATATTCTAGTTCGTTCCAAAATGGGCCGTTCTTGGTGGCCAGAAGCGTATCTTAACGTTACTTAAACAAATGTTTATACATATATATATATATATATGAATGATATGATATGACATGATAAGATATGATATAAAGACTAGCTTTCATTGAAATCCAACCAACCTAAACTGTCAATCTCAGTGCGAGCCTAAAAGATTTTCCTGTCATGCATGCATATTAATACTTTGATTGAGGGTCCCTGTTGCATGGTACGGGGTAGTAAACCAACTCAATCTGTCCTAAGCTGATGTGTTACAATACCGTAAGCCTCCATTAAAACTAAGCCTGCAATGTTGAAAACTCGTTGACTAATTTACCTTTACCTACATTAATCTGGGAATTATCCCAGGAACTAACTGACGCTTTATAGTAACTTTTCTATTGAAAGAACGAAGTTTTAACCCACTGTTTGAGCAGCCTAGGAAATCCTCAAAAGAACTAATTGCGAGCATCCGAAAACATTTGTAACGAAAATCAAACCCATTTGTAAAACGGATCATAAGGTTAAAACTGAAAATTTCCTCCTTGTTGATCCGAGTAGACAAGTATACTGAGTTTTTTAGTTTTCATTCCTTCTATATATAAACGAATCAAATAAAACTATATGCTAACTACAGTAACTTTCACATTCTACGCAGCCATGCAATACTATACGATCACGTCTTTCCGCCATGCTTTGAACCTTGACTTGATTCTACGCAGTTGCTTCAAAACTCTACCGCAACTCTGTCAAAATCAAGTCAAAAGAAACTTGGCTTTAGTATTGATGAAGAAGAACTTTCTTTCACCTACATGTAGATCAGTTGTGAGGTTACCACTTTGTGGAAGAAGAAACTTCGAAAATATTTTACAAAATCCAAGGTAAAAAGCTTCTGAACTTTGCGAGACAGTTTCTTAAAAAGGTAATGTTACAAGTGATGTGAATCCTCGGCGAAACATATGTTTGAAATCACAAACTGATCTACCCGTTTATAGCGTGAACTAAAAGGACACACTAAATGTTTGCTGTTCTCTTATAGCAAATAATATCAAGTGAGCACTTGTACAAATAATTACAGTCAACAATCCATTCCCACGACTTTTGGACTCACATTGACATTTACGTTAGTTGTAAAGCATTGCGATTAAAGGTATAATAGACTTTACTGGTTGTTAAACAATGTAAATCGAAGAAAGTTTTAAATCATTTCTGAATAGGTAGAAAGGGTCAGTGTAGTTTCATTTATGGTATATAAGCTGGATATTAAGCTTGTATGGTGTGAATTGATATAAGTTTGAAATAATAGGCGAGCACAAAACCGGAGACGGTGCACGCGTATAGACCCTATTTCTGAGAATTGAGTTAAATTGAAAATATATATAGGTTAAAAGAAATATAACTAACATGGAAGCTGACGTCATCATTAAATTTGTGGCGTTAGTGGAACATTCCAAACATGTAATAGGTCATGAACTCGTCTATAATGTTTATTACCGGACATTCGATTATATCATTCAGTGTGTTGAGAGATTAAAACCACAGTCAGTCATATACAGTGGTAGCCTATACCATTTCTGAAATCAAGTAAAACTACACAACAAGCTGACACAGAAAAGCTATCGTCATAGCAAGCTGGAGTAAACTGCTCATGGTATAGACTCTGCGGAGTCTGTTATGTGAATTCCGATCAGTCTACAACCTTCCGACACCGAGGACTTCGATCATGATTCGCTCACTCAAGATATCTACATAACACACTGCAAACGGCAACAGAGGAGTGGGAACAGACAGTGGGGAAGAATATATATATACGCGCAGATAATTATTTACAAATTATCCCCGAAATCAGCGTCTAACTCGTACCTTATGAACGCAATCTACACGTAATAATGCTCAATCGAGCCTGCTTGGGCTCGAAGGAACAAAAATGCGAGCAGACGAGGGCATATACCCCTAACACGTAGCCTCGAGACATCATCTACACGTAAAACACTCCCTTACGGCGACTGTATAGCTTCGACACGAGGAATATATGACGTAATCACTGCAATTGCCTATAGCAGATCGGTAATAGCTATTTATTGACCGTTGAAATGGTTACCCTAATTATAGTGTATCTATTTACAAATCATTATACATATCTACAAATTATCCCCGAAATCAGCGTCTAATTCGTCCCTTATGGACGCAATCTAAACGTAATAAAGCTCACTCGAGCCTGATGGGCTTGAAGGAATAAAATTGCGACGCGACGAAGTCATTTACCGCTTACACGAACCTTCGAGACATCATCTACACGTAATCGACACAAGGAATACATGACTTAATCACAGCAATTGCCTATAGACGATCGGTAATAGCTATTTATTGACCGTCAAAACGTGAAAACAATTTATACAATTAAGTATTGAGAATGAAACAGATTCAAATGCAAATCAAAATATTTTCTACGCGAAAAAAAAACAAGAAAAAGGAAAAGGTGTTGACGGGGAATCGAACCCGGGACCTCGCACACACAAAACGAGAGCCGTACCTCTAAACCAATAGGCCGCTTGTATATAAGCTAACATGGTAGCCAAGCCTACGTAGCTTCGACACGTCGGCTTCCAGCCAGTCGGTAGTAGCTATCGGCATACCTTCGACACGAGAAATAGATGACGTAATCACAGCAATTGCCTATAGCAGATCGGTACTAGCTATTTATTGACCGTGGAAATGGTTACCCTAGTGTATCTGTTTACAAATCATTATACATATCTACAAATTATCCCCGAAATCAGCGTCTAATTCGTCCCTTATGGACGCAATCTACACGTAATAATGCTCACTCGAGCCTGCTTGGGCTCGAAGGAACACAAATGCGACAAGACGAGGGCATATACCCCTAACACGTAGGCTCGAGACATCATCTACACGTAAAACACTCCCTTACGGCGACTGTATACCTTCGACACGAGGAATATATGACGTAATCACTGCAATTTCCTATAGCAGATCGGTAATAGCTATTTATTGTTTGTGGAAATGGTTTCCCTAGTGTATTTATTTAAAAATCATTATACATATTTACAAATTATCCCCGAAATCAGCGTCTAATTCGTCCCTTATGGACGCAATCTACACGTAATAATGCTCACTCGAGTCTGCTTGGTCTTGAAGGAATAAAAATGCGAGGCGACGGAGTCATTTACCGCTTACACGAAGCTTCGAGACATCATCTACACGTAAAGAACTCCATTGCGGCGACTGTATAGCTTCGACACGAGAAATAGATGACGTAATCACAGCAATTGCCTATAGCAGATCGGTAATAGCTATTTATTGACCTTAGAAATGGTTACCCTAGTGTATTATTTACAAATCATTATACATATTTACAAATTATCCCCGAAATCAGCGTCTAATTCACACAAATCGGACACAATCTACACGTAATAATGCTCACTCGAGCCTGCTTGGGCTTGTAGGAATAAAATTGCGAAGCGACGGAGTCATTTACCGCTTACACGAACCTTCGAGACATCATCTACGCGTAATCGACACAAGGAATACATGACTTTATCACAGCAATTGCCTATAGACGATCGGTAATAGCTATTTATTGACCGTCAAAACGTGAAAACAATTTATACAATTAAGTATTGAGAATGGAACAGATTCAAATGCAAATCAAAATATTTTCTACGCGAAAAAACAAGAAAAAGGAAAAGGTGTTGACAGGGGATCGAGCCCGGGACCTCGCACACACAAAACGAGAGCCGTACCTCTAAACCAATAGGCCGCTTGTATATAAGCTAACATGGTAGCCAAGCCTACGTCGCTTCGACACGTCGGCCTCCAGCCAGTCGGTAGTAGCTATCGGTATACCTTCGACACGAGAAATAGATGACGTAATCACAGCAATTGCCTATAGCAGATCGTTACTAGCTATTTATTGACCGTGGAAATGGTTACCCTAGTGTATCTGTTTACAAATCATTATACATATTTACAAATTATCCCCGAAATCAGCGTCTAATTCGTCCCTTATGGGCGCAATCTACACGTAATAATACTCACTCGAGCCTGCTTGGGCTCGAAGGAACAAAAATGCGACCAGACGAGGGCATATACCCCTAACACGTAGCCTCGAGATCTCATCTACACGTAAAACACTTCCTTTCGGCGACTGTATAGCTTCGACACGGGGAATATATGACGTAATCACTGCAATTGCCTATAGCAGATCGGTAATAGCTATTTATTGACCGTGGAAATGGTTACCCTAGTGTATTTATTTACAAATCATTATACATATTTACAAATTATCCCCGAAATCAGCGTCTAATTCGTCCCTTGTGGGCGCAATCTACACGTAATAATGCTCACTCGAGCCTGCTTGGGCTCGAAGGAACAAAAAAAAAAAGCTAACAGACGAGGGCATATACCCCTAGCACGTAGCCTCGAGACATCATCTACACGTAAAACACTCCCTTTCGGTGACTTTATAGCTTAGACACGGGGAATATATGACGTAATCACAGCAATTGAATTTTGAAAGTCTTTCACTGATGCTTGGAATTAAGGTCAAGTCCTCGGTACCGCTATTAACAATGAGCCCTCATAAACCATGAGTCATTGAAAGCAACGGCGTAGCAATTAATATGGTGCCCGGGCTAGGGATTAGATGGGGCGGGGTATTTTACTTATGCATGAGCTTCTTTTGAGGAGTGAGGATAGTTTACTTGACAATGCCAAACCATACATAATTAAACATTGTGTTTATCTTCAATGTATATACAATAGAAAGCCGATACTTAAGAAAGAAAAACAGACAAGAGCATCAATGACGCAGTATCTCAATACTGGAAGTTTTAATTTTGATTCCTAATTTCAAATCTTTGCTCTGTCTCTACAATTATCAATATCAATCATGGTACAACAAATATATAACTTGCATTTTTGCCACTAATAGTCTCTGCAGGTTACACTTTATCCTGCTAGTCTTGCCTTTAGCGCTCATTGCCTGTTAGTCGAAAGAACGACGTTGCAAGGTTTAGTAATGTCATAGAATATTTAAGAACTTGTTTTTTATGTGGTATCCTTCATCTTGGGTCAGTCTCTGTTGGACTTTTTGGTCATATAGTTTGACGTCAATCACAACGGCCAAATTAGAAGAGGCGAACAACTCGACCATATTCTTGATGCCTGCCTTGAGAGCTAGGCCTATTGACCTACTGTATGTTACTGAAGACTGTAGTGGTGACTACCATCAAAACTGTGTCCACTTCTAGATATCAAAACAACCCACGTTTTTCCATCTCAATTTTTCTGACATGAAGATTTCATGGATTTATGACTTGGAAAAAATAATGTAAAAGAAGATTACAAGTTTTTATATGCAAGTGATGGGTGGCCTCCTCCCCCCCCCCCCCCTAATAGCCACCTCAGTTCCTCTCCATTTTGTTATTTTATTTTAATTCTTTGTACAATTGATGTCAAACATTACAGGTTCAAAAGAAAGCTAAACATACTTCTTATAACCTTATACATCTTATATCCTTATAAATAAAACATAACCTTATACAATTTTTATAGTCTTATAAAAGTTGTGATGCTATGGCCGGCTCCTGTTTTATACGTACCCATCAAACAAACTTACCCTGGTCCTTCCTAGGAAAAGCTGTCTGAACACCAGTACAATGCTAATGTGGCTATCACTGAAAGCCTAATAGGCCTAGGCCTATAGCCTATATATATATATTTTTTAAATGCACTAGGCCTACAGTAAGTAGCCTTCAGAAATACAAGAACGTGTATACGTAATTATACAAAATACATGAAGGGCAATCAAACAAACTTATCGTGGCCCCTGCTCTGAAAAGCTACCTGAACACCAGTACTATCCTTAAATGGATGCTACAAAAACGAAGGCCTAATATAAATTAAATGCACTACGTAGAATTCAGCAGTACAGGCTGTGTATATGTAATTAGCATGCAATACACACCTCGCGTACCTAACTACAGTACAGAAAATTTGTCGCGAGGGTAGCCATTTTCGTATATAACATGTAGCTGTCATGAGTCATAGCCAATCTGCTACAAAACAGACTTGGGGGCGGGGCTTAACCATCAAAAACGGACCTTTTTACTAAAAGTAGGGGCGACAGCTCAGTGTTGTTTTAAGAAAGAAAAATCATTTAAACATCAAATAAAGCAAATAAAAGCCATAAAATGTCATATACAACTAGTAAAATTCTTATTAATACCTACCTGTAAACAACAAATGAAAGTTTAAAATGTTAATAAAATATATAATACATAGGACCCTACTTTAGACGATACCACTGTTGAAAGACAATTCTATTCTATTCTCTTTCATAAAACATAAGTTTTGGAGCGTGTGCAAAACAGGTCTGCCAAAGTGTGTTTTCGGCCCGAATTGGACATAAATCGGTGAAAAAGTCACAGAATGAGATACAATTCTGGAATAAAAAATAGTAACTTTTGTTGGTCTATATGATATATTCTTGCTCTGGAAATTCCAGAAAAAAAGAACTTTGTTTGAAGACGCTGAAAAATTTTTAAGAGAAGAGAGAGTCCCACTTACTGTTACAATATCTCTATACATGTAATGTATTGAGATAATAATACGGGAAGAGGTAATGAGATCCGATGTTCACATCTTATTCATAATGTTTAACTCGTCACTTTTGGAAGAACTATGTTAAGTGCACCGTTTATTTAACTTGTGTCCCGTAAGGCTCCAGGGCCCGGGCATACCCCCCCCCCCTTGAAATCACTTGCGTTATGTCCCTGACTGAAAGGGATGAACACAATATAATAATAAATTCAATGTTTCAGAAAAAATGTTTATTTTCGATTTAAACAAAACAAAAGTTTTTAAAAAGCCCAATTGAAAAGTGTATATGTATAATGCACAAAAACATAGTGAATGTTATAAAAGACAACGCAAATAAAATAATCATAATCATAACGTTAATAAGAACAATAATGCTTGGAATTACAAAACCGCTGATATCGCGGTATTAAGCAACCGATACAGAACAACAAACGATGACGAAATTCCTCGCTACTTTCTTCTTTATTTGCAACACATTTCACACGATACAATGGACATGACGATACAACGGACATCCGGTATACCGGAACAGGATTATCCAAAATAGTCAGAGGTAAGTGCCTAGGGTTACCTCCCCCACCCCCCCCCCAGGGCCAATGTAAACACAACGGATACAAACTTTCCTTTTACGGGTTGTGCCTTCAAATGAAACAAACGGGGAACAGGAATGTGGTGTTTAGAGCCCCTAGGAAAGTGACACTGCATACTTGTATAGATTGGGCCTAGGCAGACAAGAGACAAAAGCGACAGAAACACGACTGATGCGAAATCGGGTAAAAGAAGGAGTGTGACATTCCTATTTTAATGACCCCTCCCCCCACCCCCCCCCCCACTCCAATCTACTCGGTTCCCACGAACATGAAATGTGTCTTCAAAAAACTAGAATCATTGCACATTTCAAGAAAAACTTTATCCTATTTTTAAGATATTGTACAAGTTACTAAGCAATCCAAGAAATGAATGTTTCTCCCGTCCTGTAGGACTCAACTACTATATACGGGATATCAATCAAAGTTTTAACTTGATTAGGGGTTTACAGACGAATCAATTTGACAATGATTTAACAAAAGATCTAAACATCTTTTACAAATAACAATTTGTATCCAAGGTGATCCATGTCGTGAACACGTTCTTGGCAATTAAACTAAATCGATGTCACCAAGCCATTTGAGAGTAAATATATCTTCGCAGCTATATATAACACTGATAACTGAAGCCTTGCAATCTTGACGACTGGTCTCCCTTCCCTTTCGGGTCTTACCCCTCCCAAACCTTCCCCTCCCCTCCCCTGTCACGTTATGTCCAAATGTATTACCACGCGTCTATATATAAACTAAACCAGGCTATTCGAGAAGAACGCACGAGATTTACAATTACATAATATAAGTGAATTTCTGTTCAACCAAGTAGCACGTAGTTGAATTTACATGATTCAACCACGTACATGTGTAATATAAAAACTATAAACCTGTGCATTGTTTATTACTCTTCTCGTACCATATCCATTTGAATATTAACCATCTATGACACGGTTTATGCCGCTAATGATATTTCGTAGACCAAAATAAACACTACACGCTTTTTTTAGCGTTGTGTATAATTATGTACCATAAATACATGGCCACACTATAACATACTAATTGCTAAATGTATAGGCATATATTTAAACAGCTGTGTCAAAACATGTATAATTAACATTCAAGTTTTCCAGAGAGCCTACATACGATGTTTCTTTTTTTTTTATTGAAATAAAACAATAAAACAAATGTAATGGAATATGAATGATACAAGAAAACTTGTTTTATGAGATTTTTAAGAAATGGATACGTTATTGCAGGTGGTGCACTTTCTAAATTTGTTGCAAGTGAAAGAACAAACACATGATGTTTACGTTACATAAAATATCATGTTAGGCCTCAAACTAAAACAGCCCAATTTATCAACTTTATGGGATATTCTGGTGGTTAAGATTGACTACAGCTTTCCAAACAACGTTGTAAACGCGTACGTGATTAACACACCATGATAGCATGTATTAGACGCGAAGATAAATATATTTCTTATTTTAAATTATTTTAAATTTGGTGAGGTTCTACGAATCATGAGTGTAAATGGCAACTGCAGGGTGAGTGCCATCATCAAGGCGAATGAGCTGAAAACATAGTTGTATTCTTCTATAATGTACGCATCATTTATTTAAAACAGAAGATGACTTCTTTCAAGGGGCAAATAAACAATGTGATTATCAAGGGAAGGTAAGGCTTTTCAAGAACTTGCGTCATAATGACATCACAAACCATAGTTACTGTATGATCTATATCCGTGATTAATGAGTTATATCTTGCAAACATAAATGACTTTCAAACGACAATAGAATTGAAAAAAAATACTGAGATTTCAGCTAGCAAAAGTGGAATACGTTTGTCTTCAATCGGAATGTTCCTATTAAACGATGTGGTAGATATCTTACCTATATGCTTCCACTATCAAGACAAGTTGCTATACTTGAGAACGTGACATTGTGTGTACTTGTTAAAGCTGCGCTTCCATTCATTATGGTACAGTGTCTTTTATCGTTTAATACTTAACTTTCATAACAATACAGTTCATTACACTGAGTTATATAGCCATTAATCAACTATTGAACAAAACCATTTTTCTGAAGACTTCATGGCATTTTTAAAGCTTGATTAAAACTAAGATGAAAATGTTCCTAGACTATAAATATTTTAAAGATCAGGATGCCATCGCTAATTGGTCTTTAATCAATGATATTCAAATGGTGCAAAAAGCTATCAGGGAGGGCGTCCTTTACAATCTGAACAATTACAATCTTACTTTGGAGTAATACAATTACTCGACAAGGTTTTGGTAAATTGTCGAAACTTTTCGATCCAGCCATAAAACAATTTATTTAAGAATCGAAAGGATAATTTCCTGATATTTATGACGGTTGAACATGAGGTCACGTGAGCAGTGCTAGCAAATCATTGCTTTTCGCGGTATTCTAAACTACAGTGAGTGCGTACTAATGAATCATTAGTGCAATAGTACTTATCATTCATGAAGGCAAATCTTAAAGGAAAAAAATTGATAATGTTTTTTCCTTCAGTGCGTAGCTTCATTAATGTCCACAATAATGGACTTCCGCCACCCGAATGCAAAATAGCCTGCACCGGAACCAAGGACAATTGACATCGTCAGCCAAAGGTTAAAGGTCATAACAACTAACATAAGGCTGTAGCTGATGGCTGTTTGGAGGATGTGAAGAATCGTCTGCAGAAAGTGGCCACATGAAAAAAAGCTCGTTCTGTGAAAGATAAGGAAATTGAAGAAAGAAACATATTTTATGAAAAGATATCATATAAGATGTTTCTCTTAATAATTTGAACTTTAATTCTTTCTTAACTGAATTATTTTTTTTAGACAAAAACAATGATAATTTTTTTGGAACTTACGTTATACTTGAGTTGGATGGAATTGGTGAGCCTATCTACATTGGTACCATAAGTAAGGAATGATCAAGGAAATATGGGAATGAGCTAATGAAGGGCGACATAAGACAAGATGATGACTCAGACAAGAACGACATGAAGATGGCAATGAAAGAAAGACGAATGTTTGTTGGTTATAGAATTAACTAGGTTTATCCTTCTTGCATAATTGAGAGAAATCACGTTGCCTCTTGCAAAACAGGACAGGATTTCAAGATAATGGAGAATTCAATAGAGAAACACTTGCATGTATATAACACATCGACTCATATATGGGAATGGACAGCAATGTGACATTATCAGGGATATGTGTAGAGATCGATAGAACTCTGTGTCTAAGCAGGGAGTTGTTATGGAACATAACAACTCCGTAGTCTAAGCATGTAGTCATTACCCTGTTTGGGTAACACTTTTACACTTCCATGGTCTGAGTTAAATTACAGTAAGCCCAGCAAACCAGTATCTTCTTACAAAATTTATCTTGAGGCAGAGCTCATATCGTTTCGTCTTGTATCTAACGTTACGGGTATAACATTTCACTCAAGGATGTCAGTAAGGAGAGTCATAATTTATGATTTCTCGAATGCCACGTATAACGTGAATGATGTTTGTGTTAAGGTACAGGCTTAATCAAGATAGTAATGTAGGTTAGCCGATATAGAAGTTTCACAAGAATACTAGTTACAAGAAATATCAGGTGCGTATCCAGGGGGGGGCGTTAGGGGCGCGCGCCCCCCGGGTAAGGAAAAGAGGAGAGAAGAAAAGAGAAGAAAAAAGGGAAAAGGAGGGGGAAAAAAAGAAAAGGAGGAGAGGAAGGAAGGGAAAAGAACAAGAAAAAAGAGAGAAAAAGGGAAAAGGAGGGAGTAGAAGATAGCCAAGACCTCGGGAAGAGAAAGAGGAACAGTCATAGTTAAAGCGCTAATCCCTATTATATACACAGGGTAGCCAGTGACAGATCGAGGATTACGGAGGGGGTGTGCGCCCAACCCTACCCCTTACATCGACAACTCAATTTTAGACGTTTCCATTTTTCCTCTCTCACTAATGTATATAAATACTATATATGGTCTATCATAACGCGTGTGTGTGGGACGCCTTAAACAATTGTAGAATTGTGCTATATGGAACCAACTGTGGCTGGTCTTGAACTCGACCGAGTCGTCGGGGAACATTTCGGGAAGGGGGCGACCGACCCCCCCCCCCCCCCGAGCAAATTTTCTTTATGACATCGCTAGTAATTTCAAAATAGACAATGCTTAGATGCAACTTACAAGGCCTGGGAAGTGTCATTTCCAGCGATCTGGGAGGCATTTTCGGCCAAAATTTTTCTTGTACGCTTCGCGCCAACTCATGGTGGCGCTTCGCTTAGATAGTTTGCCTACAGGCAATTACTCGCTACACGCCTGTTCGAATTTGTAAAGCAAAGAGCAGATATAACATCATATCAGTGAGCATTGAAATGCATTTTCCACGATGAACAGCCTCAAAAACTGTCTATGTGTGTAGTCAAAGGCGTAGGAGCCCAATTGGATTTGGGGGCTGTAATGACTTGCCCGAAAAAAAAAGCCAAAATTTTTCGCGCGCGGAGCGCGCGTTCAACATATCGATGCCAATATCATATAAGCAAACATCGGTCATTATATTGCATGGTCCGTGAAAGTTGCACAGTATACCGCCAAATGCTAATGTAAACAACAAAATATCTTATGTAGATGGAGAAAAAGCATACAGATCCATTTATGTCAAAACTCTCTTTTACAGTAGTATTCTCGGCCAAGCTTAGACAGGGGCATAGCGAAGGGGTTTTTGTTGGGGGGGGGGTGTGGAGAATTTCATTTGCCGACGGATCTGGAAGTGGTGACTGAAATGGGGGAGGGGTCTAAGGGGAGGGGGTGTCCCCCTCCCCTTTGGCAATTTTTTAGTTTTGAAACGTCCTTAGATGCAATCTGGTGCATATTTAAAGTCAAATTTGATTTGCCGACGGATCTGGAAGTGGTGACTGAAATGGGGAAGGGTCTAAAGGGAGGGGGTCTATCCCTCCCCGTTGTAAAATTTTTAGTTTTGAAACGTCCTTAGATGCAATCTGGTGTATATTTTAAGTCAAATTTGATTTGCCGACGGATCTGGAAGTGGTGACTGAAATGGGGGAGGGGTCTAAGGGAGGGGGTGTCCCCCTCCCCTTTGGAAAATTTTTAGTTTTGAAACGTCCTTAGATGCAATCTGGTGCATATTTTAAGTCAAATTTGATTTGCCGACGGATCTGGAAGTGGTGACTGAAATGGGGGAGGGGTCTAAGGGTAGGGGGTATACCCCTCCCCTTTGGCAATTTTTTAGTTTTGAAACGCCCTTAGATGCAATCTGGTGCATATTTTCAGTCAAATTTGATTTGCCGACGGATCTGGAAGTGGTGACTGAAATGGGGGAGGGGTCTAAGGGTAGGGGTCTACCCCTCCCCTTTGGCAATTTTTTAGTTTTGAAACGTCCTTAGATGCAATCTGGTGTATATTTTAAGTCAAATTTGATTTGCCGACGGATCTGGAAGTGGTGACTGAAATGGGGGAGGGGTGTAAAGGGAGGGGGTGTCCCCCTCCCCTTTGGAAAATTTTTAGTTTTGAAACGTCCTTAGATGCAATCTGGTGCATATTTTAAGTCAAATTTGATTTGCCGACGGATCTGGAAATGGTGACTGAAATGGGGGAGGGGTCTAAGGGTAGGGGGTCTACCCCTCCCCTTTGGAAAATTTTTAGTTTTGAAACGTCCTTAGATGCAATCTGGTGCATATTTTAAGTCAAATTTGGCACGGAAGAAGCTCCCGATCTCCTTTTCTCTATTCAGCTTTCCTTCTTTCTTCCCCTTCCGCTCTCTTCACCTTTTCTCCTTTTGCCGACAGACCCAAAATTTGCCGACAGCGACCAAATTATTGGGGGGGGGGGGGTGTGACACCCCCCACACCTCCCCGCTCGCTACGCCCCTGAGCTTAGAACTTTATTTTAATTACCACGGAGATAATTTTTAAGCTGTTCATTGCTATTTATTTTTCTTTCAGTAGGTGTCCGAAAAAATTGGAAAAAATTTGGTTGCGGGGGGGGGGCTGCATCCCCCGCCTCCTACGGGACCTACGCCTATGTGTGTAGTGTTCGGTTTCGATATACCTGATATCGGAAATATCTGCTATTCATTTCCTTCAACCAAGTTTTATAATAGCCATTATAAGAGGTTTTAATATTTCTACACCGATAAATTAACTGTGTCGGAATTTTCGAAAATTTCCTCACCAACATTATTCATCATACTTTCCTCTACTCGTGCAATTTTGACCTGTCTGTTAGGGGTTCAAGGAGGTTTTTCTATATTGGTTGTCCATAGATTGAATTTTGTGCAACATTATGGGTATGTTTTGAAGTGATTTTATTCACGAGAAATGTGAATTTTCAAATTCTCAACAAATAATGGGCTTAAAACCTTCAAAAGTGGGGCTTTCTGATATTGTGGGAGTCGTTACGTAGAATCACCTACAAAAGCAATGATCCATAGGACATGCAGTGAGGTCGAACATGATGTGTGACTGGTGACAATCTTCAAAAAGGTTATGGATGGAAAAAAAACTTTTGGGAAATACTTGGTTCTCAGGTAAAAGTGTACATCTAGTTGGTCATTTTCAAGCCCGAGAAGTGCCATTTCCGGTGATCTGGGGGGTATCAAAACCAGAAATTTTCTTGTACGCTCCGCGCCAACCGATGGTGGCGCTCCGCTTAGATAGTAATTCGCGCCCCCCGGGTTAGAAAATCCTGGATACGCGCCTGAATATAGCATACAGAGTACGGTTTGGGAATATATTGATAAGCGTGGAAGCAACATAGAACTAAATCAGAATCTGTTTTAACCCAATATTCACGTAAATAGTATATAAATAGTAAATAGTATAGTATACAATTTTCGTAACCACAGTTTTTAGTCCACTGTAGTTACTCTACTCGTATGGAGAGAAAGGGGGTTGGTAAAGTTCAATAACCGTTCGAAGAGGATATTCATTTATAGTGTTAATCAATCAAGTCATTTTATGAACTGGAACAACGAATCAGGTATATGAGGTATGTTGGTATATATATTCTGTACCCCTACGCTCCCCTCCCCCCCCCCCACCCCTCCATTTCACCCATCTCGGTCCCCATCTATTCATCCACGTGAGTGCTACGAAGATTGCGCAATATCAAAATTACACACGATCGTGCCCGTCATCAAATCGGAGTCGGTGTAACTTCTTGGACTGAAGCGAGGGCGCAATTTACAAACAAAACAGACGACAAACAACAGTCGCCACAAATTGCAACCATTGAAAATTCCACTGAAGTCTTGCGAGTCGAGTCTCCCTGACGTCACAGGAGACTATGTTGTCTATGGTCCGAGGTATGGAAATACCGCAGGAGTGACGAATCTGATCCGATCAGGCGTATACTTTGCATGAAACGTGAGCACAACGTGAGCACATAACACATGCCTTTTCGATATATTAGATTGATCAATGATTCCACTCTACATTGGATGGAAATTTCGACCAACTAAATTTAGACAGGAACGTTACAATTAACAAGACGTATTCTGTGAGTTTAACTTAGTTTCAAACCAAACTGGAAACCTTAGAAATAACAAAATAATAACCGTCTGTATTCATCTCATCAAGAAAAGGAAAGAAACAAGAGCCCAAGGGCACTGTGGTTCCTTGCTTGGGGTATATGACAATACACATAATATTATCAAGCAAGATTGGGCTGAAATAGTCCAAGTAATTGTGGTCCTACATGTTCCCATAAAGTAACCAACACTATAGCCAACACTTTTGTGATCACAAAATGTGATCGGATTTTTTATCAAAAGGCACTTTTGAGATCTAAATATGGCGTCGAAAATGTAAGAAATATAAGAGACCTACAAGCGTGTCAACAGATATGATAACAATGGGGACCTCAGATGACATGACCTTTAAGTTTCAAAATGTTCCACCACCCCATTCACAACTTGTCCCAAAATATCAACCATGTCACACCTTCGCATTGAGATTTAATTGCATTAAATGTCAAAATATTAACTTTGAACTTGTATGTAACTTCACACACAAAGGTCACCCGGAGGTCAACCAATTGACATTTTTGATCGGTGAGACCTAAATAGAGCATGACTGTAAAAATTCAAACATTTTTTCTTTGCCCATTTTCTCCCCCCATAATACTACTTTTTTTACATTAGCTGACCTTTGGTGACCTTGGATCACATGACCGTTAAGTTTGAAAATATTCCCCTATACCATTTGCAACTTGTCCAAAAAAATCAACCTTGTCACACCTTGGCACTGGGAGTTATTGCATTAAATGTGTGAAAATTAACTTTAACATCAAATAACTTCGCACACGAAGGTCAAATGGGGGTCAACCCATTGACATTTATGATCAGAAGGTACCTTTAACATCTGAAAATAGCATCGAAACTGTAAAAATCCACACAATACGAAAAGGTCACAAGAGGTCAAATTGAGGTCAAGGGTCACCCAGATGCGGGTCGACAATTGGATTTCATTGAAGCAACTCCCAACCCTAACGGACAATTTGTTCTCAAGTTGTCGCAAAATTACTAGTTTTTTATCATTAATTGACCTTTGGTGACCTTGTATCACATGACCGTTAAGTTTGAAAATATTCCCCTATACCATTTGCAACTACTCCAAAAATATCAACCTTGTCACACCTTGGAACTGGGAGTTATTGCATTAAATGTCTGAAAATTAACTTTGACCTCATATAACTTCGCACACGAAGGTCACACAGGGGTCAACCTATTGACATTTATGATCAGAAGGTACCTTTAACATCTGAAAATAGCATCGAAACTGTAAAAAATCCACAAAACACGAAAAGGTCACCAGAGGTCAAATTGAGGTCAAGGGTCACCCAGATGCGGGTCGACAATTGGATTTCATTGAAGCAACTCCCAACTCTAACGGACAATTTGTTCTCAAGTTATCGCAAAAATACTAGTTTTTTATCATTAATTGACCTTTGGTGACCTCGGATCACATGACCGTTAAGTTTGAAAATATTCCCCTATACCATTTGCAACTACTCCAAAAATATCAACCTTGTCACACCTTGGAACTGGGAGTTATTACATTAAATGTCTGAAAATTAACTTTGACCTCATATAACTTCGCACACGAAGGTCACACAGGGGTCAACCTATTGACATTTATGATCAGAAGGTACCTTTAACATCTGAAAATAGCATCGGAACTGTAAAAAATCCACAAAACACGAAAAGGTCACCAGAGGTCAAATTGAGGTCAAGGGTCACCCAGATGCGGGTCGACAATTGGATTTCATTGAAGCAACTCCCAACTCTAACGGACAATTTGTTCTCAAGTTATCGCAAAAATACTAGTTTTTTTATCATTAATTGACCTTTGGTGACCTCGGATCACATGACCGTTAAGTTTGAAAATATTCCCCTATACCATTTGCAACTTGTCCAAAAAAATCAACTGTGTAACACCTTGGCACTGGGAGTTATTACACTAAATGTCTGAAAATTAACTTTGACCTCATATAACTTAACATACAAAGGTCACCTTGGGTCAACTTATTGACATTTTTGATTGATGAGACCTAAATTAGAGCATCAAACTATACAAATTCAAACATTTTTTCTTTGCCCATTTTCTACCCCCAAAATACTAGTTTTTTAACATTAATTGACCTTTGGTGACCTCGGATCACATGACCGTTAAGTTTGAAAATATTCCCCTATACCATTTGCAACTTGTCCAAAAATATCAACCATGTCACACCTTGGAACTGGGAGTTGTTGCATTAAATGTCTGAAAATTAACTTTGACCTCGTATAACTTCGCACACGAAGGTCACACGGGTGTCAACCAATTGACATTTTTGATCGGAAAGTACCTTTGATATCCAAATCTAGCATCAAAACTAAACATTTTCTTTTTTGCTCGTTTCCTCCCAAAATAGGCACATTTTTTCTAATGTGACCTTTGACCTTTTGACCTTGGTTTCAGATGTAGTTTAATCTCCTGATTCCAAAAAACAAAACGAAAAGTCTGTACAACCATCCTAACTCCGACCGAAAAACTTTGACCCCATATAACTTCGCACATAAAGGTCACACGGGGTCAACCTATTGACATTTATGATCAGAAGGTACCTTTGACATCTGAAAATAGCATCAAAACTGTAAAAATCCCAAAAACACGAAAAGGTCACCAGAGGTCAAATTGAGGTCAAGGGTCACCCAGATGCGGGTCAACAATTGGATTACATTGAGGCAACTCCCAACCCTAACAGACATTTCGTTCTCAAGTTATCGCAAAAATACTAGTTTTTTATCATTAATTGACCTTTGGTGACCTCGGATCACATGACCGTTATGTTTGAAAATGTTTCCCTAACCAGTTAACAACTTGTCCCAAAATATCAACCTTTTCGCACATTGGCACTGGGAGTTATTGCAGTTTTAATATTTTCGGTTTTTGGACCATAACCGACCTTTGGTGACCTTTGTGGGCACCAAAAACAATAGGGCACACCTTCTCCATATGGCGGATCTATAGTCCAAGTTTGGCCTCAATCCAACATTCCCTTATTGAGATAGAGCGTACCCAAGCAAGTGTCACAGACACACACACACACATACATACATACACACATACACACACACACACACACATACGCCAACCTGACTGCATAGGTTCCTTTTGCAAAAGCAAGGAACCAAAAAGAGCAATTGCGTCATGTACTTACTTGTATAGGCCTTTGGTCTCCACCAGCAAAGTATCTTTATTTCTGGATATGTTGGACATGTGGTAACTCACATTAATCAGTGCGCTACGCAGCATTACCTCACGCACAACTTTAAGACCCTCGTAAAGGAGAGCAAGAACGAAGACTGCTAGACAGGAACCAAAGAGATCTGAAAACATGGAGGAGGAAATACCTTGTAAATATTTAACTTATACATTTTTTTAGATTTAACTGTGCATAATCAATATGGGTGCTACTAGTTGGATTACGTCATTTCCTTTTGACCCATATGATATTTCTGCGTGTTCTTTTCTTTACCTGATAAAGGCCCCCCCCCCCTCCCCCACCAATATTCAGAGCAATGATTTTTACACGGACATGATGCGGCAACTTCAACACCACTGAACATTTGTCTTACTCCTTCCCCCTCCGCCCCAATCCCACATCCATCGAAAGTCTTTGTCAGGGTTCCTGACTAATGATGAAGCATGCCTTTGTGATGAAGGGCATACGAGGTATTACTTGCATGACAGCACCCAGTTACTTACAGAGGTGTCATGACGGTTCATTGATTTCAAGAGTTGAGATGTTCCAGACAACTCAACTCTTGACGTCTGCCTGGAAGATGTGAAAACCCGTTCTGGCACTTTTTGTAATCGAATATTTTATTATTATTATTATTATTATATTATTATTATTATTATTATACACTATGCTATCCAAAAGACAATCAAATGATTACTTGTCACAAACTATTTTTTAAGCAACATCAGTCCATTATTGGAGGTGGATCCAGGATTTTAGAAGGAAGGGGGGTACCAATGTGCAGGCTCTGAGATTGTTGAGGCCGACTCCCATGGAGTTGAAATGGTGTATTAATCTGAGACATATTTAGACTATTAGTTAAAGTATAATATGGTCTAAACTCAAGGTTGTATACTAATAACTACTTTGAATATTTGGTTGTGTGTGAGTGTGTGTGTGAGTTGGAAGGGGGGGGGGGGTCTGGGTGAGGTTCACAGGGGGTATCCTCCCCGTCATGCCCTGAGAAAGTTTACAATATGTGCCTTAGGAGACGTTAACACATGCACTGAAAACGTCGAAATATAAAGCTAACACAACATATTGTAGATGTGCCTTACCCCAAGTACCAGAGGTTGACCATTGCTCCACTAAGATGGTAGCGGTGTAATTGAGGTGAAAATACAGGGGATGCATATTGTATCTTGATTATCTGAGAAAAGGATAAAACAAATAGACATATAAAAAAAATATAAAAACATATAGGCCGGGTAGGCCTACATGGGTAAACAAAATGAAGGGTTTGTTGTCATATCGAAAAACTTACCCAATCATGGGAAAGTTTGGGTTTGAGTTGGATATGATTCCCTTCCACCATATTTGAAAATGAGTGTATATATATATGACTTAGGGTAGAGGTGGTATATACAGTGTCATATTTGCTGACTTTCTACATGGATTTTGTGATTTGCTTGATAAGATGGTAAACAATCACAAAACTTAAATATCCAGTCACACTATAGACACGCACAAGCCACAGAATATTCCAACAACACGCAAATAAATGTAATCAACTCCCAGTCCGGTCTGGGTCCCCAGTAATTTTTCCCGCACTGGTCCCATTCATGTACAAAGCGATGTACGCATCCATACCACGTTAAACTGCCGGTACTATACTTTGCTCAACAATGAAATTTTATGTGGCAGACTTAGGAGATGGACTGCCACTCGCACCACCTCACCCGGTGGCATCGCCAAGAACGGGGAGCGGTCATGCAGGGGTACATCCCAACTCCCCAAGCCGTACCGTAAAGCTGTAAAAAACGTTGGTAACAACAGCTTCCTTCTGCATAACAGTTACGTCATTAAGATGACCTTAGGTCCATCACTTACTCTTTCACGAGGAATTTTCTCTATAAGAAACTACTCAAGCTATTCACAACAAGAATAAACGTCTTATACTAGAGATGCAGTAAGCTCTGCTCTTTGTATTTGGCCACAGTAGACTTTAGTATTGGCAACACTAGTATCGTGTGTATGAATTTTGCAATGTTAAGTCTTCTGTGACAAGACGTCTCATTCGTAACTTCGAAAATAACCACGTATTTTGATACCAGGCGCGTATCCAGGATTTTCTAACCCGGGGGGCGCGAATTACTATCTAAGCGGAGCGCCACCATCGGTTGGCGCGGAGCGTACAAGAAAATTTCTGGTTTTGATACCCCCCAGATCACCGGAAATGACACTTCTCGGGCTTGAAAATGACCAACCAAATGTACACTTTTGCCTGAGAACCAAGTATTTCTCAATTTTTTTCCATCCATAACCTTTTTGAAGATTGTCACCAGTCACACATCATGTTCGACCTCATTGCATGTCCTATGGATCATTGCTTTTGTAGGCGATTCTACGTCACGGCCCACAATATCCGAAAGCCCCACTTTTGAAGGTTTTAAGCCCATTATTTGTTGAGAATTTGAAAATTCACATTTCTCGTGAATAAAAATCACTTGAAAACATACCCATAATGTTGCACAAAATTCAATCTATGGACAACCAATAGGGAAAAACCTCCTTCAACCCCTAATAGACAGGTACAAATTGCACGAGTAGAGGAAAGTATGATGAAGAATGTTGGTCAGGAAATTTTCGAAAATTCAGACACAGTTAATGTATTGGTGTAGAAATATTGCAACCTCTTATTATGGCTATTATAAAACTTGGTGGAAGGAAATGAAAAATACCAGATATTTCCGATATCAGGTATATCGAAACCGAACACTACACACATAGGCAGGCGCGTATCCAGGATTTTCTAACCCGGGGGCGCGAATTACTATCTAAGCGGAGCGCCACCATCGGTTGGCGCGCAGCGTACAAGAAAATTTTTGGTTTTTATACCCACCAGATCACCGGAAATGGCACTTCTCAGGCTTGAAAATAACCAACCAGATGTACACTTTTGCCTGAGGACCAAGTATTTCCCAATAGTTTTTTTGCCATCCATACACTTTTTGAAGATTTTCTTCAGTTCCCAATCATGTTCGACCTCGTCGCATTTCCTGTGGATCATTGCTTTTGTAGGTGATTCTACGTCGCGGCCCACAATACCCAACAGCCCCACTTTTCAAGGTTTTCAGCCCATTATTTGTTCAGAATTTGAAAATTCACATTTCTCGTGAATAAACTCACTTCAAAACATACCCATACAGGGGCCTCGAAAGCTATTAGGGATTGGTATGGCAGATCAGAGTGTGGCCATCTATCACAATTATCGGGGGGACGTTTGGTAGGTCAAACTACGCTACGCGCCACCATGGTTGGCGCGTAGCGTAATGAAGAAAATTTGTTAAAATGCCTCCCAGATTGCAGGAAATGGCACTTCCCGAGCTTGAAAACAAGACCCCTGCCATGCCAGAGTAGCCCGATTAATCTTCTGAAACACATTTTTGAAGTATGTTTCATTTTGGTTCATTATTTTTTGCCCTTTTTTTTTGCGCCGTGAATATTGGTCCGGCTCCGACGCCCCTGCCATAATGTTGCAAAAAATGTCATCTATGCACAACCAATATAGAAAAACCTCATTCAACCCCTAACAGACCGGTCAAAATTACACGAGTAGAGGGAAGTATGATGAATGTTGGTAAGGAAATTTTCAAAAATTCAGACACAGTTAATTTATTGGTGTACAAATATTAAACCCTCTTATAACGGCTACTATAAAACTTGGTTGAAGGAAATGAAAAAAATAGCAGATATTTCCGAACACTACACACATAGGCGTAGGAGGCGGGGGGGGGGGGCTCCTACTGAAAGAAAAATAAATTGCAATGATGTAGCTAAAGGAAATGAAAATATATCTCCTCGATAATTAAAATAAACTCCTAAGCTTGGCCGACTAATTTCGCCATTACTAATGTAAAGGAGAATTTGACATAATTGGACCTCCATGCTTTTTCTCCATCTACATAAGACATTTCGTTGTTCACATTAGCATCCCGCGGTATACTGCGCAATTTCCACGGACCGTATGGTACACAATGGCATGCGATGTAATAACCGATGCTTGCTTATATTATATTGATGTTGAACGCGCGAGGAGCGCGCGAAAAATTTAGGTTATATTTATCGGGCAAGTCGTTACAGCCCCCCCCCCCCCCCAAATCAAATTGGGTTCCTATGACTACACATATCGACAGTTTTGAGGCTGTTCATCCTGGAACCGCCATTTTTATGCTCACTGATATGATGTGATATCTACTGTTTGCGTTACAATTTGAACAGGTGCGTAGCGAATAATTTGCCAAGGGAGGGGCGAAGCCTGTAGGCAAACTATCTAAGCTTCGCGCCACCACGAGTTGGCGCGAAGCGTACAAGAAAATTTTGGCCGAAAATGCCTCCCAGATAGCTGGAAATGACACTTCCCATGCCTTGTAAGTTGCATCTAAGCATTTTCTATTTTGAAATTACTAGTGATATCATAAAAAAAAAATATGCTCGGGGGGGCGGTCGCCCCCTTCCCGAAATGCGTCATGTTCCCCGACGACTCGGTCGAGTTCGAGACCAGCCACAGTTGGTTTAATAGCATAATTGTTTAAGGTATCCATGCACACACGCGTTATGTTAAAGACCATATATAGTATTTATGTAGATACATTAGTGAGAGAGGAAATGGAAACGTCAAAAATGGAGTTGTCGGTGTAAGGGGTAGGGTGAGGCGCACGCCCTTCCGAAGTCCTCGATCCATCACTAGCTACCCGGTCATGTGTATATAATAGGGTTCAGCGCTGTAATGATGTTACTGTTCCTCTTTCTCTTCCCGGTGTCTTGGCGTTTTTCTTTTGCTCCCTCCTTTTCTCCCTTTTCTCTCCTTCTTCTTTTTCTTTTCCCTTCCTTCCTCTCCTCCTCCTCTTTTTCCCCTCTTTTTCCCCTCTTTTTCCCTTTTTTCTTCTCTTTTTTTTCTCTCCTCTTTTTCTTACCCGGGGGGCGCGCGCCCCCAACGCCCCCCTGGATACGCACCTGGATACGTCCCCTACAAATGACTTTCTTCACTCTGTGTATGCTGTGCAACTAAAGTCAATGTCACATTGTGACTAGGCACATACTATTTCATTCCATGTTCGTTCCTCATGCTAGCAGGGAACTCGTACCAATGAGCTGCTTACTGGTAGTACTCCCGTATATACGTAACATATAGGCACATACTTCAAAATCACGACCAGGCCCCAGATACCTTAACAAAGATGCATGCAAGTGGCAGTATATATGGACAAAGGGTGGGTGGGGCTGGGGAGGGGGGGCAGTGAAAGAGAAGGGCGCTGCCCATAATTTGAAGGAAATGATTCCATCTCCTTTGTAAGTTGCGTCATTGCTACAGTATATGGAGCTGGAATACATCATATTAATACTGAGTAGCTCATTTAATTGGTACCGAGTAGGGCAGTAGGCCTACACCCGATATATGTACTCATAACAAACATGCGACTAAACTATTGGTATTCCTTCGCAATGCAATGCCGTTGAGTCGTTGTATGTATACTACGAGAATTGATATTTCTAGCGCATGGAATTCATCCCAGGGAGCAGTGTTACCCGAGCATGATCTGCATGACAGGCAACTTCGCTTTTACATATATTACCCTACAATGAAGAAACGGACTACACAATACACAGTGATCTTGTGGAATTTGAAAGCATCAAATAATTTGCCCGCTGAGTGATGGCCTAGCCTTCTTGAAGTATGGTATCACCACTGAGTAGTGATCATACACTGGACAGTGCGACAGTTTTGCACTACTACATATAGATCAGTACATACATAGCATGGCGGGACACAAAGTGATCTCGCTCACAACCAGTAGGATTTTTTTTAAGTACGTTTCAACAATCAGTATGATGGCGAAAATCAGTCCTACAAATCATGGCGCTGCTATCTATGTTCACTGAGCCCTTTTTTGAGAGATCTATAGTAGAAGATACACTACAATGTTCTCACCTTACGAGCTGCGGATTTTGTAATTGTGGAGCGTAGTCTGATCACACCTTCCAATGTCGGTGTAAAGCTGGCCGAGAGAAACTCCTGTGTGTGTTATGCACTCAAATTCCAAAATTAACAACTTCACCTCACGATCCAAGCAATCCAGAAACAACAATCTACGACAAATCGAAAGTAGAAATTTTCTACCAAAATTCTTCTCTAATTTTTCTCACACAAACACACATTAAATTTACGATGCCGTGCCAGTCTGTCCCTTAGGAAGTTCCCGATTTATTACCCGAACAACCACCGCGAAGTAGGATGGTTACCTTTCAGTAGCTACTACTTTGGTCTACACCCACAATTTTCTCGTGGACAGCTGCCAGCTTTCAATGGGGGTGTTTCTACTGCCATGCATTACGAATCTGGGACCGACTGCGTGTCTCAATCCATCAACGATATTTCTTGATTATATTATCGGGTCAAAATGAACTGTGGTGTCACATTTCCGTACGCTATTTGCCGTAGATTACGGTGACCTTTATCAAAATCGTCGTAACAGGGAGTCTGTATAGAGTATGGGCGTAGGAATGCGGAGTATGTTACTTTCATCGTAAGTTAGTGTAGGTCGCAGTAAGGCCTCGATGGGGGAAATATTACGCTAATTTAGCCAATCACTGTCTGTTTTTATTAAATGAGGCATTTAACGGAAATATTGTACTCCAGGGATATAGTTGATATGTACCAGATCCATGCTGGCAAGTTACACTCGAAAAGATTAACAATAATGATGTAAGAGTGTGTGAAACTGTTATCGTTAGAACAATTTTAGAATTAAGTCAACATGTACCTTATCGTTGGGGTGGGCGCGAACTGCATGCTCCTGCGTTCCACTGTGGCAACGTTTACCTAATCTTCGGGGATATATAGACGTATACAAGTGACAGAAAACAGTGATGTTACATTATTAGACACAATTAAATCCGTAAGTTCTTCGTGTCCATCTATTTACTCTGGAAATATCCACAAGTAGGCCCTGTCCACAACTTACTCTCCAGTCGCCCGGGGCTAGCTGTAAGCAAGGCAGGGCAATCTGTGCTACATGGTCCCATGGACTGTAGTGATTGGGTTTCGAACACCTTACGGGCCACAGTCATAATCTCACAGGCATCACCTGACGAGTAATCCACATGTAACTTGCATACAAAGATGGTGTCGATCGACGGAGGGTCAAAATCGATTTAATATATAGTATACTTGGTTTTGTTCTCTTATCATAATTGTGAATATCACAATATAAGGTCGAAAAAAAAAATAAACTATAACTGCGCAGGCTAACTGTTTTGTAGTGTAAAGTAAATCAGGCTAATAAATCGAATCAGTATGGTGAAAATTTTCATTCAATTCCTACTTGCCGTTTTTAAAATATCATCATTTGAAAGTTCGTGCATTTTGTACAACTTGAATCAAACGAGTGTGATGTCATAACTACAAAAGGGGCGATGTGACGGCCAACTAGACGGTGCCATGATATACTGCTGAAACGTATGTAACTCTGACAGTAGAGATCAATGATTAATATATCGATTTGTATATACCAGGGGCGTCGGAGCCGGTACAATATTCACGGCGCAAAAAAAAAGGTAGGACTAAGAAAAAAATGGCAAAAAATAAAGAACCAAAATTAAACAAGCAAGTAGGCTAAATGTGACTACTCTGGCATGGCAGGGGTCTTGTTTTCAAGCTCGGGAAGTGCCATTTCCTGCAATCTGGAAGGCATTTTTTTCAAAATTTTCTCCATTACGCTACGCGCCAACCATGGTGGCGCGTAGCGTAGTTTGACCTACCACACGTCCCCCCCCCCCCCCCGAAAATTATGGTAGATGACCACACTCTGATCTGCCGTACCAATCCCAAATAGCTTCCGACGCCCCTGTATACACAGTTCGGCATCATATTGGGACGGGAGGAGTGAGTCGTCTACAACTATCGGCTAACGCACATATTACACGTGCCACCGATCTTCAACACTCAGAGGCTTAGCAAAACCACCGGACGGTTCAATATGAACCAGGGCACTAGAATGTCCAGGGGCCTGCAAGAGTTGGTTACGACGTTAAGTTGATGTAAATTTAATTCTGAATTTTCAAAATAAATCAAAGACGTAAACTTGTACTTAACAAATATAGCTTAAATTATGGGAATTATAGAACTTTGCAAATATAAGCCCTCTCGACCAAGCAAACATTTTCATATGGAAGGGACTGACCCTCTCCTAGCTTATACCCCTCACAGGACGTACATCAGCCAACCTTTGTGCCCAAGTTCAACTAATGCTGGCAAGTTATGTGTTTTAATGTCCAAACCATATTCTAATAGCGCTATATCTCGTGGAGATACAATTTTTTTTGGCCATGCATTTGAAAACAGTCGAAATTCATTAACTTGGCACAAAACAATTAACTAATATTATTATAAGGATGAAGTCTCGCCTATCGTTGAGGGAAAACATTTAACGAAGACGTTATGAAATAAAGACTACCCCGCTGATTCATGATTAATTTGAAACATTTGTTTTTAAACAAATGATGTTAATGATTACAAATTGTCAGTTCTGTGTGAGAAACGTCCACTTACTCCGTTTTGTACGGGAAGACAAATTGCTTCGCCAAGCAACATTTGTCACCCAACATGGACCGTCTCTTTCACACCTTCATAGCTAATATTTGTATTTCAAATGGATAATACAACGAATGTAATAGTCTATCAACCAACCTCGTTACGCAGTCTATTCAGTCACCTGTTGTATCACATGATCTACAAATAACACGTAATTGTTGCGCACATGGGCAGTGCTACGGGAACCTATTAAGACCATACAAACAACACTTATTATAAACCTAATACTTTGTAATCAAAACTTAATACTTTGTAATCAAAAGAGTTATTTGTGTTAAAATGAAATCACCACTGTAAAAATTAATGTTATTTTTATAACTAGTTAATACGCTTTAATAAAAAAAGAACTGTTTCTTTTTATTACTATTGCACTAATAGGCTCTCGTATAAGTCACATTTCCCAACTTGTTTACTATCGTTCTTTGGTCTGTGTCTGTCGGTGTGTAGAAAGGGTATTGTACTTGTTACTGCATGATTTATACAGTGAATTATTGTACACGAACTACAGACATTTTAAGTAAGAGGTATAACTTGCCGAAGAAACGTTTTAGTACAGTTGCAATCTTCTACCATATTCAACACCTTTGTATCAAGTAGACTAGTTCCTAACTACCTACCTGGTTGGTATCGCAGTAAATTTGTCACCATGAACTTGCGAAACATTCAAAGGAATGTGATCTAGCTGCTAGGCCTAGCACGTCCTTACCTAGGCTAAACTTTTCCTAGATATGCTTATCAATACTAAAGCCTAGCCTAACTTTTGTTTAAGTTTTGCGTAAGTTTTGACATACATGTTTAAACTTAGGCCACAGTAGGCCTGTCCATTGCTTCATGAACCGAACTTAAGTGAGCATAATATTTTGTATACCTAAACATATCTCCTGGCTACATCAAGGTAACAATAATAGGACCCAACTAGCCTAAATATTATTATGCCTATACTACAGGCATGCCAGGTTACAGTGAATGTATTTTGATCTGTTATTAACTGTACAAAAAATAGGCCTAAATTAATAAACAGACATGTCATTATCAGACAGACAAGTTATATTCACTTTATGAGGAGTTTCACCCTGTAACAGACTGACAATGATTTTAGATATATTTCCTTTGTTCATGAATGTTGATGTCAGAAAAAATACTGCTATACATTTTGGTTTCTGCATAGCATTGTGCATATACTGCATGACTATTTTACTGATCAAATATCTTGTCCTTTCAGATGATGAAGCTACACCTCACTGGTTGTCCAAGTAAATGGAGTTTCTTAATCCAGTTTAGTCTTTTATTACTCTTATGTGGGTGCTATGCTAGTGGGGCAAACATTGAAATTGACCCAAATGGCTATGTTGCCTTTTGTCCCTGCATGGGTAAGTAAACTAAAAGTCTTTTATGTTACTTCAATTGCAACAGTTAAAGAAGAATAAAAAGAATTACTCTGGTTGAGCATAGTTTAACATGTTTTAATGATAAGATTTTCCAATCAAAATTTACTGTGGTTGAAAATAGTTAAACGTGATTAAATGCTTAGCAATTTCCATTCAAATAAAACAAAGTTCAAGAAACCATAACAAGCAACATATCATCAGATCTTGTGCCTCCAAGAAATTACTAAGGTAGGAACAGGTTTCATTGACTAAGATAAGTGGTTTAGTTGGATATGTTGTGTACAGTATAACTGATGTGACTAGGACTTCTGAGGATATTACTACTAAGTAAGCTGCTGTACTCACTAATAATTATGATTTATTATAATAAAGTTAAATAAGTTGATGAGATAATTGCCTGCCCCATACCCCAAAGCAGGCACTGACCTTTAAAAGCAAACCAGCCTGTTTGGGTCCAGTTCTGAGGCTTCCATATGATAAAGATATAAATAGATCAATAAATCACTTTTTAAACTTGGTTGAAAATGGCAGTTTTACATTTTCAGACACATCGGCATTTAAGTTTAATTTCTTTTGTTACTTTGAAGTTGCTACAAAAGGTTTAAGAAAATGCACCATTTAATTAAATAAGAATTTCAAGTTGTTTTTGAATACCTATGAATTTAATCTATGATACTGGACCATTAACGTACATTCTATTTATTTAACAGGTCGCTTCGGCAATCAAGCGGACCATTACTTAGGAGCTTTGGGATTCGCTAAGCAATTGGACCGGACCCTCATCCTCCCTCCATGGGTGGAATACCCCTACAGAAGTGCCACATCGGTCAGTATGCTCTGTTTATTTAGTAGATTTAGAAACAGACAGTCCCATCAAGGACCAACCATTAGTATATTTCACATTTGTCTCATGAGTTATTTCCAATCAGCTGCATCCATTGCATAAGAACACCCATTTGAATCTGTATACTAATCCTCAGTCAGTCATGTTACTAAACTTGTAGAGTACGACTTAAGACCAAGGTTGCAAATTGATGGTAATAAGAGACTCCTGTTAGAGTTGGATAGTTGAGGGTAATGGGTAGTTAATGATTTCATTCAATTCCAAAAATTGCTTTTCCAGACTCAGGACATGTTAGTATTAATGACTTACAAAAGAAGTAAATATTTATCTTGTTTTTGACCAAGCATTAAGATAATCGACTAAATACGCTGCTTTTGAGCAGCCGTCTAGGTTTGCTCATGCATTCTACAAAAACCAATGGAGTTTTACTCCAAATAAGGTTGCAGTTGATAAAAGAAAGACATCTTGCTAGATATTTTAACCAATTGATGATTAGTTTACAAGTATTTAAATACCTTTGGTTAAATTGTACCCATTTCATTGCCCAGACACATTTCCATATTGGTATTAATATTCGGCAATTTTGACAAAATTGCATTTTTGAATTATTTTTGCCATTTTACTCCAAATAAACTTTGACTGGAACTACACTGATATGACTGGTTCGTTTGAATAGTATAAATAAAAACTGACTGGAATAGAACCAAAGAGCTTCTGTAAAGGAGACCCACATCCAACCATCATCTATAGATTGTATGACAGAGATCTTTGTGAAGAACGTTACAGCCAAGATAGCTCATGTAATCTTCCATTTTGGAGATACAGTATCCTAGTTTAAAAGTCGTGTCTGAGAGAGTTGTCGTTGTTGTTGTTTGTAAATCTGTGATGTCATAGTGCCACAAGGATCTTAAACCTTTTACTTTTCTCTTTGTTTTTCTTTCTAATTTTCAATGTATTATGTTAACAGTGTTGACACTTTAATAACTAATGCAATCATGAGGTCTTGTAAAGAGCTTCAATATCTTAGATTCAGCATTTAAAAAAACCAATATCCATTTACAGGAAATCATAAGGTCCCTGGTTCGAGTTACTCCCAGATTAATGTATGTCGTCCAGTTACAGAGTTGTTGACAATTGACAATTCATAATCATGGACGTTAAATATGAATGTAAGAGACTGACTTCGGTCAGCTTGCGGCTTTGATAAGCCAATGAGGCTTCTTCGCGAGTTCCTGCTTGCAGGGGATCTAAATACACAAATAAACATTCTAAGAAATTTAAAAATATATAAAAAATATTGAAGCACATGTGGCTTGATGTTATATATCCTGTTTCGACTTTACCAAGTGATCAGCCTTGTGTCAGAATCTGTGATATCTCCCAAAATTGAATTAGGTTTTTCTTAGCTGTTTTGTGAAGATGTTCAACACTGGTATGTCTATCAAATTGACTAACAAGGAAGCCTGGGTTTGTGTCTCCTCTTAAAATTTGGTTTTAATCCATCTTTAATTTGACTGGACATGGTTTATTTTCAAACTTTATCGCTGTCGATGTTTGCAAATAAAGTTCTCTGTTCATACATTTCTTTCACTTTTTTATTTTTTGTATTTTGATGAACATACAGGACCAGATTCCATTTAAAACTTACTTTGAGGTCGACACGATAGCAAAATACCACAGGGTCATCCCAATGGAAACATTTATGAAAGAATTGGCACCCACAGTTTGGCCAGAGGGTAAAAGAATAGGTATGTTTGGAGCCACCGTTTTGCACTTACAGTACAGTACAGAAGATTCACCGTCACTCGGACACAAACTATTATCTTTATACGAGTGTGAGAATTTGTTCTCAACTTTAATACAAATGCCTGTCCATGTGTCGATGAAACCCTCACCGCCAAGGCGCCAACTAGCTCTAAACTCGTCATTCTGACAATCATGACAGTGTGTTACCTTTTTGGCCGTAGGGAGTTAGAACAAGAACTTTCAGTACATTGTTAAAAATTATTGCATGATTAGAAATAAAGAGGTATTCAAGAGAAATGTCTCAATATGTTTTTAGAATGGTGTTAGTAGGGCAGAGCGCTATAGTTTAAAAGTACCTTTGGAAGTGAAAAGTTCCTAGAAGCATGCCAACGATGATCATTTCTAAGAGAGTAGGCTTGTCTAGAAGGAATATTAATTATTATTGGTGTGTTCATCAGGTGCTTTTGTCCTTAGGGATGGGGGCTTGGGCAAATAACTGGACACATGACTGTCGACTTGAAGGGCCCTGTATACTGTACATTATAAAAACTGACTGGAAGTCGAAATCCTTGCAGCATTATGATAGCCTTTATTTATTATTTGACAACTATTTTGCTTTTCATACTTTCCAGTTGAGAATCACTGTTTAAATATGTTTATTTTGTATTTTTAACAGGTTTCTGCTATCGGAAAGATGCCACCTCGAATGAATGCAGCATGAAGAATGGAAATCCATTCGGCCCTTTCTGGAATAAATTTAATATCAACTTTGACGGATCCCAAGAATATTCTCCTCTCTCCTTCAGCAGTCATTCTGGATCGCTGAAAGCTCAATGGGATAATACGTAATTACCAACGTTTTATTGCCTCAAATTCTGTTACGTGAAATTGCATGACAGAATTCAAAGCACAGATCACAAGTATTTACTGCTGCTAATTATTACCAGACTTAACTCACCTCTCTCTGTCGTTTGTAGACTTCCTGCTTACAAGTCACAAGTGCTAGTTTTCACTGCTTCGGATTATGCCCTTTCTTAGATCTTTATGTAGTTTTTAGATTTCCTGCTTCTGAGTACCAGTGCTAGCATTCGCTGCTTTGGATTATGCCCTTTCTTGACTCTTGTCTTTATATAGTTTGTAGATTTCCTGCTTCTGAGTTCCAGTGCTAGTGTTCCCTGCTTCGATTATGCCCTTTCTTTACTCGTGTCTTTATGTAGTTTGTAGATTTCCTGCTTCTGAGTTCCAGTGCTAGTGTTCCCTGCTTTGATTATGCCCTTTCTTTACTGGTGTCTTTATGTAGTTTGTAGATTTCCTGCTTCTGAGTTCCAGTGCTAGTGTTCCCTGCTTCGATTATGCCCTTTCTTAACTCTTGTCTTTATGTAGTTTGTAGATTTCCTGCTTCTGAGTTCCAGTGCTAGTGTTCCCTGCTTTGATTATGCCCTTTCTTTACTGGTGTCTTTATGTAGTTTGTAGATTTCCTGCTTCTGAGTTCCAGTGCTAGTGTTCCCTGCTTTGATTATGCCCTTTCTTTACTGGTGTCTTTATGTAGTTTGTAGATTTCCTGCTTCTGAGTTCCAGTGCTAGTGTTCCCTGCTTTGATTAGGCCCTTTCTTAACTCTTGTCTTTATGTAGTTTGTAGATTTCCTGCTTCTGAGTACCAGTGCTAGTGTTCCCTGCTTTGATTATGCCCTTTCTTTACTGGTGTCTTTATGTAGTTTGTAGATTTCCTGCTTCTGAGTTCCAGTGCTAGTGTTCCCTGCTTTGATTATGCCCTTTCTTTACTGGTGTCTTCATGTAGTTTGTAGATTTCCTGCTTCTGAGTACCAGTGCTAGCATTCGCTGCTTTGGATTATGCCCTTTCTTTACTGGTGTCTTTATGTAGTTTGTAGATTTCCTGCTTCTGAGTTCCAGTGCTAGTATTCGTTGCTTCGGATTATGCCCTTTCGGTGCAATTTTCCCTCTGTCATTTGAAGAATTCCTGCCTCAAAGTGCCCAGTGCATTACTAGTGATGATAATGTCCTCAATTCATTCTCTCTCTCTGTGTTTTGTAGATTTCCTGCTTCAGAGTTCCCAGTGCTAGCATTCGCCGGTGCCCCTGCGTCGTTTCCAGTGGAGAAACACAACTTAGATCTTCAGAGATACTTTAAATGGTCCAAAGACATAGAAGAGCAAGCCAACTTATTTATCATTGAAGAGCTTGCCGAGGGCCCATTCGTTGGAATCCATCTCAGGCACGGTCTGGACTGGGTATGTTAATGGCTTCTTCTTCTTCTCATTCTTCTTCTCATTAAAGGAACATCTTCAGGAAAAAAATTTAATATTGATAATATATAAGTTATCCAACAAACATGCTAGTAGTATTTCTATGTTAAATGTATTGAACGTCATGTTCTGCTCAGTGTCTGGAATAATCCTCTTTTAAGGCTAAAAGGGTGTGAAGACTCGCGCCAAAAGAAACGTCTAATGCTGGTAATCTGACCTAGTTTCGAATGAGGTGTAACAGAAGTGTTAGACACCACCATCGATCCCAGAAAATATACACACAGCTTGCTACCGTCGGTAATTAGACACTAGTGTAGAGTCAATACATACAGCTGCGGTCAATACCCACAGCACAGTATGCAAACGATACAGCGATGGACATCACAGGTCCAGCTAAAGATAACAAGGTATCACGTTTCATTACTGTCTGCATTTTGTGGCGACACGAACAAAACGTCACCTGCAAGCAGCGGAACAAAACTAAAAGTGATTAAAAGATACAGCCTTGACTGATAGCAATGTGATATGCTAAATGGTTACTTTCTTGCAGCGAAGAGGATTTCGTTTCCATGCATTTCTCTTGCATTCAAGTCAGTTGGGACGAACTTAACAAAATTAGAAATTCAAAACTATTAATGGCCTCTTCATATTTTGCATGTCTTATTGACGAAACTTGCATGAAAGAAGATGACAAAAGATGACAAATTTTTCTCCTTTCATTTGAACCGTATGTTAATTGATTACAATACTAAAACATCTCAACTTGATTTACCGTGATTTCTACATTTATTTATGAAATAAAGAATATGATCTAATTTGATACCACCAATGTTATTTCTGCCCGATTCGAAGCTGTGAGTGACACCCTTTCTCCTGCAATTAATTATATCAATGTGTAATTAATTAATTAATAATAATGAATGTGTCATTTATGGTGACATTTAAGTGAAGAGTGGTCATTTTGATACATTACCCTCACCTCAATAAGCTGTTTTATTGATGTTTTTTAATTTTTTTCCCCTCCTTTCAGGACAATGTTTGCACTCATGTTGATAGCTCTCGCCATCTCTTCGCCTCCCCCCAATGCCTGGGTTATTTTAACGAGTACGGTACGGTTACCAAAGAACTCTGCGCTCCGCCTAAGGATGTCATGAAGAAACAACTCAAGAAAATTGTGAAGAAAATTAAAGCAAAAGCTGTTTTCGTGGCCACAGATTCGGATGCAATGATCAACGAGCTACAGAAGGCTGTAAAAGTGAGAGACTTTTTCTTTTTTTTCTAATTTTTGGTATGAAATAAATATATAATATCAGTGTACTGGGAAAATAACACCTGAGGTATTTTATGAGATACGTCTAGGAAACAAAGAGTGTTCCTTATTATAGGGGACTTGATTCAGGTTTTCAAGATTTTGTATGGTATTGACAATTTATCCTTCACCGACTTTTTCATGTTTGCTAATAGTAGTTGTACCAGAGGTCATTGTATTAAACTCCAAAAGTCACAAAGTAGGATTAATATTCAGCATAACTTTTTTTCTAATAGGGTTGTGAATGAGTGGAACGGTTTGCCTGAGAAAGTTGTACTTGCAAGTAGTGTGAATGGGTTTAAGAATGCTTTGGACAAACACTTTAAGCATTGTAATCGTGTCTGAGTGTTTGTGTTTTCATTTTTTTCTCTCTCCTATAGGGTCCTTGATGGTGACTTGAGTGTCCCTCCTGATCCTTTTTTTCTACTAAACTAAACTAAACTAAATGCTACTTTATGAAATGGTTGCTAATTCCTGCACCCGATATGTTTCTATACTTGGACTGGTCCGATGGGGAATGAAGACACAGAAATAGGACTGAAAAACAAAATGTGATAAAAGGGAGACCACAATGTAAATATTAGAAACAATGCAAGAGGGTAGTATCACCCTGCTAAAATTGACCCTGTTACCCCCCCCCCTCATCCTTCTCTCTCCCCCATTCCCTACCCTGTTCCAAACCTAGTTAATGTTAAAATTAATGAATATGACAAAAGCATTGTCTCATCAACCTTTATTTCATTGTTTAAAGCATGTGGACACAGCAGCATAACAATTGAATTTCATTGTTTCCAGGTGAAAGTCGTACAGAGGACCCCAGCAGAGCCTCATGTGGACCTAGCGATCTTAGCAAAGTCCGATCATTACATTGCCAACTGCGTGTCTTCATTTTCGTCCTTCGCAAAGAGGGAGAGGGACGTCTACGGTAAACCCACGTCTTTCTGGGCATTCACACCAAAAGAAACCAAGCAGGAACTTTGATGATTGTTCATCAGATGTGGTCTACTCTTTTAGAGTTCGACGTATCTTCTATATGTGTGGTCTTGCAGTGTGGGCAGACTGATGGCCTTGTCAGAGATGGCGCAACAGATACAGAGAGAGAGAGAGGGAAAGACTGGAACTGGTGACAAAACTGTAATGGTGGTCTAGAAAGTAATTCACAGATGCAGTTGAAAGTAAATTCAAAGGGATTAAGGTAAAAGCAAATCCAACCATTGTCCTTAATCTTTGTATGACAGAGATAATCTTGATGAGCAATTCCCCCCAAAACAGATATTAATGAAAATTATATATTAGTTTAGAAGGTGAATTTATTTTTTAGGGTTCCCTTTATGTATTAGAGAGAAGACTTGAGTAAGTCTGATATGTAAACCACAGAGGCTAGCTTAGTGTGGTATGAGACATGTGATGTTATCATTCAGGTTGTCGACCTTGTTATCTTTTATTCAATCAAAGTTGATATTTGAAACTAATTTGGGAAAAATGATGAAATGATAATCAAAATGTCAATAAGTCATAGTTTTGTAGAATTTCTGCTGTTTTGTTCCCAAAAAAAAAAAGCAAAGCAAAGGGAAGCAAAGAGATTTTGCCTTCTGATTTAGAAAACTTCAGCCCATTGATATTAGTTTAAATCTATAGAATCCCCTCAAATAATCAAAGGACTTAATTTATCTGTTTAAAGGGAGGTGCTCTGCATGAACATCAGCTATCTCATAAGGCTAAGAGGCAGGCGATGGTTGGGTTTGGAGCTCTTTCAGAGTAGGTGGTGATTTGTTCTAGTTCATGAAGGGTTTTGCTATTCATTATTTTTTGCTGTTGTTTTTGTGAGGCTGATAGGTACGACAAAGATCAAGGTATTGGAAAAACAGGGATTAAAAAAGGAACCAGTATTTCAAAATATTCAAGATATGTTTTTAAACATGCCGTTAGAATTGATATTTCTTATGTCATTATCAGT
The DNA here is from genome assembly GCF_037975245.1 of Apostichopus japonicus. NCBI lineage: Eukaryota > Metazoa > Echinodermata > Holothuroidea > Aspidochirotida > Stichopodidae > Apostichopus > Apostichopus japonicus. The sequence continues at coordinate 6,094,130 of NC_092582.1, forward strand.
ACTACGGAAGTGTGTTAGTAGATGAATGAGTCATAAAAAGCATTCAAGAAAAGTTAAAAAAATAATCTTTAAGAAAAATAAATTATGATCAAAATGGGACAAAAAAAAAAAAAAAAAAGGGCATTGGAAATGTTTTTGTTTTTATAAATTAAAATTCTCGGTACATTACTTTAAGTAAATACCTAAACGTAAAGGAAAGGAATATTTTCTTAATATCTGGGTACATCTATAGAGAAATTCAACTTGAAAAGTAAATATATTTTCGGAGTGAATGTATTAGATGATTTCAGTATTTACCTTTTGCTGTGTATGTTGAAGTTAAATGATTTTTGCTAGTTTCTGCTTAAAAAGAAAAAGAACAAAACAGAGTGAATCCTGAAAAAAAAAAATATGACTCGAAAAATTGTAAATGAATTTTTAAAGCGCAACGAGCTATTGGATGGAATGGCAGGATTCGAGCAAGTGATCTTATTATAAGTTTGCTCCACCAAATAAGCTATCTGACCTTTTGTCTCAAGAGAAACTTGACATTTTTGTAGTTATAAGTCAAATTTCGAACAGAAAACTAAACGGGACATGAGTTTTAAAAGAGCTCAGGAATCAGTAACTTAGAATGATATGAAACTAGTTTTAAACCAACAAATTCTTTCTTAAATTGTTAGGACCAAAATGGCTTTGTGGGTTTTACATCGCTTATAATGCCATACACCGGTATATTTGTGAACTGTGAATTTATTTCTTCTCTTCAAAATTGTAAATTGAATAGGGCTTTTTTATTACTTATAACTTATTGTTAATCTTTATTACCTAAATATCTTTCACTTTTTATAAAAAGAAGTTTAGCTAAATTAGGAGGGGGTGGTCAGGGGGGAGGGTGGGGGTTAGGAGGAAGTAATGACAACAAGAGACCAAACTCTTTTCTTTAAAGTAATACTACATATGTATAGGATGGGGACTTCATCTGGTGACCTCAGGTCAACATGGTATGTGCTTTTCTAATCCAGTCCACAAGTGTTCAGCCTGTCCTTAGTACTTCATTCCTTGCCATGGATCTCAAATTCTGGATTTTTCAAAATTTTCTACCGTTTTCTTTATTTTAAGGTTAAGTCTAGTCATTACCAGTGATTTTCCTGGATCCACTGATTGAGGAAGGGGTGGGGGAAGGGGAGGGCGGGGGGGGAGGGGCGGATGATTACGGAATTTTTTCAAAGTCATAACTCATTACGAATTGGAGTATTTCACAGATATCTCCTTAGTGTTGTTTTGATCAAAAAACTATATATATATATTCTGACAATAACTTGTCTTCCAAAGTCAGTATATATATCTTTTTTTGTATTTTTTTTTTAATTTTTATAAAAGTAAATTTGATAAAGAGTAATTTAAAGAGTTCTATCTTGGTAGTTTTCCCTAGATTCAGAAATAACATTATATTTCCATTTCTACACACAAGATCTTTCAAGAATTCTAGTACAATGTCTTCTGATGGTCTAGACAAAAAAGAAGCCAATTTTGTGAACAGGCAGATTTTTTTTCCTTCGAAGGAATATGTTTGGAAGAAAACAGTTGAGATGTAAAAATCGTTTGCTACAGATTTATTTTCATGTACTGCATCATGTTGTTTTCTCTTTGTTATGATTTCATTGATCTTGAATGTTTTAAAAATTTAATGTTTATTGCTTTTCTCTTTCTTTCTTTGTTTGTTTGCTCAATTTTTGAAGCAAAGATAATTTGTGCAAAAGTAAAGTGTCTTGCAATTATTGCTATGCTGCTGTTGACACACACATGGTACCTTTCTCATTTGTTTTGTTTTGTTTTCCATAAATATTGTTTCTTGAAATAGCTGAAGGCATTCCCAAAAAATATTGCTGTCTCTATGGTATTCATTTCGTTACAGTTGTTGGAGTAAGGCAGCTGTTTTGAAACCCTGTTTGCTTTCTCTTCACAACTCTTTCTGAGACTTAAAGTTTTAGTCGTAGCAAAACGTAGAGACATCTGAGATGCACAAAGCTTTTTCCACAATTTAGCGTAATAAGTAAAGACATTTACAGAGATAGAACATGTAAATTATATTGATTTGAATATAGGTGACAAATGTATATTTGCTATTTATATGGTCTTTCATATAGAGCTGAGTTAAAAATGTTACATGACCAAGTACTACAAATGCCTTTGGGGTAAATTATCTTTCTTCTTCTATTTTTTTTTTGGGGGGGGGGGGGAAATATTTGGAGGGAGGGAGGTGGAGTACATTTTGTATAATCTAATGCATTTCAGAGGCATCAGATTTTTGGTATCCAATTTCTTTTTAAACACAGGCATTCAATTTTTTCAAAGGGTATTCTTGAATGTATCACATACCTCTTGGAACATGGTCAAGTACTTTTCACTGCAGTAACCTTACAAGATCAGATCAGTGAGTGAAGAAATGTTTCTTCTTCTCTCTCTTTTTTTTTCACTTTCATAGATTTCATTTCTGTCTGTCAGAAAAACCAGTTCTAAGGGAAAGATAAGTTAAATAAGCTGGAGTTAATAATAGAAAGGGTATTTCTGTACAATGAATTTAACATGAATTTAAAAAGTTCTCCAAACTATGCATAGTCTTTTGTTAATCTTTTGTTGGTGCTGGTTAATTGAAAATTTGAGTACCCAATACTACAGAGAAATGAACTCTGAGAAATCTCCGTTGTTTGTATCGGTGTTACTAAGCTTACTTGCCATTGGAATATCCCCAAATATGCAAGCCGAAACAAAGGCAAAACAAATTCACTGTTTCAAATTAAATCTGTTAAAAGTTGGAGGATTTGATGTTATGACTCTAGTGGAATCTTCTTCAGATTTTAGCTGGCTCTTGTTAACAGTAACCTGAAGATGTTGCTAGGGTCAAGAGATCAGGCCCTCTGACTTTCATATATATTTACAATTGTATGTTAACATTTTATTTCTCTCTTGGTTCAAGTTGTAGTCTGTCTGACCATTGGTTGTCTTGCCATGCAGTTGGGACAATTCTTTCCATACTGCATTGTCATGTCCCTCTTCAGAACACTGGTATTGTCAGTATGAGCAGTATGAATATCATGTTTCTATCAGAAATAAAAGGTTAGGAACTGTTTGTACTGTCAATACGAGTGCTTTGAAGCATGATATGTGAGGACAGTTTAGAGAGGTATTAGCATTAGGAAATTGTCCCAACTGGCTGGTTTTTACAGTTACATTATACTTCGAACTGAAATATCAATATCAAGGAACAAGTTTGGGTTTCTTTGCTTACAATTTTAGCTTGCTTAAAGCATGGGGGAGGAGGGGGGGGGGGTGGTGATACAGGTGAACTTAACACTGTTAAAATGATTTTGTACAAACTGTTTTTTGTTTTTGATGCACTGGGATCAAGTTTGTTTCCTTTCACTAGTCTTGCTTTCAAATTTCTCAACATTTTTTTCACCGATTTTGTAAAGTTGTTTTATATATCTTTTTCCTGGTTTGGGCACGGTTAGGTTGTTTTGTATGATAAATCAGATGCTTACATGTGTTTCTATGTTTAGTATTTGCATTTCAAGTGTTATATTATAGAAGTTTTTGTTTGCTGTAAATGTTGGAGATTGTGGAAAATCTTTTCAGAAATGCTGCTCCTTCCTTTGCTTAATTTACACTGTCATATTTGTGAACAATTTTTCTACAATTGTTTTTTTTTCCTTCAATTTAAGGGTTGGGGAACTACAAAGTGTGTGTCATTTGCAATACAATATGCAGTAGTTTCAATCCTGTTGCATTTCTCTATTTCATTTGAATGTAGCTTCATGGTTTTTTCCCCCCTCAACTAGAAGAAGGGCTGTATTCAACTGCCGAAACAAATTGTAGCTAAATATGTCAGAAAAAGAGTAAAAAAGGTTGCATGGAAGCTGACTTTCCTTGATACAAATGCAAATACTGCAATAGACCTCAAGGATTCCCCTACTCCTCTTATCTTCACATAACCATGTGCTGTATGCAATTGATTCTTCCTAACAGTATATGAAAGTATGATCATTGATTCTTCCTAACAGTATATGTAAGTATGATCATTGATTCTTCCTAACAGTATATGTAAGTATGATCATTATCTGAAGCCGTGCAGGTGCTCATGCAGACGAGCTTACTGAGATCAGAGTAAAACATTGATGTCAAAGGTCATCAGTACTGACTGTAAATTTGATCATACTAAAAATTGAAAAAAATATTCAAAACAGATTTTACTGGCAGTTCTTTCTGAGTATCTCCAAATCATTTCCAGCCGTTTTAAGTGTTGAATTAGACAATTCAATATTTCAAACGGGGAAAACTTCTTTGTGGTTGGCCAAAAAATGACAAAGCTGGAAAATCAGCGACCATTATTTGACTTTTCTATCACATTTCGGGCTCATACTGATGACCTATATAAAGTAGATAAGGTGATGGGAAATGTAGAGGAATTTTATGGATTTAGCCATGATTGATTTCATTAAGGCAGTTCTTTGAATTCATGATTTTGTGACCAATTCATGATAGAATGGCTGCCAGACTACCTGCATTGTCTATTACTAGATGATCTTATCATAAACCACCCCTTCCCCCCCCCCCCATCCTCTGCAACAGCCTCCACACCAGCCCAGAGAGGTACATATGAGAATGTGGGGGGGGGCCGGGAATCTTGACTGAATTTCTCATTTGTTTACATATGGAAGCATATCAAGAACAGCGGCAGTGTTTTCTTTCCTTAAAACATCGGCATTAAGTTCCCTTAGCTTCAAACCATGGTCTTGAGGAGGTCTTACTTAACTGTTGAACTAGTTCGCAACATGTTTTATACTGTATATTTGGCACAAAACCTACCAAGGCACTAACATTTAGCAAAAAAAATTAATATTCATACCAAAAAAACAATAACCTTCACAACATCGTACACAAACAAAAGCAAAAATAAAAACATAGTTTTCAAAAACAGATGTCTCTTCCTGTATTTCTGTTCTGTTTAATCAACCATTCATAAGGTGTACAACCTCAACATCGGAACCTCCTTTGTATAAATGATTTAATCTAGTAATAATAACTAAATTCACTGTCCTAATTAATACTTACATCCATCAATTAATTTTGCCATCACACTTCTGTATGAAATAATGGCCCTTCCACATTCTGTAGCACAGTGTTGAACATCACTGCAGCGATATTCAAACAGACATAATTTAAAGTACTAATCCGAGACAAATTATCACCTTATATAACATGTTATGACCAAAACAGATTGATAAGAATATTCTCATATCTTATTGTGATTTGACGGAAAAAAAAAGAACACACCTAGCCAAATAAAACAAAACGAATAAAGTCATATTTTTTTTTTATGCACTCTGGTAATACAATGTCCAACCTTTAGTAAGTTGCAAATCTCAACAACAACTAACCGAAAACAAAATAAACACCAAGTCCTATCGGTGAGTGCCAATGATTCAGAACCCAATTCACCTATTTATCCACCGTAAGAAACTAAATGCAGGGCTATGGATGTAAAGCTAATGCAGTAATACATCCATCCACAGGTGATTTAATAACCTAGCACGAAGAGGCTGCCGTAATGACCTCTTATAAAGAAGCATTAAAGCTCACAGACCCTACCTACCTCCAGAGTGGTGGCACCCAGCTAGCCACCCACCCCTCCCCCATCCAAGGATATAAATATGGCACCAAGCATGCAAAGTTTTTTTTTTTGTCAACCACTTGGTTAAAAGGTATAACAGTCCATGCAAAAGAGAGATTTAACTATTATGATTTAACAGAAAGAATGGCACCAAACACACTGGACTAAATTCAAAACCTCAAAATAACCTGATCAAAAATGAAAAAGCAAATTCTACACACCAACACCAATGTATGACATATAAATTGTTCTTAAATTTGACCTTATGCATGAAGATTAACAAATCCCTTCATCTCCCCCACCCACCCACTCACCACCCACACCCCCTCACAACAAAAAAGGAAGGGAAAAGGCATAATTGCACCTGTTCAATAGAACTGCCCAACATTTCTTAATTTGATCTCTACAACCCCACCCCTCAATCATGAGATGTTCTTGAGCACATAGGCTCTCTACGTTTGATATATTTATCGGCTTTTCTCATGCAAGCCGTAGGATTTTTCTTTCTCTTTTTCTCGTCTCTCTAGTCACCTGAAAGGATATTATAACGTAGACAGGTCAAGTTAATTTTAACATGAAAATAACAAGAGATTACTGAACATTAACTAACCCAAACCTATAAACTCTCCCTCACTCCCTCCGTCCACCTCCCCCTACAACAAGATAAGAAAGACAAAAATCAAATCAAAGAACAATATAACAAATTACATTTAGGAAGCAACAAAACCGGTATAATTTCATTATTTTATCATTTTTGTTCATAGATATTATATATATATAGGTTTATATACACACCAAAGAAAGGATTGATTCATACCACTGTGGCATTGCACGTTCTCTTCAATACTTGGAAATTAACATATTTACCAGCTCAAGACATGTATGCAATAAAAAGGTTCTGTCCAACCTAGACTGATAATGTAAGGCAAATGTTCTATCACTATATAATACACCAAACCTGAAAAAATCCCTTTGTCAATGGCTTTATATTTTTCTCTATGCCAATTTCATCTTTTATCTTTCAGCTGTGCAATTAAACATGCACTGATGATGCAATTTTATTAATTTGTTAAGGAGGAGGTCGAGGAAGGGAGTGATGGTGGGGGAGGGGAGGGGAGGGAAAGGGGTTGTCAGCCCCAAAACTCTTTCAACATCAGATTGAGGAAAGTAAGTCATTTCTGATCTTAGTTTAACAATCGGCTGAAGTAAGTCCCCAACGTCATCCTGAAATATGCTAGAAAGTAAGTCACATAATGGTCAGTCACGTTCAACAAGCACATTACAATCATCGTCAACCCAGCATGCATGTCTCATCTTTGAGAAATTTTTTAATCGTCAAACTTTAACACATCTCACAACTAGGAATTATCTGAAGGGTACGGACCTAACTTAAGCATCCTTGCCTGTACTCCTTCTAGCACTCATTGATTACTCGTAACCATACTCGAGACACATTTTGAAATCCAGCATTGGTACAAGATGAAGTATTTGTACTCTAGCTTTGTACTCGTACTGCTAACAACCCTACGTGTACTCAAAGTCATGTCATTGTACAGATCAATAAAAGTATACCCACTGCACCTTATGGAGTCTGGTGACAGAGTTCCAAGCATTCATACAGTCCATTGCATGATCAGTTATATGGAGTCAGGTCACACATGGTGGTCCTTTAAACTGAGTGTAAAGAATTTTGAAAAACCACTGCTTTCACAAAGCTTCTCAACACACACCTTCCCTCCCTCCCCCCCCCCCCCGCCTCCCCACACCCAATCCCCATCATATTTATCAACCCTCTTCAAATGTTTTTCTGCTTATTTGATATAACAAAATGGAACATAGATGAAACAAAATGAACATAGATTGAAATGTCTTACCCAATCTTTCATTCTAGCATACAACCATCAAATTTCAGTCTTAACAAAATATAATTCGTACAATTTCTCCAGCCAAGTTCGAGAAAACCAAACCCTTTCTGGCAGGCAGGGAATAAGTTTCTACTCAACGTTTGTGTAGCAGCTCTGAATTTTGTCTTTTATAAAACACCATGGTTACCATGTACAAAAAAAAAAAACCACTACTAATCTTAGAATGTGTATAGCAAAGTGACAATTTGCATAGCATTTTGCAATGTGAAACTGGATACGGTATTCCCTCTGTAGTAAATGTCTCCACTGTGACCTTAAAGGGTGTGAAGACTCGCGCACAAAGAAACCTTTCATGCCGGGAATCTGACCTAGTTTCGAATGAGGTGTAACAGAAGTGTTAGACACCACCACCGATCCCAGAAAATACACACACAGCTTGCTACCGTCGGTAATTAGACACTAGTGTACAGTCAATACATACAGCTACGGTCAATACCCACAACACAGTGTACATAGCAGCAATGGACATCTCAGGTCCAGATAACAGATAACAAGGTATCACGTTTCATTACTGTCTGCACTTTGTAGCGACAAGAAGAAAACTTCACTTGCAAGCAATGGAAAGTTAACTTTTTCAGAGCGCGGCACGCGGTTTGGGGCGAGTCTTCAATGCCTTTAAACAGGAGGTGGCTTAAACAGGAGTCAATCCCTAAAAAATTATTTTTTGATTTGTGAAATAAATCAGTTTCTCTTTTGGTACTATCTTGTCTTCAAATTGATCCCTTGTTTCATTTTCTTCAAATATTTGCAGACTTTTGTGAGCTTAAATGTAAGATACATCCCCAAAAGTTAAAAAAAGTATAATTCTAAACTGACACACACAATACTTAATTTCAAGCAAATTAGTATACGATGATTCTTTCAGCATTTTTGATGTACAAATACTCCATCCATTCTTTCTCATCTCTCAGAAGAAAATTCCAAAAAGTTGGAATTTTACTTCGCTGTGTTCCGCTCGCCTTCGTTCAACTCCGATGGACAATCACTCATTTTGTCAATCTCTCAACCTCTCGTATGCACACCAGGCCATCGGTGGCTGTCTGAAGTTTTTTTTCAGCATTTTGAAAATCAATTTGAAAAGTCGATTCACTCTGCTTTCAATTTTGATGTACCCAGACAGAATTGGAGAAATCTGTCCACCATAAGAGCGGCCACGCAGTCAATCAGTAGTACCTTCAACAGGAGCGTGCGATACTGTAAACAGAAATTAAAAACTTCTGGTCAAAAATTACCGAAATTTTTCCTATTGGTTTGTGAAACAGTCAACATAAAGATTGTATTGATAAAGTTAATCATGCATGTGGTAAGTCCCGGTGATTGTTGGCAACAGTATTAGTGTAAATTACTTGTAATGACCAGCATCCACTTCAAAAAACATAAAATCAATAGAAGTTAACTTATCATTCAAACTGATATGTCAACTTTAAGGAATTGTTAGGAACCATACCTCGAAAGGCAATTAACAACAGATAGTAACATAACTCACAGGCAGTTAACAACAGATATTTAACATACCGCACACAATATTAACAACAGATAGTGAACATGTCTCACAGGGAAATAACAACAGATAGTTAACATACCTCACAGAGAAATAACAATAGATAGTGAACATAGATCACAGGCAATTAACAACAGATAGTTAACATACCTCACAGGTAATTAACAACAGATAGTTAACATAGATCACAGGCAATTAACAACAGATAGTTAACATACCTCACACAATATTAACAAAATATAGTTAACATGTCTCACAGGGAAATAACAACAGATAGTTAACATACCTCACAGGGAAATAACAATAGATAGTGAACATAGACCACAGGCAATTAACAACAGATAGTTAACATAACTCACAGGTAATAAACAACAGATAGTTAACATACCTCACAGGGAAATAACAATAGATAGTGAACATAGACCACAGGCAATTAACAACAGAGAGTGAACGTACCTCACAGGCAATTAACAACAGATAGATAGTTAACGTACTTCACAGGAAATAACAACAGATAGTTAACATACCTCACAGGCAATTAACAACAGATAGTTAACATACCTCACAGGTAATTAATAGCAGATAGTTAACATACCTCACAGGCAATTAACAACAGATAGTTAACATACCTCACACAATATTAACAAAATATAGTTAACATGTCTCACAGGGAAATAACAACAGATAGTTAACATACCTCACAGGGAAATAACAATAGATAGTGAACATAGACCACAGGCAATTAACAACAGATAGTTAACATAACTCACAGGAATTAACAACAGATAGTTAACATACCTCACACAATATTAACAAAATATAGTTAGCATGTCTCACAGGGAAATAACAGATAGTTAACATACCTCACAGGGAAATAACAATAGATAGTGAACATAGACCACAGGCAATTAACAACAGAGAGTGAACGTACCTCACAGGCAATTAACAACAGATAGATAGTTAACGTACCTCACAGGAAATAACAACAGATAGTTAACATACCTCACAGGCAATTAACAACAGATAGTTAACATACCTCACAGGTAATTAATAGCAGATAGTTAACATACCTCACAGGGAATGAACAACAGATAATTAACATAACTCACACAATATTAACAACATATAGTTAACATGTCTCACAGGGAAATAACAACAGATAGTGGACCTATCTCACAGGGATTAACCACAAATAGTTAACATACCTCACAGGCAATTAAATAACAGATAGTGAACATACCTCACAGGGAAATAACAACAGATACTTAACATACCTCAAAAAGAATTGACAACAGACAGTGAACCTACCTCAGCTGGAAACTCAATCACAGAAAACTGATCTGAAAATTCAGGCACTATTCCCAGTGTGAGAGACACGATTGAAATGATTGAAAACATCAGGCTGTATAGAAGGGGTTTGTTATCTTTCAAGCTCTCCATAAACGGGTGACCCTAGAAGTAAGAAAGAAAATTGGAAATTGAGGGAATACATCAAAACAAACTGCCACTGTTGATAGCCTAGTTCAACATAATGAACGGTTTCTAAGATTTCATGTTATTTCCATATCCTTGTTTCCAGGGTAAATTTCAGTCTTTAAATCTGTAGAGATGTTTGGAGAGCATATTGCATGCAGTGTTCCCCCCCCCCCTTTCCATTCCCCTACGTGGTACCAGACCATCATCCCCTTTGCCTATATAGTACCTAGCCTATATAGTAACTAGCCTATATAGTAACTAGCCTATATAGTACCTAGCCTATATAGCCTAGCCTATATAGTACCTAGCCTATATAGTACCTAGCCTATACCTAGCCTAGCCTATATAGTTCCAGACCAAACAGTTAGTTTCTCATGTATAGACGAATCGACTTCCATAGTAAACAGAACAGACAAAATATTATAAAGGTAAAGAAAAGAAGAAGAAGACAAAGAATGTGGCCTCTGACCTTGTAGTTAATAGCAAATGTGTTGACTTGGAGCATCATAGATATTATGTACACAGTGCTGTTCAGAATATTTGGTTGAAATTCTGCATCTAAATCTGGAAAGCCGGATTCCCTGGTAAAATAAAAAGAAAGAAGAAAATTAAAAAATGGATAAAGTCCTAAATAGGATTTTCTTTGAAAAGCAGTATACAATTAACTTATGAAGGGCAGGGCAGATCCAGGATTCTACACAGAAGAGTGTGACCCTGAGGTCCTTGAAGGTAACTGGCAAGAAGGGTGGTATGGGGGACCAACCCCTCCACCCCCCCCCCAAAAAAAAATCAAAATTGTAAACTAAGAAACATACTCTACATTCCACAAACTAACTGGAGGTTGTATTTATGCAGGTTGCAAGAAATACATCACCACTGTTTTAATCTTAATTATAACAGCAATATTTAATTATTTAATTACTTAATTATAACAGCAATACTGGTGTTTTGGTCGTTAGTATGCTTGGTTGAAAAAGTCAAATTGCTTGTTTCACATAAATGCATCTAAGCCAACTTCTAATAAAGGGAATTTGAAATATAACACATTGTGAAACGCTGCACAATACCACTGCCATCAGAAAGACCACATCGATTTTATAATCAAAACAAGAGTGAGCTGCATTCCCTAGCAACAGTTTGAGAAGCACATGTTGCTACAATTTATAACACAAGCATGGTATGTTTCAAATGTGAAGTGCAAAGTTTTACTAACCTTTCGGGCATCCTTAATTTTGCTTCAGAGACTAGTTTCATTAAGCACCAGAAATGGACTCCAAACTGAAGTAGAACAGTAAGGACCGTATACAGGTTGAAGATGTTAGGTAGAGGTCGGTTCTTGGACAACGTCTTCAAAGGCTGAAATGAAGCGGAAACATATCTGTATTAGAGCAAATCGATCATGATCAAGATGCTAAAACCCAAAAATGAATTTGGGAATAATTCTCGAAAGGAAATTCGGTATTCTGTCGTTAATAATCATTAATATTGCAGAATTCAAGACACTTTTTTTGAATATCAGACCTCCCAGCGGCCCTTCCACATAATGACGGTTTTTTAAAGGCTTCGAACATGAAAATAAATGTTTTTAAAGGTCGGAAATAAAGTTAATTTGTAACATACTCACCACCTATGCCCATTTTTACATCATCTGTGGCCCTTATTTAAAATACCTGACTTACATTAACTGCTGTTTGCGAGTCTGTTTTGTAGCACTGCATGAATCATGCCTGGCTGTCCACAGAAACTTAATGGGCACTGGTTAGCATGACTGAATGCAATATTTCCACTCTAAAACTAAATCTTTAAAATATTTTAAACTTAATATAAAAATAAAGGTTCAAAAGGTTTCAAAGAGTATTTTTCAAAAATAAAGAGCCGTTTCTTAAATAAAGGTTTTTTTAAAGGTTTTAAAGGTTTTGCTGGGAGATCTGTGATATATATAAGCTATTGTACTTCTTACCTTAGACCTTGATATGAATAGGAAACAGCCAGCCAATAGAAGCCCCTGTAAAGTAGCTTGACCATCACTGAACTTGACACCATCTAAATAGAGCACACTTTGACTGTACGCCAATATGAGAGCATTCAGTGCTAATATTTTAAACATCTGCAGCGTGGTCACTAAAGTACAGCGACCCTGCTTGACAATATGACAGACTGTAACAGAGAAGAGAAACGGTTTCGTTATCGTTTAGATTCGTACGTATTTCAATCCTCAATCCCAGAGCTACGAAAAAATGTCAAATTATACGCAGAAATGCTTTTTGACTGAGAAAATGGATGACGGCATCACCAGTGAATTTAACTAGCAGAAGCTAGAATAGGTATGCATAGTGATGAGATTCATAGTGATGAGCATAGAGTATGCATAGTGATGCTGGCATCACCAAAAATTGACCTTATCAAACTATATAGAATATACTCCAGATGAGAATGATGATGTTTGCATCGCTAATGACAGAACCACCACAACCCACAGAATCTAGTGAAGGTGTGCATAGTGATGCTGGCATCACCAAGGATTGACCTCATCAAACTATATAGAATCTACTCCATATGAGAATAATATCTGCACTGCCAATGACGGAAGCACCACCAATTACAGAATGTGGTTTAAATGTTTATAGTGATGCTGGCATCACCAAGGTTTGACCTCATCAAACTATATAGAATCTACTCCAGATGAGAATAATATCTGCATTGCCAATGACGGAAGCACCACCAATTACAGAATGTGGTTTAAATGTTTATAGTGATGCTGGCATCACCAAGGTTTGACCTCATCAAACTATATAGAATCTACTCCAGATAAGAATAATATCTGCATTGCCAATGACGGAAGCACCACCAATTACAGAATGTGGTTTAAATGTTTATAGTGATGCTGGCATCACCAAGGATTGACCTCATCAAACTATATAGAATCTACTCCAGATGAGAATGATGCCTGCATCGCCTATGACTGAAGCGCCACCAATTACAGAATGCAATTTAAATGTTTATAGTGTTGCTGGCATCACCAAAGACTGATTCACAAACTATGCAGAATCTACTTCTGATGAGAATGATGCCTGCATCGCCAATAACTGAAGCACCACCAATTACAGAATGCGGTTTAAATGTTTATAGTAATGCTGGCATCACCAAAGACTGATTCACCAAACTATGCAGAATCTAAATATTTAATGACAGTGATGCTTGCATCACCAAGGACTGACTGACTCACCGCACTGTATAGAATCTAGTTTGGATGTGAATGGTGATGCTATACTGGCATCGCCTAGCTTCACTATCTGAGGCTGATCTTGTTCTTCCAGCTCCTTCATCATGGCGTTTAACTTTTTCTGGGTCTACAAACAAAACGTTGAAACTGAGTAAGTTTAAGATCTCTGTAATGCAGTATATTATCAAAAACAGGAAAAACATAGCTTCCTTTTCTCTCTCATATGTAAAATTTGGATTCCACTCACCCGTGTAAGATCTTCTCCCCTGGCACGACGAGGGCCAGCCCTTCCAGCCAAGTGCCTGGTTTTGTCTTCATTACGACCTTTGACCCCATCGTTCTTATGTGACCTGGCGTCGTCTTTCAGCTTATGGTTATCGGACCTTCTTCTGGCTGATACAATCTGGAGAGGTTTCACACTGTCAGCAGAAGAATTATCTACGGATGTACCGTCCGTCTGATGAAAGAGGTGAAAAGAAACAACTTTAAAAGGACAGTGTCTAACATTTGCAGTATATTTTCACCACAAACTAGTAGAAAGACATATCTTAGAAACATGCTATATTGCAAATATATGAATTTATAAAGTTTAGAGCTAGTTTGGGGGAATTATTGCATCTGGCAACTCAAGAGTGACATTGTCATGGCAACAGGGCTGAAAATATCTTTGTGTGTAAAGTACCATGTATACAAGGTAAGCATATATATGCATGAATGTGGAACAGGACTCCTCCATTCACCGAAACAATAAGTTAGGTACAGATCCCTTTCCACCAATTTGGTTCAGGATATCAGTTTCTTCAATTTGCAGATGTCGCAAACATTTGTTCACTACTCCATCATAGTGTCTGCTACACATAACAGTACTGGGAACAACTATGACACCCTACAGAAACAAGTGTTTTAGTGTTTTCTTGTGAATGTTCTTCAAGGACGAATGGTATCTCCATAGTGAAAAATGTGAAAATACTTATTAAAATGATTGTAATGAACCAATCCTACAACACATTTGCATAGGTTTTAGGAGACATTTCTCTGATATAATATTATTGCAATTTATTATGTAAGTGGAACTTTGAACATTTCCGTGAAAAAAATTGCGGTAAATTGAGTATTAACATTATACAAACCTCATCTTTGGGTTTCTTCCTATGGTTAAGAGACAATGGTGCTTTTGACAATAGAGCGACACCTGAAAATAAAGGAAAAACATTTGGTATGAATATTTATGAGCATAGATGTAGCTAATTGGGCGAAGCAAGAGTGCGTCTATGGATATGCATGACAACCCATGATAGCAGACATGACAACATGACCCAGACATGACAACATCACTTTAACTCACCGACATGAGCATGCTTCAGAGCGCCTACGTCATTCGTACCATCTCCACACATGAGGGTTGTGAATCCCTGCTTCTTCAGGGTGGTGATGACCAGTTCCTGGGAGATTTAAGGAAACCAGCCAAGAGTATATATAAATTTTTTTTTATGTACTGTAATCAAATATTGTAACTCGCTGCCCGACACTCTTCAAATAAACATAAATAAGTAATGGTCTTGCTATTATTATGTTTCAGTATGGAATTTTCTTATGTTAATCTCCTTAAAGTCCTCATAAAGCTACCCTGGAGGTAGCCTCCACCCACCCCATCCCCCCTCCCTCCAGATTATCAGGCAGCTCTACAGTTATTTCACTGCAGGAATATACATTACCTTCTGCTTAGGTGCCACTCTTGCAAACACTTTCACATACGGTAACAAAACATTGAAAAATTGTTGATTGGTTGAGTTGAAGTGGGTGAGAGCCTGAAAGAGAAGAGAGAAGACATTGCTGTTTCGTTGGCAAACTGACAAACCACGGTTTCCTATCAAACAAAGTCACTCCAGGGTTCCCGAGCCAAGGGGACAATCCACAGCTAAATACAAACATTATGGGTTGGTAAAATTCAACAAAATAGACAGATCTTCAAATACAAAATGACAGTGAGACACTCCTTAAGCATTTTAGATCGTTAGAAATGATACCAGGCCTGTTTGGACGCAGGTGAGAGTGCTATGGATTTTGCTACTACGGTCATGAGCTTTGATTTTAACATGCTCTGCATCGCCATGGTTACTTCTCAAGTCTGTCTATATTACTATAAAAGTCTGGTAAAGAAAAGAAATACTTTCATAGCATTACACTTCCATACTGAATATTCAAGACTTACCTGACCCGTGATACAAAGGTCATACTGATAGATGAGGTCCAGTTTGCCTTTGGCTGGTACCATCGGTAGGATGACTGTGTCGTCAATTGACTGCCAGTGCCATTCCTCGTCTATTGTAAATATAATTAAGGAAGACATTGTTTTTTATTTGGTGATGCAATAAAGGCTCAGGTACTGATAGTAAGTCTTTGCTTAATAAACAAAAAAATATGTGCAATTTAACAATCCTAAATTACCATGTTATATACATAAAATTATTGGATATCACATTTCATAAGTTGACATGCTGCTCTGTACAGCAAAGTGCTACTAAATCCAGTGTTACAAGAATAAAGAACCATTCCTCGAGTGTGTTATCTTACGTCAATTCAATTATTGAATATTTTGTGTAATACCCTGATAAGTAATTCTGATGGGAAAGGTTTTCCTTTTTAGTTTTCTAAGTTGTGATTAAGAAAAAAACCCATTCCTACTTTGTTATCTGATGGAAATATAAAATTAATGAGCATCTTGAATAATACTCACATTAAAATGATATAACAATACTCACATTAAAATGATATAAACAACATTTTGTTACTCTAAATATTTGAACACTACTTTGTGGTTAATTCCATTTAACTGTCTATCTTTTAATACTTTATTCCAATTCCCTTCTATCAGTTCAAATCCAAGCAAATCCCAAAGTAGTTGCAATTTATATTTCTGCAATTTTAAGCTGAGTGATAAAATTTCTCCCTAGTCCAGAGCAAACTTAGAAGGTTTTTCAGTTCCATATTATTGAGACCAAAAAGCCACCCTTCTTTATTGGAGACGACCAAATATTGGAGGAACAAGAAAACAATTTCCCTCATGACAACTCCATGGGACAAGTCAGCATCAGTGTGTCAATTTTTAGGCCAAGGTAAGTTTATGATTTATGGTAAATACTGTCTCTTAAAGAAGGACATTTATGGTGGGAACTCACGAAAGTTATTTGGTTCTGTAAGGACAAGTGTAGCTTGTTTTCTGGTGAACCGCAGTTCCTTGGCAACATGACAAGCTGTGAGTGGGTTGTCGCCGGTAATCATCACAGTCTAGGAAGAAACACAGAGAGGACTACATTTATCCATTTGAAAGCCACAATTGGTAAAACACATTTATATGTCTAAAAGAGTTACTGCTAACAATCTGCATTACAAACTACTATATTCAAACTTAAAGGATGACCTCATGCACAAACTTAAAATAAAATATATCAACTAGAAATAATTATTAACAGTGTGGGTGTATATATCACAAACAAGTGTTTGAGAAATGATTTAAATTATCTGAGACTCATCAATTTTAATTATCTTTGACTAATCAATCTTAATAATCTAAGACTCATCAATCTTAATTATCTTAGACTCATCGATCTTAATTATCTGAGACTCATCAATGAAAGTGACTGAACTACCTAGTCTAGCACACTCTCCATTGAGTCAACTCATCACAAGCAACACAACAATCAAATACAGAAAAACGTCAAGCATGCATACCCATGACGACAACAACAACAAATTTACAAAAGCAAAGATAATATTTGCTAGTACAGGATTCAAACCAGTGCCCTCACGGTGATAAGCACTGAACCTGAGGTCCTTGGTTCAAATCCCACTCAAGCCAAAAATTTCTTTGCCTTTTGCAAACCTGTCTCAAATGTATTGGCCAGTTTTGCATAGTTCATTTACGTGCATAAAAAGAAGAAAAGTAAAAAAAAGAAAAAAGTTTCCATGTTTTCTTATAAGAAGAGCTGAAGCCTGTCACACTCTTTAGTAAAGCCACTAATTAAGACACTAATTAACATTCTAGCAGGATTAAAAAAATATCATACTGCCTTAAATTATAAACAGAATTGAAACAAAAAGTAGCCAAATGTATTTCCATGCTCACATGATGAGAGGCCTGCTGGATCTCTTTGATGGCAGATTTCGAGTCTCTCTTTAAAGGACAGGATATGATTACGAAGCCATCAAATTCAAGATCTCTCTCAACTTCCTCTCTCTTCAATTGTCTTATCTGAAACCGAAATAAATGAGAGAAAATAAATGATAGGAAGGATGATTGACCAAACTGCGCATCGGCTAAGAAATCATGCGTAGGTGGTTGTATTAAAATACGAGGGTCTCATGTTTTGGTTCTAGCTGGTTCTGGCTCGAAAATATCCAAAATAAATGTTGAAACAGACCGGAATGAATCATGTTGAAATCATCACAACATGATTGCAAATTCTTTCCTGGTTTACTTACAAGATTATGGAGAGTGCAATATCTCTCATGAAACACTTTAAATGAAACTCTCTACATAAGGCCTTTTTTATCTAACCGACATAATTATGTATCATACATATTCATTCTTGTTCAAAGAATAAAAAATTCAAAGAAAGTTATTTGAAAATGAAATCCACTTGTCATACTCCATTTCACAGCTGGTTCTGTTTCTCTGACAAACAAAACTGAAACTGATTTTATTTTTGTTTCAAATGCACAAGCCAAAAATAAATAGCACTGATATCACATGTGACTGACACATCAAAGTTCCTTTGCTTATCAATTTTTATTTTCTTTCTGATATGAGTTTAGGTTTGTAATCATTTTAAAAAATTGTGCTATATTTTCTTGGTTTTTTAACCTGGCCACTTACAAATACAGGCATTTATACAGTTCTGTTAATAAAGTGAGTTATACAATCACTTCGATATCACACCTGAGAAGAGCTGAGATGACCGATCTCTCTGTGGCCCAGGGCCAGGACTCGAGCGCCTTGGCGAGACATCTCAGAATGGACCGAATCATAATCGTCAGGGACGGAGGTAAACTGTGGGATATGAAAACTCTTCAACATTAAAGGTTGCATTGTTGAATTTAAAGATCAATTGTATATCTACATCAGCACATTTTTTTAAAGTTTTTTAATTTTTAAAGAAAAGGCAAACCAAAATTCAATCTTTAGCTTATATGATAGAGATCGTTATGATGAACCACTCCTCCAAACAGAAAAAAATGATAACAAATAAATCAATAAAATCAATAAAATAAAAAATATATAAATATTGTGCCCCATTTAGGAGATATTCTAATTGAAAAGTCAGCCATTTTGTTAATTTTGCAACGTCATAGTACCACTTAAATTTGGAGCTGCTAACTTTCCCTTGGAATTTTTTCTTATTTTCAAGGTAGAATGTTACCAGTGATGACACTGAGCTAAATGCCATCATTGGGACATGTTAATAAGCTCCAATATTTTAGATTTGAAAAGCACATCTCCATTACTGAAAGTAAATAGTGTATCAAAATAAAGCAAGTGGTAAGAGTCATATTTAGAATTACTCGAGTCTTCTTCTGTCTTGTGTGTGATATAAATAGTATATAATATATATATATATATGCAATATATATATAAATTGTGATATCTCAGTTTTAATAGCTGTTTGAGGAGAGATGTTCATGACAGCTTTCCCTATCACATAGACCAACAGCGATGGTTGGGTTTGCGTCTCTCTTAATTGACGCTTTGGACAATCCGCTCAGCTCCGGTAAAACGACCCGTGATTGTCGTCAAATAAATAATTTTTTAAGACGTTTCTGGAACCTCAATGAATCCCAAATCCAATGATGGTGAAATAGCACTAACCATCGGTCTGAGCGTTTCGGGGGCTCCCTTCACGGTCACCATGTAGTTATTCTCCGTCGACCCTGCTTCCTGCATGGAACACACAACTCCCATCCTCTTCAGGGCACTCGCAAAGTGGAATCGTTGAACAATCTTCAGAGGTTTACTTTTAATCCTCTTGGGTATGAGGACATCGCCTGTCAAACGTGATTCGGAAACAAACGAAACATGACGTGTTTACATTCAAAATTGAGAGGTGGATTTCTTTTCTTCCCCCCCCCCCCACTGTAATATTTCTACCATAGTTATCATTCTTAGTATAGTAGTCTTGTTGTCATTATTACACTATTGCTGTTTCACAGACATGTAAATTAGGATATTCTCAAAGTAATGTAACATCAGACAGGATACAACAGACCACAGTTTGTCAGTTCATTGAAGACAAAAACAGAAAGAATGAAAGATGAAGTTAATGATGAAGATCTGCATTTTATATTACATAACACTCAAGGGTGATAAGTATTCTGTGCAATATTCACAAATACGGTACAAGCATATCCAATAATGTGGAGGGAAAGTGGGCTGGAAAATTCAAAACCCTGACAATCAAAGGTGCATCAGTGGGTGGGTCCATGATGAATGAAATCCCGACTCCATAGTTTGATATAAATGTCAGACAAAGGGAAGCTCACCTTTAGTTAGCGTCCAGTCAACCGCCACCAGTGTGGCTTTCTCGAGAGGGTCGCCGACCAGGGTGTCGTCCAGCTGAACCAAGGAATGGCAAGTAGCGAGAACTTGAACCGTGGAGAGAGGAACTTCATCAATTTTGCTCATCTTCCCAGTACCCCTGATAAAGAAGGAAAGATCAAGAGATTAGGAAGGACAAGGAAGAATGGATTAAGGGATAAAAGCTTAGGGGAGTCAAGCTCATTAAACTGAAAGCAGTCTGTCAATGCCCTAGTTATTCCAAACATTAAGTAAACAGTAATATTGGGGGGGGGGGGCATTCCCTACAAATGAACTTAAATCAGTAAGTTGTGCCAAGAGTCTTGTGAGAGGTTAAGTTTCAGTAGGCAACATGGTCTCACTGGGTGTATCAAATTGAATGCTTGGCTAGTACACATGGCTAATGACACTTTGTAAGGTAAATCATGTTCAAGCATCTTTTACTTCAGATTCTAGACTTCAGTGTTGCATCATAAGATAAGATTCATTCACAACTTACACATTGTCAGTGACAACTAAAGGCCTTTTGTGGCTATTGAAATATAGTAAACCCACTGCAAGTACAGTGTTATATGCTTTAAACTTTATGCCTTAATTTAATGCCTTAACTTTAATTGTCTTTTGTGCAAACACCAACCCCTATCATAGCATTCCTATTTGCCACTTTAATAATTAAAACGAACTTATTGTAAATGACACCAACACTCCCGATAAACATAAAGATAAAATAACACGGACAGACTTACGGCAAGCCTGCAACGCCCTCCACGACCAGGTTGTCACTGGTCAAGGTACCAGTCTTGTCGAAACAGCAGATATCAACTTTACCAGCAAAAGGTATCCTGAATGGTTCAGTGCAATAGACACCTAAAAACAATGGAATAAAAACTTAAACATTCAATTTTGAAGAGCTAGGGACAAGGAATGACATAAATGCTGTTTGCATCTGTCAATTCCATCCCAGTGACCAAAAAAACACTTATACGAGATTATCATAAGATAATGGACTCTGAGAAGTGAACATTAACATGTGACTTTAGTTTAGTACAACATTCAGCATCTGAGCTCCGCAGTAACGACTTGAACACTGATATATCAGTTTCTTTTATTACTGCAGGTATTATCTGTAAGGTAACAGCACTGACACAATGTGAATACATAAATATGTCTTCAGTATTAGAATGACTCTTGGCCTAAATTCGGAGGAATAATTTATCCCACAAATTGCATAGCAAACTTCTACACAAAATGGTGAAATTGCTGTACAAGTGCAAAGATGCATAGCAATTTTGTGTATAGGAAACAAAATCTTTGATAATAATTTCATATGTGATATGTGATATCCATTAACTTGGCCTTTATGACATTATAACCCTGTCACTACATGTATACTGATATAACATTAATTTATTACTAAACTAAGCCGATGTAAAGGTGTAGCCCCATCACCATATTAGCACTGATTTATAACTAAACTTGGCCTATGTGAAGGTATAGCCTTGTCACCACATGAACACTGATATGTGACAATAATTTATTACTAAACTTAGCCGATGTTAATGTATAGCCCCATCACCACATGAACACTGATTAATTTATTACTAAACTTGGCCGATGTGGAGATATAGCCCTGTCACCACATGAACATTGATATGTGACATTTAATTTATTACTAAACTTGGCCTATGTTGTTGAGTTTAAGGTCCCATCACCATATTCACACTGCTATGTGATGTTTTTTGTAAACTTCAACACCTATGTGAAGGTATAGCCCCATCAACGTATGAACACTAATTAATTTATAACTAAACTTGGTCTCTGTGAAGTTATAGCCTTGTTACCACATGAATACTGATATGTGACATTAATTTTAATATTTCAACACCTAAGAATAGAAATTGTATTATATTTTTTGAGAGTCCTCCTTACCTAGTTTAGTGAGAGCAAGCAGAGATGAGTTGACTGCCAGTGAGAGTTCAATGGGGAGTTCAGGTGGAACCACAGAGGTAAGAATGAGGGTACACTCCAAAAATAATTTATATTTGTTTCTGGTTGGATCTCTTGTACCTAGCGGGAAAAAAACAAATAGATTACATATTTAGTACCACAAAAGTTTGAATAAAACATTTTAAGACATGGATGATTGGACATTCTGATAACAGGGTGATGAATATATAGATACAGTTTGTGACCAAAATGTGAAAAATATCATGGTACTTTTATTTATCATTTCTAGCAACAAAACACAGTGTATCCTACACCGTGGTAGCAGTTAATAATGGACACAAAGGAAAAACAAAGAATGGTATTTCAATTGCATAAATAGTGAAATAACACAAATAATAAATAAAAATAATTAAAAAATAGAAAAATACTAATAAACAGGTTATTAAAGTTATGTGCGCTGCACCAAATACAACAAACAAGGAGAAAAATTGATGATAGATGTGTTGTTCTAGGTCAAATCAAACACTTTACAAAACTTAGGTTTGGGCTAAAGTAGAAGTCAAACTCTGTATCTAGTTGTTTTAAACTCACTGGTCTCCTTAAAATATCAAGGAGAAGGCTAAAATATTCCAAATTGACGATTAAAACTGATCGCTCACCTTCGATCCAGACGTACGATGCAGCGGCGATGGCAAAGATGAGCAAAAATAAAATAAAGAGGAATGTTTCTAAGTTATTAGCAGTGACCCGCTTCACCCCGTACAAGATGGTGCGTAACAGCTTTCCCTGGAGGGTGAAAAAGAGAGAATTTTTTCTTGGTTTGATCATAGATATAACTTGTAAACAAATCGAAAAAGTGAGGTATAAATTTAAAATACATACAGAGATATCATGCATACTAGGTTTATCATTTTTGGATCTCTGCTGACCTCAAATAACCTTGACAAAATAGGTCCTTTGAACTCAAGATAAAGCGTCTACACGCAAAACTTTTGTTTAAGTTTTGTGTAACTTTACTGTCTTTGAGATACATTTATCACACACAAATAACACAGAATAAACACCCTTGTTTACCATTGTGATTCAATATAGTCCAGTCAATCTATGTTTAAACCTTAAACAAATTGCAACAGAAGTTATTTCAACGCAAATTGATAGAATAAATTCGTCTTAGTAACATACTAAAAATCGACATTTGCCAAATTCCAAAATTTTGGCTAGAAAAAGAGACGGTTGTGTCGATTTTACTAATGCTTCTTATCAGCTACGGTAAACAATTATATAGCCGTTGCCGTGGCTACAGCCTACTGCTTACACTCGCGCACGCTCGGTCACGAAAACCTTTGACTTGAGCAAGGATGTAACGTTTTTGAGTCTATGCTATCTGTTATCTGCGTGGAATGTTCAGGTAAGGAATAGATGTACATTTTTGTTATACGTAATAGCCATTGCGTTTCTGTAGTTTAAAATCAATTGAATATAGGCCTAGCACAAAAAGAAAGAAAATAATCGAAAGAATAGCTTCGCTAAACTGGTGTTAGGCTGGTATTACACAAAATACATGTACTGATGTAGCCTATATCACTGACATTGGAGGCCTAGTTACATTTAGACTTGGACCTTATCTAAATTCGAACTCCACGCAAATAGAACATTTGCTGGTGTATATTTTAATTTACCACAAGGTTACAAAGAAAACTAACCCCAACTACCATGTACAAATGCAGTCTGGCTAGTTTCGCACGAAATACGAACGTATAGGCTAGCATAACGTTAGACCTAATGTTATTTTAAGCGAATGAACGGTCGATAAAGGACGTAATATATTCCAATAAGTCTAACTGCATTCGTTAAAACTGCTGTAAAACCATAAAGTATATAAAACTTGCAATTAAAAAAAAGAGCGATTAAAATAGGCTTAGTCAGGGTTGCACTCGAAAGCAAGGTTAGGCTTATGCCGAGATTTCGAAAATTCTGTAGCTACGGATGCCTTTACGTACCATTAGTAATTACGTACAAATTGCTGGTAAAATGAAGAAATCATGGATTTTCTTTATTTATCTTTTTTCATACATTACTATTAACCAAACCATTATTCATTCGGATTCTTTAGATAACAACCGCATTTTCATCGATGATTAAGATACAATCTTTGTAAACTTTGCAACATAATTGCATACTTTTGAAAATGTCACTGAAGATAAACAAACGTGACTGTGTCGTCGTATGCTTTTCACTATTTACTCTTTACGGGGTGTGGGGTGTCATTAGGTTGTATCCCTACCTTCATGCTCTATCAGTAACCTAGTGAACTAAGTAAAGTAAACCTGCATATATATCTTCATTGTACATTTTTGTATTTATTATTTTCTTTATTAGATGGACGTGTACGTCATCTGTCAGATTTCTTTTGAAACTGACTGCGACCCTGACGTGACATTGCGAAAGAAGGGTGTTCAAGGTATTATTGAGGCAAGCCAAGAACGTGGTGATGAACTTACCATATCTGTTGGACAGAGGGATCACCAAAAATGTCATAAACGATATTGCAATAAACAAAGTAGAATGCGTTTTAAAGCATAAATTACGTTCACAAACTGAACAGTTTTTGTTTGGTGAACACTGCTTTTTTTGTAGACAAAATGCTGAAGTGAACGGTAAAAAAGGTCATCAGGCCTACCCCGTCAAAACTTTTGAATTTCAAAGGAAAATTATGGTTGGGAAAGAGAATGATGTGAACGTATCTTCAATTGGACACGCCCTCATCCAAGCTGCACGACCCAGGGTTTTGATGGCTCCTCTACAAATTGCATTAGGAATACAAATGCATCACCATTTTGGATCTCGGTTCCTAATAGATACTTTGAATAAACTGGGATTCTGTTCTTCGTATTCTGAAGTTCAAAGGTATGAATCGATCGCAGCGGCATGCCAAGGAATCCATATGCCACCGATTGGTGCAGAAAATTTTGTGCAATACGTTGCGGACAATGTGGATCATTATGCTAGGACCCTTGATGGGCACGGTTCTTTTCATCACGAAAGTCATCTAAAAGATTCAGCACGCCAATTTGTTCGTTTCCTCAATCAAATCAATATCCCTCAATATATGACAATTCGTTTTTAATAAAGAGGGGAGTAGGGGGCATGCCCGACTAAAGTGAGAGGGAGCACACTGAAAAAATGTATAAATTGTTACAATTTTGTCACCCCGCGACCCACAAAAATAAAAAAATAAATGTTACTCTCTACCACCGTTCTATAGTTACCCCACCCCCCCAAAAAAAGCAAGTCACAAAACGAATCGCCGCTCGGTTAGAAAGTACTAATTGGCTACAGGATGCGATGTGGGCACTGCAAGTTTAGCTCGATTGCAAATGCATAGTACTCGCTGCTTATTTACAAAAAATGGCAATGTGTAAAGAAGTTAAATTTCAGTTTTAGTGAATCCCTTGTTTTGTAAATCAAGAGATGCCCATACAATGTGATGTCAAAGGAGAGTCACATGTTTTCATACTATTTGCCAGGCAAGTATGTTTTTTCTCAATACTCTTATGCCCATGCTAAATTTATGTAAACATTGTTCACCTAAAATCATAAATTAATTAAATAAGGAAGAAGTTAGAAAACATAAACCTGCACGTACATAGTCCTCTCTTAACTTATGATCACATGGCGATGAGGAAAGCGCCCTCACTGACGGATTCTTTACTATCTAATTTACAACCATTGTTCACTATTTAAAGGTACCGCCGTATGATTTGATTATGCTTTTATTGTAATTAATGTCTTTAATTGCAATATATTAGAATATTTATTGAAAAAATAAACCCGCCGCCATTTTGTATTAAGACGCCATTTTGGTTGGGTTAGACAACCAGGATCAATGTCGATTTTGGATATGATGTTTATACGACACTTATCAGTCTAAAACTGCTAAAAAACATTCTGTTGCAATTTGTTTAAGGTTGAGCCATTTTTTGTCATAGATTGACTGGACTAATAGGGTATAATTTATATGCAAAAACCAAAAAGACAAGTTACATGCGGTCTTACCTGAGAAGTGTTAAATCCAGTTCTCAGAACATACGCTAAACAGCCGTTGTCTGTAGCTGCAAGATTAGAGATGAGAGCAATGGTTGGTGAAATGTCAATCAGCAAGATAAAGATATCAACTTAAATAGAGATACTCTTGAAATTGGGAGACCAATACATCTAATTGACATGAAACACACGATTCAGAAAATAGAAAAGCATAAATTCAGGGGTTCCATCCATCTTCAAACTTCAAGCAAAGAGACATGTGATACATAAAACTGACTGCATCAAAACAAGAAGCATTATTATTCTACCTATCAAAATTGTTCTGCGTAGAAAGGAATGAAATATTGAGACTACACTTGCATAAGTTTTCTCATAAACAAAAAATTACGCTTAGAAAGGAATGAAATGTTGATTCTTTACTTTCATAAGTTTTGTCACAAATAAGACCTTGAAGACAAAATAAAAATATTATCTACTATTTCATAACTTTCAAATAAAGCTACTTGATTAAAGTTAAAAAAAAAATTTACTCCGATTCAACTCTGAGCGATACTCTACAGTTGAAATTTTGAGAAACTTGGGGACAAATAATAAGGTATCATACCCAAAGAAATATCATCTTAACCAACCAAAGCTCACCGAAATTGGAACAGATATGCTGAAATTCGGCATACACTTCAAAGGTATGCAAATCAAACAAATGATGAATTATATAAAACAATTAATAAATAAAACATAAAAACAAGGAATAAACAAGACAATGGAATTTTGGAATAACATATTTTCCGTACTGGATTAAACAGTTACTAACTTGCCAATTGGCAACAAACAAGTGGTTGAAACCAAATAGAGTAAAGCTTTAAATAAAATCCAAGTTGATTACAATTATGTGAAAATACACACATACTGACACACACACATGTTTGTATTACATGCAGACTGAGGACCCCATTGTATTTTCCATTGTTCAAATCCACGTACCCTAACCTTAACAATACCCCATACAATAGAATTCTTCCGAGGACGTGGTGATTCTTTAGAAATCACAACCGAGGACCTGAAATTCTTTTGTTCAAGTCCTCGGTCAGATAGCAAAACATACGCACACACACAGACCATCACAATTGCAGAGATTCCTTTTGAAAAGAAAGAATCAAATGTAAGGACTACATGAACAGTATCCAATACCTTTCAATCCACCACTAGTTTTTGGAGGGGGTGTATGCTGGACTACCTTGGTTCCACCAAATATCATATGGAGCTTGTTGTCTGTATGCACGTCTAAGATTTTTCCTCCATCCAGATTTTCGATTGGTTCCTGCAGAGAAGAAACAAAAAACAATTGTCTCACATGCAAATAGATGCCAAAGTCGTCAAAATTCTTTCTTTGCCCGTTTTATGACATAGTGAAATTAAATTAATTAAAAACTTCAGTCAACTTGAGACTTGTCTTATGTGGTTACAGACATTTTCAAGAGTTTACCTTGCTTAAATCCACAAATTATGACTTTGTCAAATCTTTTCTTTATGCGTTCAATTAAAAACTCAGTCAACTTGAGAATTGTCTTATGTGGTTAAAGACATTTCAAGAGTTTACCTTGCTTAACAGAGACATGGCTTCAAACCACTAAAAGCACCAAGATAAAGCTGCAAGACATTTACTAATCTTACTTTAAACAAAAATGGCATTAATAGTAAAGAGGAGACAAGTTAGCAGCGCTTCTTCACATCATGATTTAATATTCTTCGACATATCAATGACTTCTCGTGTTCCATAGTTCTTCTTCTTTCTTTGCGCAAAACCTTACTAGAAGATTTGTAGATTGAAATACTGAATTATTATTTACCTTCATTTGTGGGACTGATTCACCAGTCAACATGGACTCATCTACGATCAGTGGTCCCCTCAGTAGCAGCATGTCACACGGTACGGGATTATCGTTGCTAGATCTTAGGATGGAGCAAAGATCTCCCGGGATCAACTCATTGCTCATGATAGGGCGCCACCTCTTGTTTCGGTAAACCTTTAGTTAGATGGGAGGAGGATGATCAGATGTTTAAAAGCAGTCAAATTGGATTTCCTCACCAAATTAATAACTTCACTACAAATACGAGCTTCACGTTTTCACTCGCTGTTACTTACAAAGTTTTCTGACTTTGACCTTGATTGACCTCAAATGACTTTTGACACCACAACAAATCAAATTTACTTCTCACTAGATCCACCATATATTCACTCATGCAACTGTTGAACTGTTCGGCTGTGATATTTCTCTACAGTGAAATAAAAATGCGAAGTAGCTAGCACTTAGCCTAACTACTGGATGATAATACCAGGTTCTGCCCAGAGTTTTATTAGGCAAATTAGGCTAGAGTGAGATATATCAAAAGGTGCCACAAAAGAAGCAAAGACATAAACTCAGTGTTGAAACTAATGTTTAGCGACAAGATAATGTGGTCTGATTTTTTAAAAGTGGATAGGAAATACTGTGTTCATCTTTTCCAAATGAAAGAGCTATGTTGTCTTTCATCATTAGTGTATCTCACTCTATGATGCAATATACCTACAATAAATTCTCAGGTTAGCAACATTTGACATGAACCATTACCTTCTGACCAACGTTACATAAACAGAAAGTTGAAGAAAATTCTCCTCTACCTGGATGGAGAATGGCTTGTTTCCCATCTTTCTAATCTCTGACAAGTTTCTTAACTGCTGCTGAACCAGAGTTGCTTCAAAAGTGACCAGCATAAATAAGGTGAAAACACTGTGTAGGAAAGAGAGTGAACCTCAGAATAAATCATTTTCTTGAGTCATGATGGGGTGGGGATAGGGTGGGGATGGGGTGGGGATGAGGTGGGGATAAGGTGGGGATGGGGACACCACCAAGCAAACTTTACAGTACACTGTATGACATTGCCAAAGTAAAGACATGGCGGGGATTATTCCAGGTAATAGTTGAAGAGCCCTAATTTGTTTGTTTTGCAATTTTCAGATTCAGTTTGCTTTTTTCTTACAAAGCTATGGTGTTTGAGTGAATTTTGGAAGTAATTTTACAAACCTAAGTAGAATTTTTTCAGAGCCACACCAAACAAGAACAAATGATTGGCCACCAACTTCAGTTTAACCACAAAACAGACAGTCCATACATTATTTTGCAATACTGTTTGACTTCTCTGGGTTTTTTCTGACATGCAGAGCCATTGCAAACTCTGTCGTGGCAAACACAACCATTTAATTGTCAGAGTCATGGAAAAGTAACTGGGTGGAGCTTTTGCATATAAATTCTTAGAATGGCAAACACAAGGCAACTTCTTTGTCATATGATATATCAGTTTTACAACAATATTAGATATGTTGTATTGTTGTACAAACAGTACAATACCATCCTAAAGTATTTTTATCTTTCGGTTTGTCCTGTACAAAGCTGAATCAAATTACCGAACATAATATTAAAGACCGTCTCAAACAGGCAAATGAAAAGGAATAAACTCAACAATTATGAGAGCTAAGGTGAGATAAATTTGATCCAGTAAGTTAATTGTTGCAATTTTTTCATCACCCCCCCTCCTGTGCACCCCCTGCCCCCACTTTGTCTTTTCCTTTTTTTCTTTCTTTTCATTTGTTTAATTTTTTCTTTAATCTTGGTTTTTAGGTTATTGCATCACTAAGCAACTTTTAACAAGGTCAAACTATTAAACTTCAACAATATTCAAACGCTACTCTTGAATTAAAACTGAATCATTTATTGTAAATCATTTAACAAGACGTAAAAAGTGGTCTGGCCAATAACGTGGTATTAATTTTGATACAGATGTTTCAACCAAGCGGAAGGTAGTGCCTTTAACATAACACAAATGAAACATACGTATCGCTCACCTGTAGTACCAGTACTCATCTAGACACCACAGGGCAACACAGAATACTTGGAAAACAAAAAACGGTGCTGTCGCTCGTTCCATGAAAAGTTCTGCGAATTTTGGAGGTTCTAACACCATTCTGAAAACAGGAGAATGATGAATGAGAAGTATATAGTTACATGAAAACATAAAATTTTAGATCATTCGCACTGTCTCTGAATAATGGCATTATAAAAAAAATAGTTACAATTTTTCAAACAGTACTTTTCATTTTTTTCGAAAGTGCTTTTCTGGAAGTAAAGACCCACAATGCATTGCCAGACATAGAGGAATGTTACCTTTAAATAATAAGATATCTTTGTAAAGTGGAAAAGCTTTGAGGATAGCAGGAGAATGTTTGTTGAAGTCTGAACATGGGGTGAAGATTATCTAACTTTCGGGCAAATGTGAGGGTAAAGTTGATGACCTGTAGTAGTGGGGGAGAGGGTGGGGGAGGGGGGAGACCTGTGCACAGCATTTCTCAGTGACAGAAGCACCTAATGAAGACATACCAAAAGGAATAAAAAGAAATATGATGGAATTCCATGCCAAGCAGCATCCTTCTATCAATGAATGGACTTGGATTTTTACATTATCGCATTACTTGAACATTACTTTACAAAACTTGAAACAAACATGTCATAGAAACACCTCTTTTTTGTCAATTTTTATTTCACTCACGAGTTATCTCCATATGTATCCTTGGCCTTTGCCAATTCTTTCTCCTCGGTGTAGCCCTTCCAGTCTTGGTACTCTCTGAAGGGATAATCAACTGGGAAGGACACAGGCTGAAACTGCTTCTTCTCCTCCGCATCGTAAATGTATTTCGTCTTCTGGGACGTGAACCAGAGGATGTTCTTACCACTCTCCGGATCCTGTTTAATACAAAATGGAGAAGGAGAACCTTAAGTTCCTAAAACAAAAATTCAAGTCATTTAGTCCTCAAGCTCTTAGTCTTAGCATGCAGAACACTTACGAGAAAAAAATCAAACATCGATTCTACATTTAATACGACAATTTTTTACGGACGAGCAGAAAACTGCATGATGTTTATAGTTTGGGTTGGCTGGTAACTTTTTGTCACTGAGACTAAGACAAGTAATATTCACACATGAGTGGCATCCTCTCAATTAGATACAGTGTCAACATTTTATTAATCACTTTATTACATTCACCATTGAAATTAACTACTAAGTCAATGTTAAACCACAATCATGCCAATATAATATTAAACGTTGCATTACTCTTCACTGCAACTATTGAAGTCACAGAAAACTAAAGATTCTCCAATTTATCATGCCAGGTGAAATTTCTGAGCACTAAGGTTACTAACAGATAAGGTATCAAGGTACTGTACATTTTCATTCCTTTAATAATTCCACTAGATTGTGATAAAATCAATGAGAGAGAGTGCCTCCCATTAACTTAAAATTCTTTTCTTATTCTTCATCCAGAATTATGAACTATCTCTTATGTAAACAGCTTTGAAATACACAATCACTTGGTATGTTTTGACTCCATACAAGAAAAAATCAATCCATTTGTTGAAGAACAGTACCGTAATCAATTCTTTCACAGAAATTTCCCTTTGGGGGAAATAGGGCAGTACTACATTTGGTATTTTTTATATTTCTTGTCAATTATATTATTAAAGAGCCTGCAATAATTCAAGTATGCAATTCAAATACCTTATCATTGTGGAGTTTGATGATTTCAGGATACCCATTGTTGGGTGTGGGAACAACTTTCACATAGCCAGCAGACTGTGGGTCAGTTACCTTTAAATGAAAATGAGAAAAATGCAATATTTTAAATGTACTTATGTCAGGGAATAAATTAATTGTGTTAACTATGCCAAAAATAAAACCATTTTTGCACACATCACTCACCCCAAGGATACAACTTACCAGGTTAACATTTTGATCTTCACAAGGTTTCACTCTTATATGATACACATGATAACTAATTAATGTACAATAACAGAAAAGTCAGGTCTGTTTAAAGGCTCAAATTACAAGATATAAGTTTCTTAACTCAAGGGTGTGTGATTGTGAGTCAATTGATACACTCAGAAAAGTTATAGTGGACTTGGTTTTCCAATTGGTTCAATCCAACATACAGTTCTGATGGTATATGTCAATCTGTCCATGCATCTGTAAATTGTTACACATCAGTACTTGCTTACTCCTTTGTACTAAAGAAATCACATGAAGTCTAACTTTCAAATTCTTTCCATTATTTTATGGCATACTGTAGGATC
This sequence comes from Apostichopus japonicus, assembly GCF_037975245.1. Classification (NCBI taxonomy): domain Eukaryota; kingdom Metazoa; phylum Echinodermata; class Holothuroidea; order Aspidochirotida; family Stichopodidae; genus Apostichopus; species Apostichopus japonicus. Next base: position 6,126,630 of record NC_092582.1, read on the forward strand.
AACCTGTGTCTTGCCCTACCAAATACTTTCCTTTCGGCAAGAAAACCCAATCATGATTGGAGAAACAGGACTTGGAAGTGAAACAGTTGCAATGTTGTTTAATGCTTTACTGACCCCTTCTAGAACAACAGAGCTCCATATGAAGTTAAGTTTACATTTAAAGCAACTCTATACTGACTGTGAAACTGTAACTTGTAAAGTTTTAAGTTGCAGACATACATACATTGGAAATATCATGAAAATCATTGATAATCTAAAAATCAGCCTAGATGTTTACCGGACCTATTGTCTTGATTCTGAGCATACATCAGTATTGTCCTATTTGCTAAGACCAGCGTGCTTTCGTCTCATACTCTCTTGTAAGAAAAACCCATGCAAGGGAAACTAGGAAATGCATAGTACAAGCCAACATGTATGATGTGTACTGTGTGTCAAGTAACATTACCTCCCTGCTCGTCAGCTTGCACCTTACGTACACAGACCAATGGCAAAAAAGCAGAACAAGAATTTGCAAACAGCCGATTGCCGCAAGGATGATTAAAAACATTTCATAATACTCCCAAAATCCATAGACGACCACCCAGTGATAAAACCACGCGATATAGAGAAGAATAAATGGAAAAATATATCCATGGAGTAAAACGGGGCGCCGAATATGGAAAGAAAGCGTTTCAATCTCGTCATTCATGTGGGTCGCCATCTTTACATCTTTCACGACTCTAGCTGAGATCACAATCATGAACTGGGAATGGAAAACTACCGGAATCTCCCTACGGTGGCAAAGTTCAATTTAGCATGTATTATCATACCGTCTGTAACAACGATAAGATGGGAGGCATTACACTGGGATATGTTCATTGTAGATATATCGATAGTTAACTCGTTTGGGTGAGGGATCTATTTACCGAGAAATATCATTCATAATTTTTAACAGGACCACACCAAAAAACGAAAGGGTCATTCTGCCAACGCCGGCGTTGTGGGAGTAAGTAACAAATATTACAACCAACAACAGCGGAAACTTGAAATAAATGTGTATGCACGTGAGTCTTGCATGAGAGTGATAGGCTTCCCTGTGGTGCATTCAAAAGGTGTCGGTGGCTTGCTACATTAAAATTTTGAAGTCAGATGTTTCCAGTAGAACGTTCATAAAATGTGAGTATTACCTTCCACGACAAGTACTTACTACGCAACCGAACTGTATGCATGTGCAAGCCTGGTTCCTTTTTTATCGTGCACGTTCGATATTCGTGGAACACATACCGACATGATGGTGATAGCGAGCCCACTGAAAATTGCAAGAAATGTTCCTAATGAAAGAATGATAAAGTATCATTAAAATTGCAGTCAAAGCAGAAAATGGCAATAGTGGAGGAAAAGGGGGAGATTATAAGAAATACGTTAACATTTGCAAATTGACTTGCAAAGCATACAGTGTAGTGGGTAAAATTTAGTCACAGGCTAGGCCTAGGGCAATTTACAAATAATAAATTGTTAGATTGACTAAGCTACTGCTGCCACTCTAAATTCTTCCAAATGTCTTGATCAATACTTCACATCATATGGCACCACAAACATTCCATGGAAGCATCTGATTATGAGACAAAATCACAGGAGTGAGAAAGTTTTTACAATTTTTCCATGAACAGTTATTTACATGCAGAATTCAACCTTCAGTATTTGTTGCCCAAGTGTTTGCTTATTATCAGTGTAAGCTGTGTAATAAGTTTTTGAACATGTTAAATTCTGAGGTATCACCCATATTCTGCATACAGGGAAGCCGTCATGACACTAGTGATGAAATACTGTTCCAGTGAGCTAGAGGATTATGCAGCATGCGTTGCAAATAACCCACAGACTTGGAATACAGATTGTGAAGAGCAAAAGCTTAAAGCTGCTGACTGTTCATCAAATTCGTAGGATAATCATTTTCTCTCTTTTCGTAATATTTTGTTGACTGACCAATCTTGCATCCTGTGTAGTACATTCTCAAATCAAAAACTTTTCTTACTTTGCAAGAACCTTTCTATATTAGTAATGTTTGTTTTGAAGTTTTGAAAGTATGTCAGCATGTTTTGGTTCCGATGACAATCGTAACCTTTGCATGCATGATGGCGTATGTGTGTATGCGTGTGTGTGTTTGTGTGTGTGTGTGCGTTTGTGAAGCCCAGCTTGTAAACAAGCTGAGGTCAGACCAAGAAGCTGAGGTCAGACCAATTTCATATTTGATGTGTTGAATTACTACATTAAGTACAAGAAGCCTATTGTTTTGGTGGAGGTCAAAGGTCATTTGAGGGCATCAGGGGTCAAATTTTGTTAATCTTGTAAAAACAATATCTCTACACTGCTGTAATCAAGTTCAATTTGGTAGCTTGTTCTTCTAGCAGTAAACACTTGAAGTGGATTGTGTGTAAACTCAGGGTTTTAAAACTGGTTATTACCATTGTTAGGAATATCTTGTTCTGTTCATATGAGGCAAACAAGAACCCCTACCCCAAACTTTTTCCATGAGAGTCTAATGTAATTTGCCAATAATAATGATCTTAATATCTACTTAGTGCTTTACATTAAAGAATATAGCAATGCACTCAACATGGGACTAGAAACAAATTTTAAGAAGTACAAATACAAGATATGTACAGAGTAATGAAAGGTATAAAGTAAAAGTAGTCAAAAGCAAAATCAGAAAATAAATGAACAAACAGCAATTAATACAATCTATAAATCAATCAATGAATAAGTGAAACTAATAGATAAAAAGTTAAGGTGACATGATAAGTACTGTATCTCATACATGTGCTGATTCAACCATGGGAGATCATCTATGTTTTCGAATGTTTCATGTGCTTTTTGGAGACTTGGACTTCATTGCACAAAATATTTCATATTGATTTTTAAAGTTAGTCTGTATTCGGTACTATTGATCGTGATACAAATGTTTTCAACAGAACTTTTCAGTATAATTAAGCTCCTGCGGAAATTTGTTCTGATATCGTTAATCTTCACAGCACGGTACTGTTATGTATTTATGATTCCCTGAAGTTGCGAGCTAAAAGTTAATACAAAGCAAATGGAAGAAGAAAAAAGACTGAAACCAGATGTCATACCTATGACCAAGTACACGACTTCATGTGTGTTATTGAAATGAGCCATGCATGTCCCAGAGGCTCTTTGCCAAAGATAAACTTAAAATGAAGAGATCCCCAAAACAGGGACCTTTAGCAACTGTTAGCTTGATAAAATTAAGCTAGAATACTGGTGATCTTTAATATCATCTTATTCTATCCTCCTCCACAGACCTGCAGTGAAGAAAATCAACAAAGTTTGTGCAGAGCAATATGTCGCCTATGAAAAATGTTTGAATTCTAATCCAGAATCCGTGGAGGTTTGTGTCAACCAGCTCCAAAGCTTTCTCGAGTGTGCGGAAGCCGCAGCAAGAACGATACCAATTGCTCCCGTGAAAGGGAAATGAGATGTGGTGTGACGTAAACTAACATGTGCCTGATAGAGCTGGAAGTTCAGCAATCTCCTAGAGAACATGAAGTATGGCTTGTAGCAAGCACAACATTAATTTGTGGTCTGTTGTACGAGAAGTAGCCTTTGTTGGGCAAATATGAACACCCAACATGTCATACCACAGTGGCAATGTGTTGCTGCTGGAGTGAGTGAGGATAAATACCAAGTGCACAGCATCATAGTGAATGCTTTGTGTAATGTGAAGTCCTGATTCAGATTGTTTTATCAGAATGTACCAACTTCCTTTTTTTGATTTTTGTTTTTGTTTTTGTCATGGACATCATCCAATTTTTAGTGAATAATCGAAAGCAAATTCCTTGGTTTTACAAGTTTACTTTCATACATGTTTTCATTATCCTTACAAAAGCAGGGCAGATTTGATCATTTCAAATAAAATAATAACTGTATTAACTCAATCGACCAAGTCCTTTTTTTTTGCAACATTATGACATTTTGATCAAGCATTTGTGAAATGATCTGTGTATTCTTCAAATTTTAAATTAGAAGTGATGATTGATCAATTTATTCAGGTTCATTCCACAGGATTCAGGCTTGTCTTGGATTAAGTATACCCTGGACTGTTCATAACTCATAGATATTGTATTGCTCTGGGGTTAAAAGTCAGATGTAATTATAACAATAATTCAAAGACTGGTATAATAGATTTGATATAAAAAAAATCAAACTTGACTTTTGAGTTTTTCTGGTTATGAATTAATAACAGACAGCCCCACCCATTCCCCTATTGACATATTTCTTTTGTCTTTACTGTGTACCATTCATGATCTTAGCAGCAGAATATAATGTTGTGAATAAGTCACTGACATTTACCAGACACATGGACAACTAGCGACTTCTATTTTCTAAGAACCGTTAATGTCTATATACGGCTCTGTACTTTGTTGAAGTATAGCGCCCTCTATTTATCTGTCTTACAAGTAACCTTCAAAATGTGCACTACCATCATCATAAACTAAACTGACACCAGGCTTCGTATCGTATACCTACTAACTGTGGTGGTCCAGAGCAAGGGACCCTTCTTGGTCCAGGAAATGATTCCATACAGACGAACATCTACACAAACTTACACAAACTTACCTACACTTCTAGCTCCAACCACTCCTAAACACTTCAAAGCTGTAATTTTGTCACTGTCCAGGGAAGTTAAGTTGTGTTGGGGGGGGGGGGGGGGGGGAGGTGAGGTGTACATGTCCCTCAATTTAAGTCTCCTGCAGTTTTGTGAAAAACATCAAAAGAGCTAACATTGGACCGTGGGGAATCTCGGGAAGCCAAACAAACTGAAAAGATGATATCAGCACATTATGTCAAACATGATGACTGATAACTAAAGAACGGCATTATCAACATTTACATATATGACGCAGTCAGATCGTTGAGACGGCACAGTATAACGAAATGGAAGAGCCTGAAAAATCTGAGTAAAAGTAAACCGGATATGACCCTTCTATAATGAAAGATGAGTGTAATTTTTCACGTTGCAACAAAAGAAGGAATATAGCCTATATGGTTAACTTGTCAAATTGACAAAATGTACTCTTATACAATTTCATCCAATCATGGACGTTAAAACATGACATTTGTGCAAACGGTCAACAGAATTAACGGGTTAATCGCCAAAATTGAACCCTTTTGTTGCGTGCTGGGGAGGGGGGGGGGGGGTAGTGGCGTTGCATGAAGTGGTGCAGCAATATATTTGGGCCCCCGCATGAGAGATTAAATTCCCTGAAGCCCAACCAAATTGTTTGGGCTTCGGTGAGCATTTATGTTTTAGCACCTCTAAACGCCAAGAAATGACAATCTCGGTGTTTCCCTATTGAGGACAGGATTTCTTTTGTATTAACATTATGGTGGACATAAAGACACCTTTACCAATCTGCTTTCGGTGATGAGGTTTTTTATTTCTGTACTTGTCACCGGCGGGCGGTCGCGCCAGCCGCATATTGACCTTGTCACGCCGTTGTCTCGGGGTATTTCTCGATATTTTTAGATCAGTAACGTACGTGGTATTTGATCGAAATCTATTCGATTTGGCAGATAATTTCCCCAGAGTTGGCCAATGAAACCAACCTAAAACATGGCAAGCTCGTCTCTCAAGGGGTGAGCAGTGCTTCGACATTTGAGACCGACTGTATGCAGTGACTGCCAGCGAGCAACTTTTTAATACTTAAACCAACAAATACGTGCCAAATTATCTGTTTAGACTTAAAATTAGGTATATATAAGTAGCATTAACGCAAGGTTTTGCTAATAATAACATTGTTTGAGGTTGCTAAAGGAGCCGGGAAGGGGTGGCACCCGTATTAGTGGTTCAATTCTTACACGGCTGGGTGCAATAAGTCCCCCGGCTGAACCATTACCCCGACTGGTGATCTAAGGAGGGCGATGGCCCCTCCCAAATGAGTACGCCACTGGTGAGGCGTTGCCCCCAAGACTGCAGAATTTTCACAAAGTCCTTTGTGTCTGCGAATACTAATACGGAGCACATCGATGTATGTAAGAAAGATAAATAATGACTCTTATTTTAGTCTGTTGAATATATCGCCAAGCCCTAGCGGTGTCCATGTGGCAAAGCCCGTTGAAGTTGGGTCGTATCTGAGACGTCAAGTTGTTAGAGATAGGAATCAAATTTCTACGGAATGTATTCTAAGCCCTAATGGGAGTCCCGGGAACTTCGGCTTAAACTTTCCACTTTTCAGATAATTAATGTTCTATGATAGTAATTTTAAGGACAAAAAAATACATTCCAAATAGGATCTATGGAATGTACGTATTTGAAAGCCCAGTCTGGGGTCCACTAGCTGGGGGAAACCCCGGAAGCTGTGACATATCAATATATTTCTTATTTTTACTAATTTGGATTTTCTACGGACGCGGCCATGACCCCCCTAGACCAATGTACTCACCGTGCCCCACCCACCACTGCATGGGAGTAGCTGCATGCATGACTAAGTCACTCTATACAATTGGCGTTACACAGGCGATGATAGATCATGGAGCAGTATTGGGCCTGTCTATGATTTCGGAATCAATATGAATATCAGTTGATTCCCTGCCATGAAAGTCAATGCAGTCATATGGCACTGATTCAACAAAAGCACAAGTTCATTTGGCAGGCTTCGTCATTTGAAGAAACTGGGTAAAGAACTATACGTAGCTCGTTTTAGATAGGCCATATATATTAGCTGATCTTTGCCAATGTATAGTTGGCAGACTATTGTACAGCCTTTATTGGAATGCTGAAATGCATTTTCAGCATTCACATGTGTCGTGTTATAATCAACGTGTACTTCAGCTGTCTTTGAAAGTTCATTTTTTTTTCCGCGCTGCTTTCCACTGTTGCCATAATACTACTTATCATTGATTATAGTACACTTACTTATTAATTAATTCCCGTAATACAATTAAAATATTAAGTACCATGTTTTTATCATTAAAAAAGCATCTTCATCATATCAATTAACGCAGACTTCGCTATCCCTATAAAATAAACATAACATGCACACTAAAAACAATATGAAAGAGACAGGACAAGTAAAAACATGGGCGTTGAACACCGTGGGGACGGGCGAAATGTCCCCAACTTTTTGAGCTGTGGGGACGTAACACAAATACCCCTCCCTCCCCTCCACCCCACCCCCCCCCCCCACCACACACACACCTTTCAGGTCTTTAATGAAAACAATAACCATCATGAAGATCACTCCACGTGTAAGACGGAAAAGGTAAGTCGGAATATTCAGTACAGGCAATATATCCAGGCGCGTATCCAGGATTTTCTAACCCGGGGGGCGCGAATTACTATCTAAGCGGAGCGCCACCATCGGTTGGCGCGGAGCGTACAAGAAAATTTCTGGTTTTGATACCCCCCAGATCACCGGAAATGGCACTTCTCGGGCTTGAAAATGAGCAACCAGATGTACACTTTTGCCTGAGAACCAAGTATTTTCCAAACTTTTTTTCCATCCATAACCTTTTTGAAGATTGTCACCAGTCACACATCACGTTCGACCTCATTGCATGTCCTATGGATGATTGCTTTTGTAGGTTATTCTACGTCACGGCCCACAATATCCGAAAGCCCCACTTTTCAAGGTTTTAAGCCCATTACTTGTTGAGAATTTGAAAATTCACTTTTCTCGTGAATAAAATCACTTGAAAACATACCCATAATGTTGCACAAAATTCAATCTATAGACAACCAATATAGAAAAACCTCCTTGAACCGCTAACAGACAGGTCAAAATTGAACGAGTAGAGGAAAGTATGATGAAGAATGTTGGTGAGGAAATTTTCGAAAATTCCGACACAGTTAATTTATTGGTGTAGAAATATTAAAACATCTTATAATGGCTTTTACAAAACTTGGTTGAAGGAACAGAAAAATAGCAGATATTTCCGATATCAGGTATATCGAAACCGAACACTTCACTCATAGGCGTAGGTCCCGTAGGAGGCGGGGGCTGCAGCCCCCCCCCCCCCAATTGTTTTCCCATTTTTTTCGGGCACCTACTGAAAGAAAAATAAATAGCAATGAATAGCTTAAAATGATCTGCTTGGTAATTTAAATAAAGTTCTAAGCTTGGCCGACATTACTACTGTAAAAGAGAGTTTTGATATAAATGGATCTATATGTTTTTTCTCCATCTACATAAGACATTTGGTTGTTTACATTAGCATCCGGCGGTATACTGTGCAACTTTCACGGACCGCAAGGTACACGATGCCATACAATGTAATGACCGATCTTGCCTATATGATATTGGCATCGACATGTTGAATGCGCGCTCCGCGCGCGAAAAATTTTGGCTTTTTTCTCGGGCAAGTCATTACAGCCCCCAAATCCAATCTGGCTCCTACGCCTTTGACTACATACATTGACAGTTTTTGAGGCTGTTCATCGTGGAACATGCATTTCAATGCTCATTGATATGATGTTATATCTGCTCTTTGCTTTACAAATTCGAACAGGCGTGTAGCGAGTAATTGCCAAGGGAGGGCGAAGCCTGTAGGCAAACTATCTAAGCGAAGCGCCACTATGAGTTGGCGCGAAGCGTACAAGAAAAATTTTGGCCGAAAATGCCTCCCAGATCGCTGGAAATGACACTTCCCAGGCCTTGTAAGTTGCATCTAAGCATTGTCTATTTTGAAATTACTAGCGATGTCATTAAGAAAATTTGCTCGGGGGGGGGGCGGTCGCCCCCTTCCCGAAATGCGTTATGTTCCCCGACGACTCGGTCGAGTTCAAGTACATTAGTGAGAGAGGAAAAACGGAAACGTCAAAAATGGAGTTGTCGGGGTAAGGGGTAGGGTGAGGCGCACACCCCCTCCGTAATCCTTGATCTGTCACTGGCTACCCTGTGTATATTATAGGGATCAGCGCTTTAACTATGACTGTTCCTCTTTCTCTTCCCGAGGTCTTGGCTATCTTCTACTCCCTCCTTTTCTCCTTTTTCTCTCTTTTTCTTTTTCTTTTCCCTTCCTTCCTCTCCTCCTTTTCTTTTTTCCCCTCCTTTTCCCTTTTTTCTTCTCTTTTTTTCTCTCCTCTTTTCCTTACCCGGGGGGCGCGCGCCCCCAACGCCCCCCCCCCCTGGATACGCACCTGATATCGTCCAATGTCTCAAGAATACTGTTGATGTGATAGACGGAGGGTCTTAACAGTCACAATATCCGGGTATTGATAACTCAGTGTTCTGAATGTGTTGTAGTATGACGTCATTCTGATTCCCATGTGACGTCATCTTCGATTGATCCGACTAGCTTGCCCCCACCCTAGAAAAGCTAGCCCCCACCCTAGAAAAGCTATACGCCCATGGGTAAGACCAAGGTTCCTGTGGGGTACTTTGACAAATATTAGTATGTACGTTTCGTATACGTTAGAGTAGACGGAAACAATTTTTGTATGTTTCCGGTTTTGCGTTGTGAATAGTACGAAATTGAAACATTACAAACGCGTTCACTCCACGCGAAATGTTCACAGGTAAAATAAATGAGGAACCCCCTTGAACCAAGCCCAAGTATAGACCGTCCAAAAAAGTCGTATTTGTACGACCAACCACCAACCATGATGATGTATTCTAAAATATTAGGTCACCTGAGTCAGATTGACTGACTGAAATACGTCACTCGTGTGAAGGCGTTCCTATTGCCAATCGAAATAATATTGCTGAAAATATTTATCATATACTTACAAATATTGCTAACATACGCTTTAAAATATATTATAGTAATTAAAATAGATATAATTTATACTGTTTTAAAATAGTGGTGATTTAGTTTATATTGGAACGATTTTTGTATTTTTTGTATTTTAGTATGTAAATTCATTCTTTATCATTCACAACTTTAATCGACAGAATCTCTTGTATGACCGATGAGCAGGAAATTTTGCTATATTTTTTGCCGTAAATAGACTTCTCCTGGTCGGAGAATGTAAGTTCTACGTACATCCGTTGGTTAAAATTTTCTTTCGTTTGTACCTGTTCAAAATAAATGCTTTACTAAACGGCGCATTCCGACAAAATCTGTTGCTAGCTCAATTTATAACGATATGTGACATTGTTGTTGCTAAATCATGTACGTTTTATGTGTGGCCTAATGTTATCGATCAATCTAGGTCGTAATATACTGTCTTAACTGTAAGTGTAAGTAAGCTGTAGCCTAACGTTAAAAGTCTGACGATAAAGTCCTTTCGGTTTGCATTTGTTTGCACATTGTATGTATTGTAACCTACCGCAAGTAACGACTATCACTATAAGTTAGGGTTATCATTGTCTTCATTACGAATGAAGCCATCGGCATAAGGAGAAAGCAAACAGCAAATTTGGATGCACACACCCTACAGGCTGCTTTGCTGGTAGTGGTAGACTACAGCTAGGTTAAGTCGAATTGGAGACATTGGTTTCCTCCATAATTTTCTACCATTTTTATGATGGAAAGTTACTTGCAATTTATGTATTGACCTAGGCCTACTTTCTGCAAAAGTAACTCCTATCTGTAGCCTAAATCATCTTGAGCTTTTCAGAGCAATTATAGAATAGTCGCCACATGAAAACCCCAAAAAACAAGTGGCTACACTGGGGTTTCCAAAGGTAGGAGTGGTTACGTCAGCTCCATGATTTTATTATGATTTTATTATGCAGGCTTAATGTCTAGAAAGTTTGAAAATGTAGTCACAAAGGTTTCCTCAACAGTGGCTATTACAGCTCCGTTGGATACTTTGTCCGGGTACCGTTGTTTTCCGCACAAGTTACTTTCCGCTGAAACAAAATGGTGTTTTCCGCAAACAAATTTGTCAGCGGAAAACAACGTTTTTTTCAGCGGAAAGTAACGTTTTTTGTTTTGGAGGAACAGAATAACTTACTGAATTGATTAGGCACATGGACTGATTTAGGAAGGTGGAGAGGATTTAACTGTAACAGGATAAATCGGCCATGATTTTAGATGTAACTCGTAAGAAAGGTGGTGCAAAATGCGTGTGCGGCTATTAAAACAGCCCTTACTTATACAGCCATTTCCAGCGAAAATCAAAGATACCGCCTTTTACAACTTTTTTTTTTAAACTATCATTACGCGGACCGCACTTTTAATACTTTATTAGATAGTCAATCCTTCATAACGCGGGTGTCCTTTTGCCCTTTTATCGGCCGACCACCACATACTTCTTTAATAATCCCTAATTACACACCCCCAAGCCTCCTTTGTATTATAAGCAGCTTAACTTTTCTGACACGAACTCAGTCTAACCATCCTTTATCGACGTTCTTTGATACTTTCTCATGTTATTTTAATCATCCTGCCTGAATTTGGTATCCTAAAATTGCGGAAAATATAGTATACAGGAAGGTGAAAAAAAGGTGTTTTCCGCAGAAGAATTTTTTCAGCGGAAAGTAATCAGCGGAAAGTAACGTATGCGGAAAACAACTGAAACCCTTTGTCAAATACCCTATCATGAGAGCGACCCATCATTGACCCTAATCGATTCCTACGCGAGTTTAATGTTAATAAATTTCAGTCCAAAACTTTTCCCTATAGTGGCTACAATGGCTCTGTCCGCTCCATCAAGAAGAAGTCTTTTATTGCGTGTGTACTGTGTGGGCATTGTGTGTACGTGTGAAGATGTAGCCGGCTGCACCATGGATGTACATGTTTGCAGGGTATTCTATATAGTTGAACCAAGTTTCTAGGTGATTCACTGTCAATCAACTTGGGAGCAATAATAGAATACCCCTCCATGCGAAAACACCCCCTCAAATCTAGTGGCTAAATGGATTTTCCAAAATCTTTTGAAAAAGGTTGGATGGGTAGTGGCTACACCAGCTGGGTGGTTATACTTTGTCAAATACCCTTGCAGTATGAGAACAACCCATCATTGAACCCAATTGTTTCTTATGCCAGTTTAATGTTAAGAAAGTTTTGAAAGGAAGACTTTAGAAGCCTAAAGGTTTTCCCAGGAGTGGCTACACCTACTTCATTCTCTTCATCGTGAAGTCTTTAATTACACGATTGTAATATTAAGGAAGTTGGAAAAAAATTCAAGTCCAACAGTAGGTGGGGAAGTGGCTACACTGGCTGTGTTGGATACTTCGTCAATTCATCAAATACCCTTGCAGTATTTTAATGAGAAAGTACTCTCCAAAGGGGTATTCTATACTTGCTCCGTGAATTCTGTGTAAAGCAAACATTGATGGAATACTTTCATATCAATGTAATGCTTGTAATAATTTTTTATGAAGCCAGAGCCATTTGTTGCCTCATCATAAGCCATAGCTATTGTTCTAGTACATGAATGAGATGTGTGTTTTGAACGAGAGCTGTTAATCTTCATGTACTGTGTGTGCATTGTGTAAATGTGTGACGATTTAGCCAGCTACACTGTGCAGGGATGTAAGTCTTCCGTATTTTTACGGAAATCCGTTTTTTTTTTAATTCCAATAAAGTTCCACAAAATTGTTCGAATATCAAAGACACAACGCGGCAAAAATGCCTGGCCCGTTGCAGCAAGCTAACTTCAATTTTCACTCATCGATCACTCAAAATACCATTTCCAGTTTCGCATCATCGCATTGCACTGTACAACATTGTGCCATGTGAATATCGTTGCGTACGTGCGAACTTCAAATCGCTATAGCTCATTTCTGTCGTTGAAAAACCTTGCCTAATTCATGTTGATTGGACTGCTAATTAATATCTTCGTAACTGCTGATGCTCGACATAAGTTTTGGAATTAACGCTTGTGATATTTGTGAGCGGCGGAAATCTACGGGATACGCATATGAAAGTCGATATTTGTGATCGCATTCGAATGTGAGACTGTTTTTTATTCCGTAGTTCGCTGCGACGTATTCGTAACTTTGAGCTAGCCTAACATAATGATAGTGTGTAAGTAGTAAGAGCTAGGGGTAGGATGTGTTAGCGCTAATACTTCTAAGCTAGCCTAACATACAGTAACGATAGTGTGTAAGTAGTCAGAGCTAGGAGTAGGATGTGTTAGGACGGCATTCACCTGGGGTCTCCGAATATTTTTCCGGTTTTTTTTTTGGCTGCACTTACATCCCTGACTGTGGACTTACTTGTTGGCGGGTTATTCTATAGTTGTACTGTCAACCTGGCACTGTGGGCCGGTTGGTCAAACATTAAAGTAGGGAACCGTGTACTTTTGTTTCAGTATACTTTCTACTCTTATACACCCTATCCAGATTTGTATGTGTGGAGGGAAGGGTAGGAGGGAGGCACACCTTAGACAGTTGTAAAAATATTTGAATGAAATTGAACAAGTGCTTCATTGGTGCTTGCATATGTACCCAATCAGTCAATAAGTGGAATATATATTTACCCCCCCCCCCGCCCCTGTTCCATGTGTGATGCACTGGTGCTTATTGACCTGATTTTTTCGGTTCAATAGACAATGCATTGGTGCTTATATACATGATTGTTTGTTACGTAAGTGATGCACTAGCGCCTATTTACCCCATCATGGTTTAATAAGGGGTGCTTATTTACCTGATTGTCGGTTAAATGAGTGCTGCACTGGTGCTTATTTAACAAATCATCCATGCAATGAGCAGTGCATTGGTGCTTATAAGATACTATAAGCTTGCAAATATTCATTGTTATTGTACCTTTGGATGAATTTATTTTTTGAAGAATAAGGTAAAACATCAGCAGCATTACAATATTTTACAAACTATAATGTGGGCCTTTATATGTACTCCTCTCTCTCATTCTCTCTCTCTCTCCATTGTGGGGTTTCATAAAGGTGATCTTATCTGATTTTACAGGCAGCATTTTATAGAGTTTTGAAAACTTTGCTCATAAGCTGCACTCTGCTTACTTGTGCTCAAAGATGTTTTCTTCATGTAGCAAAATCTAACAAGTAACGAGTGACAGTTGAACTTGAAGTGAAAAATGTCTGTTTTTTTTATTATCTCATTTCAGAAGTAAGAAGGAGTCAAGATGACGTCAGGACCATACAACTATTCATACATTTTTAAGTACATTATTATAGGTGATATGGGTGTAGGGAAGTCATGTCTACTGCATCAGTTTACAGAAAAGAAATGTAAGTATTTTCAGCATGGGTGTTACCATCATAATTTGTTTTGTTTTTTTGAGGATATTTACCTCCCAACAAAAATATTTACCTCCCAACAAAAACAACAAGAAAAGAAAGGTAAGTATTTTCAGCATAGGTGTTACCATCATAATTTGTTTTGTTTTTTTGAGGATATTTACCTCCCAACATGTTGATAACTTTGATCAGCATAATGAGATGCATTCTGATGGAAATTGCATACATAATTCCTTTATCTTACATGTACTTTTGTCCTTGAAAATAGCTATTTAAAACTGGGAGATATCTATAAGATGCTGCAGCTTGTAGGTCTTTCCCCCCCCCCCCCCCCACCCAACAGGAGATGTGCCCTGCTATGATTCAACCTGTAGAGTAGTTCACCAACACATCTGCATATATTTACTATGGTAAACAAACTCCATAAAGCCCTGAGTTGCTCTGTAGAATATAAATTGAGTTATTTGTGGATTCCTCTCAGCACAAAGTACTCCTTTTTATTCATACTGTATATGCAAGAAGCAGTCAGCTACCTTTTAAGTGTATGGAGTAACTAAGCAGTTTCTTTAAAAAATAAAAAAACCTGACAGAAAATGTGATTGGTTAAAACATTACCATACCCAAGGAGTTTGCATAGCATTATTGGTCAAATTAAATGTTTTTTATTAGCCATGATTTTAAGCAGATATTTGAACAGCAATGAGAGGAAAGATAATCAGAAACTATTTACTGTACATCAATATTCTAGGTTTGTTCAGTTATTTGGAAGAATTATGGACAGTATAATGTCTATTAACTTGAAGAGCCGGGCAGTTCAAAATAGCCATGAAGCCTTTGCAAGTTTGCATTGCTTATGAAAATAAGCTTAAATGCAAATAAATCTGGGCTACTGTACAGTGGAAATTTTCACAATTTAACGGATTCATGGATTAAAAATATTTTGTTCCCTTCACTCATCGCACATACATCTTTTGAAGTCATCACACATAGTAACACATATTTTTCCAACAAAAAAGAAAGAAAGAAGGTTAATGCTTTAACCTGTTAAAAGATCTTTTCTTATGATAAGCGTTTCGTTGAATTGACCTGTGCCTCCGTTTCTCTTTTCTAGTTATGGCAGACTGCCCGCACACGATTGGTGTTGAGTTTGGAACCAGGATAATTGAAGTATCAGGGCAGAAGATTAAACTTCAGATCTGGGACACAGCTGGACAAGAAAGATTTAGGTAACAATCTCTTTAAAGCAACTTTAGCTTTTTAATAGAGTGTGGACGGATTCTTCAAAAAATGAGCACCTTCTTGATTTCACTCTGTTATCCCAAAATAATGTTAATTCATGATCTCACAGAGTTTAAACTTGAAATGTGACCCTACCGTATAACAAAAACATATATATTTGTGTGGGAAAGGTGATTACTGTATCTCAATAGTAAATCAGTATGTAGGAATTTAATCACTATAAAAGTTTAAACAAGTTTGTGTTGTTGGTTGATACCACTTTGAACTGCTGCAGTGAGAATAAGAAACTTGGGATATCTTAGTGAAAGAGAAACCTAAATTGTAATCACTGTACAAGTTTACACAAGTTTGTGTTGTTGGTTGATACCACTTTGAACTGCTGCAGTGAGAATAAGAAACTTGGGATATCTTAGTGAAAGAGAAACCTAATTGTAATCACTGTACAAGTTGACACAAGTTTGTGTTGTTGGTTGATACCCTATTGAACTGCTGCAGTGAGAATAAGAAACTTGGGATATCTTGGTGAAAGAGAAACCTAAACTGCAATCACCATACAAGTTTACACAAGTTTGTGTTGTTGGTTGATACCACTTTTAAACTGCTGCTGTGAGAAGAAAAAACTTGGGATATCTTGGTGAAAGAGAAACCTCAATTGCAATCACTGTACAAGTTTACACAAGTTTGTGTTGTTAGTTGATACTCTGTTAAACTGCTGCAGTGAGAATAAGAAACGCTTCAGTTAAATAAGTTGTTTGGATACATTTACAGTAGATAAATGTGTAACTTAATGTAGCATAACTACAGGATATAGTTTATTAGCTTGATAAAGTCAATTTTCATTTTGATTTTTTTTTTATCTGATTTGTTGAAATTTCCCATTTCTTTTCAAATGTGTTTAATACAAATAATAAAATATGTCTGGGTGGTGGGAGGTTGAGAATCCATTCAGTTTCCTTCACAAATTGATTTGCTTAAAATTTTCAAAAGTAAAAAATCTGCTTGCACTATCTACATACCCTCTATATAATATTAGCAAAGGAGAGCCCTGTATTGTATGTCCTACGTACAGACTCATGTGTCATAAATTTGTAATTGCAGTCCACACAGCACATAGGTAGATATCTTGGGTAATTTAATAGCTTTCATTATACAATGCAGATGATCACTTCTGGTTCAAGAAACTCTCACTGCTTGCAGCCACATTGAAGTGAACAAGTACACACAGATATGTGAATACCATGCACATGTCTTTAGTGAAACGGTGCTGTTATGTATGCGTTTGCTATAGGTTGTGTACTACAATAAAATCCTCCATTGACTTACACACTACATATATGTCACTTTCAAAGGCTGCCAGAGCAAATATAGAAATTTTCAACTGACATATTCTGTCTGTACCTACCATATAATAGCTGATGGCTTGGGCTATTATAGAATGTATGTTCAATTTGTTGCCACCATGTCCTTTTAGATTTTGTCCTAGAACAGGTCAAAGTTTAGCATAGGGCTCCCCAACCCATTCGTCGGCCTGTTTAAACCCAGGATTTTCTTAAATGCCTCAAATCACCTTCAATCCTCCATATTTTTAGACCATCAATGGTTTATTCCCCCCTCTTTCACCAGCCAAGCATCAGACACCAGCGACGTAGCCAGGAATTTGAAAGGGGGGGAGCACTTTTTGCGACTGATATGGATTTTCAAAATTGTAGGCACGACTATCTGAGCGGAGCGCCACCATTGGTTGGCGCGGAGCGTACAAGAAAATTTTTGGTTTTACAAACCCCCCAGATGGCCGGAAACGGCCCTTCCCGAGTGTTCATTCTGGTTCCATGGCCTCTTGCTAACTTGAGACACCTCATTCAATATCACTTTTAATCCAAAAAAACAAACGAGTTAAAATAGTACGTAATTCAATACTACATAATCGTTCGGTATTTAAAATTAGCAAAGTACATGTACAGAGTAGTCTTACTTTTCAACTGCTGATACTTGTAGATACATATATAGATAGGCCAGAAATGTCTTTGATACAACTATAGTCAGTAATTGTCTTTGATACAACTGTAAATGTTTAAGTTAGCCTAATATTAGAGAAGGCGAGAGCTATCCGACGATTGCCATCTGATGCAAATTTCTCAACTGAAATATTATCTGCGTAAACGGGTTCTTAACTAGATGTTAAAAAAACTGACAAGATCGGATTCTAGACTTTTTCGGCGGGTAGAGTCTTGAATGAAACGGCACGCGATAGAAATGACAGCCTAAATTAGAAGACTAGGTCACCTAATTTAGCCATATTCTTGCTACGTTCATTTCAATAGTTATTCCTGTCTGGACTCTTAAACTCGTCCAGCAAGCTTATGGATTTGAAATATGGGTGTTTTTAAAAAAGATAACTTGGCCAAAAAAGTGTAGGCCCGGGCCTACAGTGCTACATACTGGCTACGCCCCTGATCACGGATATCATATTATCAGCAGTTTTTGTTTCTTGTTTGAATTCTTTTACATGTTCTTTTACATAATACATCAGAAAGACAAACATAGTACTCTTTTACAATTTTTCCAGTAGGATGATTCTTGTTTAAAGTCCAATGTCTGGACTTTAATACATTTGACGAACTTAACTGATGGACAATATAAACTTTCATATTTTGTAATATAGCCAGATATGCAGTGGCCTAAAAACAAATATCGTTATCGTTAGCAGTGTAATAATTATTTAAAGGAAGTGCGTATCACGTACGATTGCTATAGCTTAGCTTCATAACATGCTGTTTGTGCAACAACTTAGGACGAATCATAGAAAGGATGAGAACGAACGTTGTCGACGTTGTTGTGCATACCGTACGTGACATTCCATAGAGTGCGGTTAGGTAGATATGTATTTTATTACGCAGTGGCCAACTGTAGGCTTGTAATAGGCTATAGGCTAAATTTAGCTAATTGCATCTGCCAAACTAAGTTAGTAGTTGAATCAGTAGGCGTGAATGTTACTACGATTATAATCGAGTTAACGGAGCTGACGAGTATTCAAGATCAAAAGAGCACTGACAAAATACCATGCTAAAAAAACAACAGTTTAAAAACAAAATCGACACTAAAAGGGGGGGAGCGGTCGCTCCCCCTGCTCCCCCCCTGGCTACGTCCCTGTCAGACACAAAACAAGCATCTTTTCTTTGAACATTTCAGTTTTATCTTCTTCGTTCAGATTCTCAAAGGTACATTATTGGTAGATTTCTTTGTTGTGATTATTGTCTGTTAAACATATTGACTGAAAACTGTTAAAGACTACCCTATCCCACCCACACTTCCCCAAAGTCATACAGTGTTTGCCAAGGCAAGGTCAAGGTTAAAGAGGCACCTGTTGTTCTTTGTAAGTTTGCTTTAAAGATCAAATACAGATGGCTTCTTAAGGGCTTGGTGTAATCTTGTTTTCAGGGCTGTTACCAGGAGTTACTACAGAGGTGCTGCTGGGGCATTAATGGTCTATGATATCACAAGGAGAAGTACATACAACCATCTCAGTAGCTGGCTTACAGATGCTAGGAACCTTACAAATCCAAATACAGTGAGTATCATTCTTGCCAAACAGAAACTCAATATTTGTCAGGGATTCTTAAATCTTTTGTCTTTATGTTTTTTTGTTTTTTTTTAATTGCTTTTAATGTCAAGTGCAAATTCATGTTTTCTCTCACTTTTTGTCTGAAATTTTTCATACATAAATCGTAGGTCATATCACTGATCGAGGCAACAGATCTGCCTATTAATGAATCCCATCAAATGACAAATCGATGTTGAAAATTATGCAAGCAGTTACTTTTTGTGACTCAGGAGAATGATTAGTTATTATAATATTGTATTATAATAATTAAGTTAAGTTTTGAATGCTACAGTTGTTGATAGAATATTGAGTGCTCATTTTATAAATGGGGCTTGATGTAGAGTGGTTGGTTGCACAACTTCCTTGCACCATTGTGCATGGTGTGTTTCTGTGGTGTATTTGTTACTTTCTCCAATTTGCAAATGGACAAATTTTAGAGTAGAAAATTTGTGAAAACGGTTTCATCCTACTTTATTATATGATAACAGGACAGTACATTATTTCCAGCATGTATACAAAAATAAGGTACTAAATTCATATTGAATACCTGATTTGGCTAAAGACCCTCTTATATAGCAATTAGCTGTATCAATCATGTTTTAAGGTTCATAAGCTCATGGACTACTTAAATTAATGCAAAAAATGGAAAAATAAATGAAATTAATGTTTTGATCCTCAATCCATCAATAATAGAGTCTCTCGACTCTCCTTTTCTTGGATGAAAATAAAGTATTACTGAAAGTTGGTTTAATTTCATTGATGTACTTCTGTTTATGAAGTTGTTACAAGATTGATCTTTTGTCTGTGATATTGCTGCTACAGAGAATTGTCATTATCCATTATAACACTAATTATTCATGGTTCAGCTTGTCAGGTAGAAAAATTTGTATCGTAAAGAGCCGATTTGCCTTTTCTTTTAATCGCAGTATTTATTTGAAAGGTTACAAATATCCTGATTGGCTTGAATGTTCAGCATGTAACCATTTCGTTTCAGGTCATATTTCTAATCGGTAACAAAAGCGATTTGGAGGCCCAAAGGGACGTGACATACGAAGAGGCCAAGCAGTTCGCCGAAGAGAATGGCCTCCTCTTTTTAGAAGCCAGTGCGAAAACGTAAGTAAACTAAGCTAGCTTGGTTTCCAGCATACTTGGTTTTAATTGGTGACTTTGGAAGAAAAAATGAACGGTTTTGAGTTCATTATTTCTTTGAATGTCTTCTTTTTTTTTTTACCTGAAAAACATGCAAGAATTTCTGGAATGCTTCTTTTTTAGTTGATAATTTATCCATTGTTTTTTGAATCATAATACCTTTCAAAGATTGACAAGGGCTCCAAGACAATGTAGGCTAAGAATTGACATTTTCACGCAGAGACAGATTCCCTTGCAAACTAGGTCGGGATTTGATGATTGTTCGATTATCTGAAATGACAGTAGGAGAGAATGAATTACAAGTCCTAATGCAACGTTATTAGAAATTTGGAAATAGTCTAGATTGTTTGAGAGGCTACCAGCAAAAATTTCCTCAAAAATCAGTTTTGGTCATTAATATGGAAAATGCAACCCTGCTCATTTGAAAAGTATCTATGATTATGCATATTTTAAAAGATAATTGTCATAGCTACACATTAATTGTGTTATATCTGTAAACCAATGCTGGTGTAGTTTGTGTTCTTACTCAAATATTGTGTAAGAACAATGGCCCTATAATTTTTCAAAGTAAGGCTATCCCCTATGATGTAGAAACAAAGCAAAGTGCTATTTGTTTTTGTACAGTCACGTCCACGATTATCGATAAAAAGAGCACAAAACTTCCAAAAATGTTGTTTTTCCTGTATGTTTAGTTTCAAAAAGGTGAGGCAGACATCTTACTGGGAAAATATTTGGGACAAGTGTTTCTGCCTTACACAGGGAAGGCTGTAAAAAATCTTTATTGTGTCTTTGTCCGTTAGTTGCTAATTCTCTGTCCCGCTGTTGGCCTGTTTGATTACTTAAAAATCTATTTTCAGTGCTACAGAAATATTAGTCTATTTTCAGTGCTTCAGAAATAAAAGTATATTATCAGTGCTTCAGAAATAAAAGTCTATTTTCAGTGCTTCAGAAATAAAAGTCTATTTTCAGTGCTTCAGAAATAAAAGCCTATTTTCAGTGTTTTAGAAATAAAAGTCTTTTTTCAGTGCTTCATAAATAAATGTCTACTTTCAGTGCTTCAGAAAGATCTGATATAAAGCAAATATGGTCTGATTATTACATAACAGAAAAAACAATCCTCAACTCTTATCTAGTTTATATAGTAACTTCTTAATACCCTTTTTGCAGTGCCTTCACAGATGGAGTGGAAATACTCATTTAAAGGGCTGTATAGTGGAATAATTTAGTGTAAAAAGTTTGCATAGCACTTTTGAAGACTAACGAGCGTTGCCTCTTAAACAATGCCGTGGTTACTGTGTAAAATACACTGCTGTACATCTTTGCACTCGTATAGCAATTTACCCCATTTTGCACAGCGTTTTACACTACGATACCTAATACATTTATTCACCGACTTATCATCGTTTCCTCTGTCTGTGTACTTATAATAACGTGACTCTAAGTAATCACATAGGTGTCATTGTGTCCGTGACGTAGGTAGAATTTTGTGACCTCTAAGAATGGATGATCTCGTCATAGTGATTTCATTTTGAGTTTGAATGCCAAAGAAATGACTCTGATTGTCTTTGTCAGTAAATATTCTCCGTAAATATATTCAATTTTTGACCGTTTTTGCATTTCACAGTGGTGAACACGTAGAAGAAGCATTCCTAGACACAGCCAGAAAAATCTATCAAAATATTCTTGATGGCAGGTAAGGTTCAAAAGTCTTATCACACTGCATAAACCTTTCTCTTTGGATGTGTGCAAGGTAGTCAGTGTAGTGAAACCGTCACAGCAGCATTAGCTGGAAGAGAGCAATTGTTGAGAATAAAATACCAGAATACTCACGAGACATGTATGAATTCACAGGTCGTTAAGAAAACACGACAAATTTACTGCAGTTTGAAGGACGAGAAAAAGGGCGGAAAAAAGGAAGAAAATTGAGAAAGGAATGAAAAGCTTGTTTACAGTATTGGTCATAATAATATCTCAGACATACTGTTAGTTTTTTCTGCCGTGGTAACGGAGGGATATTTATATCGACAATAATTCAACATCTTCGACTTCATCCCCATCTCAGTCTTTGATGTCGTAGAAGTTTCATATTTGAGAAATTTTTTGGGATGCAAAAGCTTCCCGATGCCTCGAGCTCCCTCCGGCGTCTTTTCATTGTCCTTAATCGAGATATTATCCTTTTCTTATCTCGTAGCTTGGATCTCAACGCTGCAGAGACAGGAGTCCAGCACAAGCCGCCAGCTCCTCTAAACACACAACAGAATGCGGATCAAGCAGGCGGTGGAAAGGAACCTTGTTCGTGTTAACCCTCGCTGTGTCCATCCAAATAGCATCCACCATCCTGGTCTTGCCTAATGCATACCCATGGGTAACCTGTATCATAACATTCACCCCCTCTCCCTCTCCCTATCCCTCCCTGATCCCCCAAAACCACAATTATGGTCTATTTATGCTCTCCATTTTTTCCCATTTCGTCTCGGATAAACGTGTAATCTTCCAAAGGTGGAGACAAATCTAATTATGGGTGTAAAGTCTCAGTTTGATGTATAATTATGAACTCATTTGAGTTTTTGACAAGGTACATTCCCTGGCTTTCGGTTCATCCGCTGTGTCATCAGGCCTCAGGGGGTACTGTAATTAGTAAAGAGTGTTTCTGAAAATTCAGTGATGGCAGAAGGAAATGGTCTGATGCATGCATGAATTTAGTCAGCAAATAATGAGAGATTGAAATTCATGGAAGGTTCCTAGATAAAGTTGAAAAGGATTGCACTCGGACACTGATGACCTTTCATATTACTGTGGACAGACAATTTGAGGAAATATTCCAGGTAATTAAACCATAGTTATATTAAAAAGTGTGAAATTATCAACTTTAAGATTTTCTCTCCGATCGCAGTTTCCAGGCCTGGTCGGTATCACTGCTGTACCAGTTTAAAGTAATATTCAAATAGTGAATAATGTAAAGATTTATGTCAATTTGACCAGTGAAACCACTTTTATTGCCCTAGTTTTAACAGGGTTTAGTCGCCCATTCGGAGGGGGAAGGAGAGAGGGTGGGATGGGAGGGTAGTTGAAGAGGGCAAACTGTATTGGGCGAAAGAGTGTCTCTTCTTATCATTCCCAATATACATGGACCTTAATTGACAAAGAGTCAAAATTCGTTTGTGTTCCTTTGAATCTCAACAATAGTAGCTTCTGATAAGACCTTTGACCCGATTACTTCATCCACGTGTCGCAGACTTCTTAGTTTATATTGTCAAATATTCTTTCCTTACTCTAATCTATTCTTAACATTTTCTGTTGACTACAGAAATCATCATGGCAGAATAATACTTGAGTTGTATTCATATATTAAGCTGTAATTTAGCTGTATATTTTCTTGATGAGTTGAAGCAGTCAAAAGTTCTATAGTTTGGAGCAAATTAATTGGTCATTCTGCTTGTCTGTTACCATGGGAAGAATCAGACATTTCATTTTAATGACTAATTTATTAAATGGAACTAAACCAAAGTTAGAAGCGTTCTCTTCCTAAAATACCTCCTCAACTTTTGTCAGTGACAAGAATTGATTATCCTTCCTTTAACCTCTGTTTCTCTCTGTGATTTTCTGCTAATCTGTCTTTTCGTAACAATAACAACATTGATGCTCAGTAATTGTTCCATTTCATGTACACCATAATGTTAAGAACCTATCCCTTTGCTCAGCGTACTATGAAGGTAACACCTGTGCCAAGCTACATTGTTTAGTCTCTTGAATTAAATGTTGTCTAAGTTACCCAGAAATTGATGAAAGCAGTTTTTGAGGAAATATTAATTACTGGCCTGGTAATGACATCGATGATGTGAGCATATATTATATATATAAAATCAAAAGGGTGAGAAAATGACATAATGTCATGGAAAGTCGTATCAGAGAGTTATTGCAGATGGAATACAATAGGTGAAAGCTAAACTACAGGCATCCTTCTTGTACTTTGAGATGAAGCACTCGGTGGAAGATTAAGCTTACCATTGACGATATAAAAACATTTTTTTTACCCCATTTTCATAGCGTAATCCTGTATTTAACAGATATGTGGTAAAGCCTAGTGGATTTAATTTGGTACAGGAAAATGTAAGTCAAGATTATTATTTTTTTTCTGTTAAAAATATTTTACATTGAAATGTATATCAGCTGTTTGTATCAGCATTGCAAAGTTTCTTTCATTTAGGTTACAAACGAATTTGATTCTCCCTCATCCACTCCCCCCCTCCCAATTTCTTATTTTTATGTTTTTCTTTATGCATTCTATTTCATAGAGTAGATTCCAGTGCTACTTATATCTCAAAGAATAAAACATAGAAGCACATTTTAAGGTTTTTTTAATGTTAAGCAGTTTTTTTACCTGCATGAAATGCACAAGACTGGTTATGTGTTCCACATACAATGGTTAACATCGATCGTGGCGGTTGTAAAACTGTCGTCTTCACACAAACTCGGTTTGGAAGGTTCCCTAAACATGAGCAGACAAGCTGTGCCGTGAATGTATCTTACCTTGTAGATTGCGAACGATTTCTGACAATTTTTTATTGCGAGTGATTCCCCCTCAGACAACTAACAATTTTCATTTGAAGGGTTTTAGCGATGCTAAAGTTGGTTTTCAGTCAAGACCATTGTATAGTGGCAGTCTGGCAGATATGACTGGATAGACTTTGTAAGTAGAACTAGTCTATTTCAGCCGTTACACCCTCGGTTACACCCTGGTTTTAGGTCTTCTCTGATATTTCTTTAAGGTCCCATCCTCTTTCATCAATCAGTATGATAATTCACTGCCATTGGATGAGAAATTGGTTGACACGCAATAAACACACACACACACACACACAAATGCACATACACAAAACAATGACTATGTCAAGTTTATACCAAACAATGATATTGTTTGGTGTTGCCTTCAATGTCAGGAACTTGCACCTTCTTGGAGTCACCTTTTCTGTCATATTTTCCCCCAAAAGTTGTATCTAACACTCCAGACTTACAATAATGGTTTTGCATAGCAACATGATAATGCTCTGCTAGAATCGTTAAGCCCAAAGAATGAAGCCAGTAGCAAATCAGAAGAATTTCTCAATTAGAAAACAAATTTGCAGTATCCATTGTACTCTCTACCTGCAAAGACAAATAGCAGAGATGCACAATTGACTTTAGTTTCAAGGTGCTTAATTTGATGTGTGTTACTACAGTAGTCTCTGAAGTACAGTTTCTTTCGTAGCTTCTGGAAACACCACCTGCTCTCTGGATGCACCCCTCCTCCATCCACATCCACCCTTGTTCTCCCACCCCCCCCATTGCTCTCTGGATGCATCCCCTTCCTCCATCCACCTCCACCCTCGTTCTACCACCCCCCCCACCACCCCATCACCAATCCACCTCCCTTTTTAATTCAATGGTTGTGTGAAGGTTGTTATAGTTTTTAATGTAAACATGGAAGGGAATGGATATGAATGAGAAAGTCATACATGTACATGTTTAACTGTGTCCAAGATATAATACTGTTGTAAATAAATTCCATTATTATGTATTGTAACTATTAACTTAGTGAGGAACATGTCATTATTTAGCATCGAGATTTGACTCAAGACGAAACTGTCTCTATTTCCCGTAACTTTGTCTGTTTGCTAACTGCTTCCAAAAATCACACCAAAGTGAGGTAAACAATAACAAAAGTGGGAAGCCATCTTTTATATGATGGCTTAAATAATTTGTATACATTAGTAAGATCAGGGTGGGTGGATGATTATATTTCCTTTGCTCTTATTTTTTTTTTTTTTAAGTTTTGCAAACATCTGTACAGTGTTTAGTGTTAACTATGTGAGTATATTTCTTTCAATTGACCTTTGACACGGTGTAGTTAACATGTCATTATCATTCATTAGCTAAACCTACCAAATTTTTAAGTGGAATGTTAGTCCAGAGTATCAAGGCAGAGTTTATGGGGCTATATTTAAAGTTAGCAAGAGAGATGACATTAAAGCTTTCTGTGATTGTTTCGGGACAAAAAATTGTCGAATCCTGGACATTGGAATCCTTTTCTTCAGTGAAAGTGTAGCAAGTTAAGCGAAGCCTGTGGTGATTGCAATTCACTGAACTAGTACTAATGTATTGGTTCAGTTCCATTCAAACTGATTGAATACAATGCTTTGTCACAGGTCTTTTCTCTCACTATATATATGTCTCACTTGTAAGCTCAATATGCTTCTATCAGTGTGAAACCTGTCAACTCTATTTCAATTTTTATTTCATGTAGTGATATAATTGCTAACCTAAAATTTTGCAGAAACTAAATAACTAAAAAATTTAAAATTGATGAAATTATTTTGGTAAACAACCAATCGGTGTTGTTGGTAATGCCACTGCGGATTGTTTTGGTAAAATGCAATCAATATATGATGAATGTATTTGTGGTATAAATGTGTTTTAGATTGAAAGTCTTGGGAGGTTCCTGCTCTATTTTACTTAATTATAGAAATTAATTAAAAATAAAAAGTAATTGGGAATCAAGTGATTGTAAGCTTTGTTGTGACATTCTGCAAGAATTTTTGTTGGGAACAAATGTTTTTTTGTTGGGATGTACCAACAAAATGTGGTAATGAAATGTGACATTTTTGTAAAAAAAATTCAGTGCTACTGCTTTGTGCAATACAGGAATATCAGAATGCATTGGACAGATATGTGAAATTCATTTGGATGCTTAGAATGGAAAATGTATATATGTCATTTTCACTTTCTCCACGGTCACCTGATATCGCAATTCCCTGTCGAAAGTCTACATGGAGATGCCATAGGGAAGCAGAGGGGTGTAATGCAGTATGATACATTTGTGGCAATATCTTGTGTGGTTGGGGGGGGGGGGTGGGTGGAGAGGGCAGTAACTGTTGTATAACACTCAATCAAAAGAAATTAACTACTTCTCTTGATCAATATTGAGAGTACTTATTGTAGAAGAAAAAGCAGCATGCCTTAGGTGACGATATCAAGAGATTGTTCTTGTGTAGGTATAACATTAGCCTGTAATGTGAAATCAAGACAAGGTTTACTCCTACCACCTTTAGTATAGTGAATTAAGTCTATGTACAAATTTGAGTTGGTAACACTTTTGGCATTCTCTCTCTGAGATGTATCATAACATGATTGAGAGAGATCTCATGGTGTCATTTTGTGTGGAAAGTACTCTCAAAGGTTGACCCAGGCCCATAGCCGGGAATTCTAAGTTTTGCAGGGGCACCAACAATTTAGGGAGGGGAAGTTTGAAATAATACAAGTGTCCTGTAACTTGTTAAGATGGGGTTGTCCCCTTCCCACCTCCCTCTTGTCCCCAGTGTGGCTATGGTCCTGTGTTGACCTCTATCATCATTGATTAACTCAACTGTGGGCAGTTTCTGTGGAAAGTTTGACATTGCTTCAGGTTGATTTCATTCAACCACAATTTGATCTCTGTCAGTAGCTCTAATAGGAAAAAAAGAAGCAGTTCCTCTCATGATTAGATCAAAAAATCTATCTACACCAAGTATCTTAAAAAGTGAGGTAAATCTGTCTGATGAATGTCTCCTAAAGTTATTTTAATTATTAAGTTTCTGCAAAAGAATGGCTCCGATTCGCTTTAAACAGAATTTTGTAGGCTCCTGTCGATAATATGGTGTAATCTCTTTCCTTTGTTGCTATTGATACTGTGATGTATTATTATGTTATTGAACAATGGGTCGATTTCTAAGATGTAATAAACAAAAATATATAACAAATATTTGTTTTGTGTTGGTATGTGTTTTACGGTCTATTCTCATCCTATAAGATTTTTGCAGTCAAACCCCTGCATCCATGCCAGAAGATAGCCAGACCTCTGCCATCCCCCCCCCCCACCCTGGAGGAGAGAGAAGGAAAAGTGGGAGATATGAAAAACAAAAATGGAAAAATCCAGAAAAAGAAATGGTAAAAAGCAAGAGGGAAATTCATGAATAGGAAGTGTAACACTCTCTCTGCAAAACCAGCTTTAAAGAAAATTTAGCACTCATACCTGTACTTGGTGGTCTCTACACAACCATGTACAGGTACAAATCTTCCTTAGTCTGGTTATACTTCTAGTCTAGGGGAGTTGGGGTGGAGGGGAGGTAGATTGGGATATATCTTCTATCAATGCAATGAAGACAGCTATCCCTAGCAAAGACTGCATGATGTCTCAAGACAATGGCATATGATGGAAGAAGACTTATTTCTCTTCAGATAAACCTGTACCAATGTTTATGAAGTCACTTCCATAACAAGACTATTGAACATGTCAGGAATTACCACTGGCTTCGGATAGAATGTATGGGGGTGGGGGGTTGGTGGAGTTAAGGCATCTCTCCATCCCTCCCATCTTTATTTGACACCAACAGAAAAGCCAAAGGTTGAATGTAATGATTATCAATAGTTTACAACAGTGACAAATGAAGAAGAAAAATGATAAATGCATTGGCTGCTGTATGTTTATTTTTAAACTCAATATAAGTTATCATCCTTATACATATACACACTATATTACATTGCTTGCTAATGACTGGTTTCATTGGTACAGTATTAACCAGTTTAAAGAGGTATTCCAATTTGTTGTTTGTTTTTTTCAAAGTCAGTGAAAATGCTTTTTTTTCTACTGCATATTACAGAGTCCCATTGGGTTTAGCATGCCTGTATATACCAAAGTCAATCAAAGTAGATGAAAGTATCAACAAAATAATTGTAGATGCTCCTTTAACTAGTTTTCTCAACCTGCCGCAAAATGCAGTTCCTTGTACATCAAGCTTTTGGAAGGTGAAAGTGAGGGCTAAAAGTGTTTTGGTAGATCAAGGAAGTAGTTCTTCAGATTTGAAAAAGACTGAATAGTTTGCTGGTAATTTAGCAGTAACCTGCAAAGTAGGCCTGCATGTAAAGTAGGAAATTCAAAAAAGCGCCAGTATGAATATCATGTTAAAATTAGTTCAAGGTTAGGAACTGTTCATACTGTCAGTACAAGTGCTTTGAGGAATAATGTGAGGACAGTATAGAGTAGTACTAGCATTAAAAAACTTCCCCAACTGGCTGACCTAATTTTGCTTACTTTTATCAAATGTAATTCAATCAGCACCATAAGATTTACTAGCATAGTTGTGAAAGCTTGAATTATAAAAAAAAAATTATCGCCTAACGTGCATTTCCTAGTGGAGCACATTGAAGATAGATGTACTTAGAACACGATGGATTTTTCAAATCCCTGTAACAAAATTCCTCTAGATTGGACTTTTTAGGTCTTTTAGGAAATTTTGTTAGTTTATTTTTCAGTATTGAAAGCAACAGTAGTCAATCATAAATCTTTTACAAATTATTACCAAATATATACAATTATTGTAGTCCAGAAAATAATAGCAATAGCATAAAGTTAAGGCACAGTATAATGCATGCATAGTAGAATATAAGGCTGTTTGAATTTGTTTGCTATAAAAGTGTGCATCTTAAATGTGAAATATCTGAAAGTATAATAGATAGGTAGCATTGTTAGGATACATGCTTAGTCTAAATATTCTGTAAACTAACAAAATGTTATCTTTTGCTAAAATTGTAACTCTCAAATCCAAAAGAATTTGACTTAACTAAGCAATCCTAAAAAAAACTCATTCATTCATTGCACATTGCTGAAAGGAATGTCCTGTGCTGAATTTAATTAAAACTTAAAAAAGCTTTTAATTCTCATTCTTTTGCAAGATTAAATTATTAATATTTTCCTTCTTAGCTGTTATCTGAAAGTATTAACTTAAATGTTGGAATGCTGGAATAAACTATAAATTTTCAAACTTTTTGAATAAATTATTCATCTTAAAATGATTTAGTGATTTAGTAGTTAACATGTCTTTCAGGAGTAGAAAGTGGTCAGCACATTTTTGTAATTTACAATATTTTCCCCCTTTTTTATTGATAGGAAATTAATGTGAATTTTATCACTAGATATCAATGTTAAATTTACTGACTTTTTGACAATTTATCACATCTGCTAATTATTTTATGGAATGCTTTGGATAAGGAGAGATATGAAAATACAATTATAAAAGTGCAGCAGAAACTTTAAAATACTGGAATGACAAGTGTGAATGAAGAAATTTCAAGGAAATATGACTGGGAAGTAGCTTAAGGATCTTGTGTACTTATTTTTCACCTTTCACTCATTTTTACTCATCTGGAAATAAAAAAACAACTCTGAAAATTGCTCAAAACCAAAGCATGTGAAGTGGAAGAATTTTTTGGATATGATTTCAACGGAACATCTGTATTTGTACTAATATAATTGTATATTTTACAAGATTCCACATCACTTAAATACCACAAGACAGATTGAAAATTTCATTTAAGCTGTTAAATTGCTCTTACAAGTAATTCTGGCTGTTTTCAAAATGTTTTTTTTTTATTGTGTCCGTTCTAAATAAGACTTTGAATCTACACGCTTCCAACGACCCATCTGTGATTGGCTAGACGACGGCGCATTCTCACGACCGAAGAGTCCACGTTCGCACCTGCGTGTTTGTGTCGAATGTCGTGCTGGAGACGGGACTGAGCCATTTGAAGTAGAGCAATATTCCTACTGGTCTGTAGCAGTGACTTATCCAAGCCCTCTGCTCCCTGAAATATAGAGAAATATGAGAGGATAATAATTTGATGTCTTTATCATGTACAGAATGGAGATTAAATTAAATACAGTAGCTACTCATAGAAATGTTTGTAATTAATTCTAGTATATAATGGATTTTAATTTTTCAAACTTTGTAATATGTTCATTATTTATGACCTTCATATCATTTTTCTAACATTAATTCAAAATGGGCAAATTTGAAAAGATTTCTTGCTTTGGAAAAGAACCTCACTTGTAGGAAATTTTCCCAAACTCTACGTTGAATTCTTTTGACCGTAAAATATGTCCAATGAAATTGTTGAAAGTAAGTTCCATACCATTGATCCACAAGTGGGTAATAACATACACATATATGTAGAAACCATATGCAAATTAGATCACCATGAACGGTCCAAGGCATAATCAATATGAAACACATACACATGATTGTGCAGTCAATACCAATGTCTTGAGAGAACATGACCCTCTTTACACTGCACTGTGCTCAATTCTGATAATCACATTCATCTTTCACAGAAACAATATTGTAACAAGTGCAGGTGTTTTTATATAACTGTAAACGACGGGCAAACCGCCCATCCTTGAATAATTTCCTACACACCTTGATGATATCTTGAGCTTCGGGTAAGTTTGTACCGGGATGTCGCTGATAGACCTTAACGAGGGGTCTGCCCAGCCGCTCCCTCGTTTCTAAGTTAGACTGCACTTCTGGACCTACGGTGTACCCCAGGGCCTTCTCTGTAGCATCGTACCACCTCTGGGAACGATGAATGGCGTGCCTGTTCTCTCCTGAAGCAACTGTGAGGTATTGCTGAAAAGTACAACAAAGAGACAAAAACAATCGTTAAAAATCTCTATGGCTCTAGAGGTGATTTCTTTCCTCTGTTTGATAGGAAAGGGTATCAGTCAGCAACTCCCAAATTTTGTTTCTTTTTCATAGAAAAATACACGAAAGTACATGGATGTCAAAGTGAGGTCACTTCTTCAGGGCATGAATCTATGAAATTGATAGTTGGCATAAGTGCTCCAAATCTGTTTTCTACCCTTCTTCTGCCCCCTCCCTCCCTCATACAATAAATGTTAGCTTCAAAGTGTGCGTTCCAGTGGCTTTATACTAAGTCTATGTTATTTGTTGTGGTTAACGCAGCAAAGATGTAATCTCCATACATTCTTAAGACCCTTTGCGATACATTTACAGGTTACCAAGCAGCAGTGAGTAGACAGTCAATGAGTTTAGAGAAAATGTAAATTGAATTCCTTCATCTGTTCATTCTTCTTATATAGAATTATCAAATCTGTTGACATTCTGAGAAAATGCAAACTTCTTCTGTTACACCATATAACTTGGGCAAAACAAGTTTTACACGTGTTGAAGAATTTTGTTTCCCTGTGAAGGTTGTTTTTGTTTCCTGTGAAGGTTGTTTTGTTTCCTGTGAAGTTTGTTTTGTTTATTGTGAATGTGAAGGTTGTTTTGTTTATTGTGAAGGTTGTTTTGTTTCCTGTGATGGTTGTTTCATTTCCTGTGAAGGTTGTTTTGTTTCCTATGAATGTTGTTTTCTTTCCTGTGAATGTTGTTGTGTTTCCTGTGAACTTGTGAAGGTTGTTTTGTTTCCTGTGAAGGTTGTTTTGTTTCCTGTGAAGGTTAGTTTGTTTCCTGTGAAGGTTGTTTTGTTTCCTATGAGGGTTGTTTTGTTTCCTGTGAAGGTTGTGTTTTTTAAAGTTTAATTTCAGTACCTTGAGAGTGACAGTTTCAGCGACTTTCCTGTTCATTCCACCGTTGACAGCTTCGTGCGCTGCCTGCTGGAGTTTCTGAGTATTGTCGATGGCTTCCTTGATTTCTCTTCTCAGTACACTCGATCTCTGTCTAGCTTCTTTGGCCTGAGCGATAGCTTGGGCTGCTTCGGGCGTAAAGGGCCCTAATGGGTCGGTGGGGGGTGTCATGGCACCGCTACCATCCCCTTCGACTGGAGAGCCACGACCGTTCGGATTCTGCATATTCAGGTCGATCTGACGAGAATAGCCGAGCCCGTTCCCACCGAAGGACATGGTCTTGTCTTGGTGGCGGGAATGACGTCCACTGTTACGAGATGCTCGACCGCTTGTGACCGAGGACACTGCATGACAGATGAGGTCTAGAACTTGGTTCCGCTCTTGGATGACCGCACTAAGTCTTCTTCTGCATTGATCTAAAACCTGTGTTGTGTAAGATAAACAATGTTTATTTTGAACTTGAGCTATAGAAGGACACTTACATTAATCCTTTCATATTCCATAACATGTTTCCTTATTATGCTCCAAATAATTGTTTTATTATTTCTAATGATAACACAGACCTGTTGAGAGGACCAGATATATGTTTTGTAAAATTGTGTTTCTAAAGGCATGAAAGTACCTGGTTTTATACTTAATCCTAAGTCTTTTATGACTTTGTGAAAAAGGAAACTTATTATGGCAGATAAGATTTTAAATTAAAAGAAACTAACACTTTAGCATAGAGCAGCTAGCAGATAGTGTACATATGGTTTTGTTAAGGTATATTAAAGCTGGTTAAATGCAAGAATTTGCATCAATTTTGCAGTATTTTAGCTGGATAAGCTTTTTTGGTACTTGATATATCACCTTAAATATCACCAAACAAATGTTTCAATTATTAATGTAGTAATTAAATTGACTACATTGGCAGTTTGGAACTATTTAATATGGGGGAGGGGAGAGATGGGGTGATATTAACATGCAAAACTTAGTTATTGCAGTTGCTGTACAGTACATATTAAAAGCACAATAAAACTAAAAAGAAGATGCAATTAAAAGTTAAGTGAAAGTCAATCTTACTGACATAGTTGGGATGAAATTACATCACATATGTTTATGTCATTTCTAGAGAGAATTAGTTGAAATTCTTCTTATTAGAAAGAAATTAAATAAACATGTCACAAATTAAAATTTGGTAAGTAGTCTAGAACTTTAAATAGGCCTACCTGAAGTTGTTTTTGAACTGATCTCAGCTGAGCCTCCAAAGCTTTCTTAAGTTGATAGAGATGTTGAAGTTCTTTATCCAATAGTGAGTCAGCGCCATCTCTTCCCTGTTGATAAAGATATAAAAATGCAGATCTGTACTTAGTAAATTAACAAGACATATTCTGAGGCTTGTCTACTGGTAGGAGAAAACTACATCGTTAGACCACAAAACTATTCTTTATGTTTCTAGAGGGACAACCAATATCTTAATTACACTAAAGTATTAAAAGCCCTCCGTTGCATAGTGCAAACTTTGTGTTTCCCGTAATTGCATGTAACCTCTTTTTCAAATGCAATTGTGATCCATAAAACCTTAACAAAAACAGCTAGAACTTTTGTACGGTTAAAGAAGGAACATCCAGTTTTATTCTGAGGCACTTTTACAAATGATTTCAGACAATTACTGGAATGAATACAGTGAAAGTCAATGCATGCACATGTTTAGCGAAGTTTGTTTTGACTCAACGCCTTTAGTTTATACAAACAACATTGGCTAAATCTATCTCATTCTGGTGAATCTGATAGGAGCATGATCGAAATCATATAGCTGAAGGATAAAACTTATACCACAGAGCAAAATCATAGAGATCATCAATACCTTTGAACTTAAATTTATAAAAGTGCTTTGTGGTGCAAGAATGGGAATTCATTTCTCTGAGTCTGACAGCATAGTGCTTAGGTTCATTGTTGAAAGACTGAAAGCTATGCAATAGTCAAATTATTGCACAGAGATTATATCTAGTGATCTCTGATAGGTAGGTTAATATCATAAAATTATAGGATAACAAAACCATTCACGAAATTTCGAAACATCTTTGACTACTTAAGTAGTATAAATATAACAGATTTGCCTCAGATCACTTACCCGTTCTCTAGAGGGTCGAGTACACCTGATTTCAGTACTCATTTTATTCAAGGCAATATCTTTCCTAATATGTTCAAGCTTCTTTTCCAAAGCTTCCTTCCCTCTGAGTAAGCTTTTAACTTCTTCATTTGTATCTAAGAAGCTCTCTCTAAGTTTTATAAGAACGGCTCTGGTTTCCCGTACATAGGCTTGTACTACTGTATTACTCTGCTGTGCACAATTGTCACGTAAAGAAGGTAGGGCATCTACAGCACGGCCCAAGTCCAATCCTTTGTCACTCCTTTCCACTGCCGTTTGCGAAATTTTTAATTCCTTTACTGTCGCTTCTCGCCAACTTGCTGGTCCCACGGTTGCAGTGGACAGAGAAACGGTAGTTCTCGGCTTCGAAGCTAACATATTTGCAATTTTCTTTTCCCTTTCGAACTTACAGTTTCATATTTTCGGAGATATTTCTGAGAGGTTTATTCGTGTATTTACTACGTGGAATGTTTCTCCAGTGTTTCTCGCACACGGATGAAAACGTTGTCTAGTCTACATATGCTGGACGAAAACATGTGTGATGCGTCGTTGCTAGGCTTTGTTGCCAGGGGAGATCCTGTTTAGCCGGTGTTGGCTTAGACTTGATACAAGCATCATGACTCTTTACGATGGACCCTTCTCTAAACAGAATGGCACCTGCTTTGTGTCAATGGTTAAGGCGCGACCATTGATCAGTTTGCTGGGCAATGTTTTGAAAGGGGGGGGGGGGGGGGAAAGAGGAAGTAGGTCAATTGACCCATCAATTATGCAGCGGTGTCTAGCAGTCCAACAGCACTAATATTGTTACAGATCACGAGGTCCCATCGCATATCAATAATAAGTAACAGTTAAATAGTGTTTGTATAATTGTGTTTGACAATATCAACAATAAATATAACGTACGCAGATTTATACTAAGAGTTGATATTCTACCGATTTGCATACTACATGTCCGAAATAGAGAACGTCTTCATAATTCTTTTGATACAACCAAATAAAATTCAACCAGTTTTCAGCACTTTTATATCAGTTAATGTAGGCCTACAATCATTTTGTCCGCGATATAGAAGGTAAACGTTTTGGGCTTTACGCGTCACCATTGCAAAAATGCATATGTACTACGTAAATGTTATTGTCGCGCTAATTTTACCGATGCGGACCATTTGCATAAGCACTTTCTACAATTATTTCCGGTAAAACAAAGTGAATTTTCTCCACATGACTGATTGCAATTTTGAACAACATTAGAAGCAGATTTTGTTGCCAGGATTTGTAAATAAAATGAGGAGAGCGTGAGTTTCTAAGCCACTGGCTTCAGATACATGATACCCGCTTAGATAACTTGAACTACTTTCAGATTGTTGAATAATTACATTCAAATGAAACCAGAAACAACTTTCAACTTTCTTGGCACTGTATTTTATACCATATACCATTACTTAAATAAATTTATCATTTAACAAAAGTTTGCTTTCTCATGCAAGTCATTCTTTAAACAAAATATAGCTTTATGCAAGGGCAAAATTTATTCATTATACATTCTTACAGCATTCTACTTCTTTTCCCTTCCTCTTTATTTATTTCCGAAAGTATATAAGTTCTATCAGGAGCACAACCTCATACCTTCACAATCAACACAAAATACTAACTCTATGTAACAAGTGAACTAAAATGAAAAACAAGAAAACAATTTGCCCACCCTGCTGACCATCTGGAACAAATCATACAATATTTATCACTCAATTATTATGGTAACAAAAAACAGATGAGCATGGAAAATCCTTAACTGCAAAGACAGCTATGTTCTGGGCTAATCTTTGTCTCAGAAGAATGCCCTTGTATTGCAGAGTGTCAACTTGACTATTAATGTCCAAGACAGGAAGGATGCAAAATTGGCTGCGCATAAAGGTCTCCTCCTGCCAGTATTGGAATATGCCAGTTCTCTCTGGGATCCCCACCAAGCTTTCTTGCAGCACAACCTCGAAAACATTCAGAGGTGTGCAGCCCGTTTCATCACTTCAGATTATTCAAGAGAGCCTGGCTCTGTCTCATCTCTTTTTCGGGACCTAAACCTGGTGCCCTTGGCAGCGAGGCGCAGGCAAAGTAGAATCATCTTATTTGCAAAGGGCATCCATGGCCAGGCTCAGATTCCTATTGACTGCCTAAGGAAGCCTCTGCGTAGGAGTCGGAACATGCACGATATGCATTTCTGCCAATTGTATGCCAGTACCAATTGCTATAAGTATAGTTTTCTTCCAAATACAATTAGGGATTGGAATAGTCTGCCTTCAGACCTCATTAGTAGTTCCAGTGGTTCTGTGAATCCTGTCACTCATATCAGTACTCGTGTCAGATTTAACTAATTACTCTCTTGACGTGTGTGTGGTGAGATATTGTCCCTTTTTGCGGATGTGTCACCGTAACGAAGACGAAGAGACAGTATAAATGCTTTAGCGTTGACAGTAAGGGAAATCTATGTTTCACTACCCATGACCATTCTTAGTCATCCAATTGCACACAAAAAAAGTAATGAAAGTTAAGTCTGGGAGGGGAAGGGAGTGGGGTGAAAGAGAATGGAGAGGATGAAACGGAGGGATGGAGGGGGAAGGGGCAGCAAAAAACAAAAGAATTACTGTTGCAAACATTATAACTTGATAATAGCAAAAACATGAGGAAAAATTGTCTTATCCTATCATGTATAGGATGCAGTTTACACTTGACATAAAATAATGATAGCCAGGAATGAAACAAGCTGTATTGTAGAAAAGCAAATGAAAAGCATTCAGTGCTTGGTCAAGGCTTTCCATCAGTTATCAATGTAGTATACATAAATATTCATTAAAGGTAAAAATATCATAGATACAGGTTAACCAGTTACCTACAGTTAACAGTGAGTCAGTGTGAATTAGCTGTTTATCTTTAATGAAATAAACTATCATGTATAAAAATTAGCATAACTACCGCACAGTAATGTGTTAACCCTATACTTTATAACTCAAGACTCCCAAATCAGTGTTATCCAGTAACCTGTGGTAAAATATCAAGACATTCAGCAGAAATCTCAGAATAATATGAAAAAGCACTTTTTTTTTAACCTCCTTCAATTAGAAATGAAATTTCACTAAAAGTCGATTTCAAAATAACATCGTTTGCAGATTACACCTGGATGAACATTTTCTCTTTAAGAAACTGGAATGATGAGGAATATTATGATCATAAAGAGAACTAATATTTGTTGGAATTATTGTTCTCTATATTGCTGTATCAATCCACACTGACTTGAGAGCAACTATTAAATGACTAGTCATCATTCATCATGAATTTTATACTTTAAGTAGTCAAAGGTCTTTCAAAATTTCATGAATGGTTGTGTTATCCTATTATGTTATAATATTAATTTACTTATCAGACTCACAGACACATCATATCTCTCCTATCATTTTTATATGAGAATCACCAGTAACTATCCATTATGCTTTCTAGTATCGGAAATACACCATAGCTTACCAAATGTGTACTGCGGCATACAATCTGAGATTTCAAAATCGTAAACTCCTTAGCAACCACTGAAGGGTAACCCCTATACCCTTTTGTCTTTATCCAACCGACTCAACTCAACTACCACCGATCAAATTTGACACAAATAACCAAATATCACATACTGATCCCTGTAGTGAAATAAACCAATGATACTAACAACGATAAGTTTTTTTTTCTTCAAGTTGTCGTGCTTTTGGCCACATTAAGTCTACCATTGTGCCATCCATGAAATGTTTCATAAACTGACAACAAGCACTAAAATCAAAGTGGTGTCCTCTTGAGATCCAACTTAGGATATTGCCCCGAGTGAGTGACTTGTTTTGTGATCTGA
The DNA here is from genome assembly GCF_037975245.1 of Apostichopus japonicus. Classification (NCBI taxonomy): domain Eukaryota; kingdom Metazoa; phylum Echinodermata; class Holothuroidea; order Aspidochirotida; family Stichopodidae; genus Apostichopus; species Apostichopus japonicus. The sequence continues at coordinate 6,165,161 of NC_092582.1, forward strand.
CTTATTGAGGCCTTTGCAAATTTTGTCTCTTGATTTGCAGTCCTGCAATACAAATGGACATGTGAGGCTGTACATGGCAATGCTTCTGTGTCCAATCAACACACTTACAATCCAATTCTTCCTTGGCCACTCCATCAGCTAAATTCAGAGTGCAGTAAATGACTACGAATGGCGAAGTTACTTTATATCCAACTGTGACCTCGGTGTCCACTCCTGGAGCCCATAAACATTTCAGGAAGAAGAACGGTGCTATTTCACAAACACCACGTGACCATTCATTTATCTACACAGTTCTGAATGCATCGTCGCGAATGAAAAACCACGGTGATATGCTTTATGTCGTGGACTTGTGACGACTCATACATCGATCATGGTCCCGGTACAACATTTGCATGGCAAGAAGTCTCTATCGAGTATGGTCCCTCTATCGATGTTATGGGAGCCGCCCATCTGTTGAAGGAGTTGAATGATTTGATGGACAGTATGCTCTGTTTCTGGAATGTTATCTGAAGGCACATGGATGCTGTTGGCAGTGTGATACTGGTCTGCCGTGGTTCCGTCCTCTGCGTTCCCTTCACTGTCGGAGGAAGACGACGGCCAGTCCTCTCCGATGTCTGGAAAAAAGAAGACGATACTCACGTAAACACCACTTAAAAGATTTGTGACAATTTCTGAATCGGTTCGATATGCCGGTGTAAATTGCATGTTGGGTGGCAGTTGATTAGGGGGTGTGGGGAGGTGGACAGTTGTCGATATAGAATGAATGATACCATCACTTTTATATGTGCAAAATGTGTGGAGGGGTGGGTGGGAAGCCCATTAAGGGATTAAGGAATTAATGTAGACAAAATCCCCCCCCACCCCCCCAAAAAAAAAAAACCTTCAATTATATTCAAATGAAATGATTTGAAAACCTGGAAATTAAAGAACAAATAAGAAAAAATAGTTTGGACTGAAAAAAAGTTCTTGAAATACAGGATCTGTTGTATTAGCAAAATCGAAATGTAGGCTTTCGATTACCAGAGGATTTTTTTTGTCTTTTCCTTTATCACAAAGAAAGGATACATTAAGAAGCGATCCCAGCGCTTACCTTCATTGTCCGCGCTTTCTGATCCATCCATCCCATTCGTCTCCTCCTGGCCGTGGACCTTGAAAGCGTGTGGGTGGTCTTGGAAGGATGCTGGTATTTCTGGTGACCCTTGGCTGAACTGATATGGATGGAGTTCTTTCTTCTCCTGGAGTAACTGCATCACAAGATTCTGAAGCTGGTTCAGTTTCTCCTGCATGCTCTCCTTCTCTCTGGCTAACATCGTCACAAATCTCTCTCGTTCTTCCTGTCTACGTTTCAAGACACTTCTCTGGTTGTGATACAGGGTAATGTACTCTCCTGAGAAGCCAAAAAAATAAAGAAGAAGTGAAATGACTACTGCACAGCCAGTCATCTCCACCACTCCCACCCCTCTGCCCCTTCCCAACCCTCGTCTCACACATCCCACCCCATCCAACACCTCTGCCCCCTCCCAACCCTCCCCTCACACACATCAATGATTTAACCATCTTGCATTTCCCAAGGACTACTGGCTAATATGAAGTAGCATGACCAAGAGACAGGAACAGAGGAAGGGCAGTGTAGAGCAATACCATGAACTAAGATAGCAAATTTTGTTGCTGAATTGAACATTTTGAAATGTTGCATTTAACATTAGTACCATGACGGTAAAAAATAAATCAGAGCTGCCTAAATATTAAAAGATGTAATTTTAATAGATGACTAGCATACACACAGTTTGTATTACTCTCACGCATAATGAAACTCTATTTGATATTCATGTGAGGTGACCACACCATTCAACACCACACCGATATTAACAAACAACTATTACTTCCCCTCGCCCCCCCCCCCCCCCCGTCACAATCATAGGAAAGTATTCAGTATTTATGTGGGGAGACCAAACCATTCAACGCCACACCGATATAAAAAACAACTATTGTTTTCCCCCCTCACAATCATAGGAACGTATCCAGTATTTATGTGGGGAGACCAAACCATTCAACACCACACCGATATTAAAAAACAACTATTGTTTTCCCCCCTCACAATCATAGGAACGTATCCAGTATTTATGTGGGGAGACCAAACCATTCAACACCACACCGATATTAAAAAACAACTATTGTTTTCCCCCCTCACAATCATAGGAACGTATCCAGTATTTATATGGGGTGACCACACCATTCAACACCACACCGACATTAACAAACAACTATTACTTTCGCCCCTCACAATCATAGGAACGTATTCATTATTTATATGGGGTGACCTCACCATTCCATTAAGAATTAATCAAGGTTTTATTACCTATTGTTTCTGTTTCTCCTGTTAGCTGCATGTTGACATGTTCCAATTCCTGGTATCTTTCTATGAGATCCACCTTCTCTCTCATCACTTGCGTAAACCTGGCCTGGAGTTGCTCCATCGCTAACTGGAGAGTTTCAAAGGCTTCTTGAGTCACAGACTTCTGAAAATCGTCACCTGTGAGAGGATGGAACAGTAAAGATGAACCAGTGACTCTGACCGAATGTACGTACACACTACACTACCATAAAGCCCCCAAAACGTTCTTGATCATAATTAAGTTTTAAGGTTAAGTTTAGTTTTGGTGCTACCAATCTGAGTAAGTAGCACATTTCTTTTCACTGCAAATGCTGAGATTAAACAGAACTTCTACACAGAACATAGATAAAAACAACCAGTTTCATTCACAAGAGAACAATAAATTGGACAAACTATTAGACTTTAAACAAACTGAAATCCTTTCAAAGCAAAGAATGCAAGAAAGGTGTGCCTTCTGCTTTTCACCCCAGTAAAGACATATTTATATAGGGACTGCCACCAACTAAGGGCTGGATAGCTTGATTGGTAAAGTAGCTATACAGGGACTGCCACCATATAAGGGCTGGATAGCTTGATTGGTAAAGTAGCTATACAGGGACTGCCACCATATAAGGGCTGGATAGCTTGATTGGTAAAGTAGCTATATAGGGACTGCCACCGACTAAGGGCTGGATAGCTTGATTGGTAAAGTAGCTATACAGGGACTGCCACCATATAAGGGCTGGATAGCTTGATTGGTAAAGTAGCTATATAGGGACTGCCACCAACTAAAGGGCTGGATAGCTTGATTGGTAAAGTAGGTATACAGGGACTGCCACCAACTAAGGGCTGGATAGCTTAATTGGAAAAGTAGCTTTACAGGGACTGCCACCAACTAATGGCTGGAAAGCTTGATTGATAAAGTAGCTTTACATTGACTGCCTCCAACTAAGGGCTGGATAGCTTGATTGGTAAAGTAGCTTGAATACAGAGACTGCCACCAACTAAGGGCTGGTTAGCTTGATTGGTAAAGTAGCTTTACAGGGACTGGCACCAACTAAGGGCTGGATAGCTTGATTGGTAAAGTAGCTTTACAGGGACTGGCACCAACTAAGGGCTGGATAGCTTGATTGGTAAAGTAGCTTTACAGGGACTGCCACCAACTAAGGGCTGGATAGCTTGATTGGTAAAGTAGCTATACAGGGACTGCCACCATATAAGGGCTGGATAGCTTGATTGGTAAAGTAGCTATATAGGGACTGCCACCAACTAAAGGGCTGGATAGCTTGATTGGTAAAGTAGCTTTACAGGGACTGGCACCAACTAAGGGCTGGATAGCTTGATTGGTAAAGTAGCTTTACAGGGACTGGCACCAACTAAGGGCTGGATAGCTTGATTGGTAAAGTAGCTTTACAGGGACTGGCACCAACTAAGGGCTGGATAGCTTGATTGGTAAAGTAGCTTTACAGGGACTGGCACCAACTAAGGGCTGGATAGCTTGATTGGTAAAGTAGCTTTACAGGGACTGGCACCAACTAAGGGCTGGATAGCTTGATTGGTAAAGTAGCTTTACAGGGACTGCCACCAACTAAGGGCTGGATAGCTTGATTGGTAAAGTAGCTTTACAGGGACTGGCACCAACTAAGGGCTGGATAGCTTGATTGGTAAAGTAGCTTTACAGGGACTGCCACCAACTAAGGGCTGGATAGCTTGATTGGTAAATTAGCTTTACAGGGACTGCCACCAACTAAGGGCTGGATAGCTTGATTGGTACAGTAGCTTTACAGGGACTGCCACCATCTAAGGGCTGGATAGCTTGATTGGTTAAACACAGGACTAGTAATCCTGATGTCACTGGTTCAAATCCTGTTTTAACATCAAGTTTTAACTTTATTTCACAAATAATGATTTAATTCCCAGTGGCAGTAGATTCTACATGATTCTTCTACTGAGTTCTCCAACCACTGTAAGAAGAAGCATGTGGGTCATTCTTGGCCAGCATTGACTTACCTTGCTCTTCTAGAGACTGATTGAGCTGTACTTGAAGGGCTCTCCTCTGTGCCTCCTCCTCAATGAAAGATGTCCTGAGTTGGTCTCGATCAGCTTCCAGCTGACGTATAATGGCTGAAAGTTCTGCGACCTACAAGCAAACAAATAAGAACAAAGGGCCATATTTAGGTTTAATTAACTTAAAACCACAATGACATTTAAAGTGAGCACTTTGTACATTAGACTTGTTGGTTTTAAAGAAAAAATGAAAAAGTATAAGATGCTTTTAAACTTGACAAACAAGATATATGAATGTGCAAGAAACAACGAATGCAAAGTAACTGATCGAACCAGCATCTTAACGTCTCCCACGAATTTTAATATGATTGCAATGAACAAAATGCAACTATTTTAATCCTGTGCATCAGAGGACATTCAAGTTCGATTGGATAATATATTAAAACAGGTTTTTATTGAAACTCTACACCATCTGCAACTTATAAATTACTTGAAGACCAAAATGCTTGTGTTAATTTGTTCCATCAACTTCACAAAAGAATTCTGAAGCCTCAAGAAACACTGTGGTCCTTTTCAGACCAAACATTACAACGTCGCCTTTACTCACAGCACTCTCAAAGCCGACGTACCGAGACTTGGGCCTCGTCAACTTTATGCAGAGGCGGAGAATTGCTTGTTCTTTTGTAAAGTTGAAATGTAATTTTGTCTTTTCCTGTAGCTTGTTTAAAACTACAGAGAATATAGAATATTTCAGTGGCAGATACGGAGATACTTGGTTTCTAAGAGGAATATTGCTAAAGCTGCCTAACCACCACCCCCCTCCCCAATTTACCACCTATTATAGACAAGTACTCACGATATCATTTGGTTCTCCTCCATTGGACTGATTTAATGATGATCCTTCTACATCTCCCACTAATGAGACGTGAGCTTTTAGGTTATTGTTCTCTTCTTCTAGTGCTCTTAGGTGCTCCTACCCAAAAAAATTTAATCATTGGTTAAAATTGCAGATGTTTACCATCACAGGAAAGGATATACTTGACTTACTAGCACGATGAGAGGATGGAAGGAGAAAGGGGGTTTGGGGAATGGGGAGGGGGGGGGGAAGAGAGGGGTGTAGAAACTGTATTGACTGTAATATTAGCAACATAGTACTAAATGAGGAAAACAAATGGACTCACTATTATCATAGCAAATCTTAAACAGAATCTTATTAAAATATATCATTTCATTTTCCAGATATGAACGACAAGAGTTCTACAGTACTTTACCTATAAATGTAATGTTAGAAAGCTAAATGATATGAAATACTGTGTGCTCACTATATTTGTATACTCATACAGCACCCTCTTAGTAACTTAAAGAATAAGGAAGCACAACAAAAACATTAATAAATGAAAGACAAATAGCAACAGATGCCTTTGAAAATAAACAACACCAGTGCCCTGTAACCCTCCCCCCCAGCCCCAATATAAAGTGAAAAGTAAGCTCTATAAACATTCACCTACATCTCTTGGTGAGTGGGGGAGGGGGGGGGAGGGGAGGGTTATTCTAATTGTACATCCACCCTTCCATGAATATAATTTTAAAGACATCGCCATCACTTACCTGGGCATCCCCTAGCTCTTTCTGGAGAGACTCAACGAGGGGTTGGTGGGCGGCATAGTGTTGTGCTCTATCAGCCATCTGAGCATGCTGCAGTAATTCCTTCTTTAAAGACTCTAACTCAATATCCTTCTCGTTAATAACTTCTGTTCTGCTGTCCAACTGTATGAATAAACATGATGGTATGAATAAAACATCGCATCAATGAATAATTACCAGTGAACACAATCATCTCATACGAGACATATATCTCCCACCGTACAGCCATTAACTCACAGGATTTAGTGTAGTATAGTACAAACCATGAAACTTTATACCTTGCTGACCAGTCTGTGACCAATGAGGTCCCTTGTGGAAGGTTAGCTCAAATCTAGGTCTTAGTCTTTTAACTTGCTTCAATCTGCTTTAAAATTCTTATCTTTCAACTATATATCGTTGTCATATCTTTATGATTCATCCCACACTCCCACTGTAGTAGAGTTAACAACCACAAAAATATGTAATTATGGCTTGTAAACTTCACATCTTGGTACAGAGGATGGTTTGGGTTTGCACATTTCTGATGCTAACTCAAACTCAACTCCAGTGCATTTTACTCTACCAGTAATATAAATTTTAACCGTCTAGCCCTAATTAGTTCAGTTTAGTCATTCACCCATACCACCTGATGACAATAACAACTTCAACCCATATTGGCAAATGCTAATTCGGTTAGCTGTAATTTCCATCTGGTATGATGCCTTGTTAGTCTACAGCAGGTGTGTGCAACCCTTTTGAATGAATGGGCCAGATTATAAGTAGTGAAAACTTAACTGGGTCGCACCTAACCAACGACCTGCTGTTGATTTCAAACCTTTGGTTCCGAGGACTTTCAAGCAATAAGTGTGTGTACTTAATCTGTATTCACAAAAACATAATGTCAATACAGTATAGTTGATAATTAATGGGGATAATAGGCCTACCTGACAGCATCATTAGTGCCGATAAATTCTAAGCAGCAAGCTTGTTTTTTGTGATGATGTAAAATAGATTTTTTTGGTCTTTTCTTTTTCTATTCACAGGCCGCAAAAATATCACTGCTGGGCCGCATGTGGCCCGCCAGACGTAGGTTGCCCACCCCAGGTCTACAGTAACTGTTGACACTCAGTTTGAAGGTTGATAATTGCGCAAAGAGCTAACCCAAATATATTACAAACTCAGCTCTCGGGCAATTGAGCTTAAAGAGTGCTGCCAATGGATATTAGAGAGACATTATTACCTCTTTCTGAGAATTCTCTAGTTCTGCTCCTCTGTCTTCCAGTTGCTGCTTAAACTCATTTGCTTGATGTTGCTCGGACTGGAGAGACGTGGTCAACGTCATGTTGTTTTCACTCTGAGAGGTTTGAGGCGAAAGATAGATGATATTGTTTATCTCGACAGATGCCAAGAAATTAATAAATTAAAGCGTTTACATGACAATAGCTAGAAAGTGAAGAAGGCAGAAACAATCAACTCAACATAAAGTCAGCTTGTCCTAATGATAAATACCAGTTAGAATATGCTTAAAAATGAGCTATTCAAAAGACAACTTTATTTATCAAAATTCTTTTCTACAATTGGTGTAATCTTTCATTAAACAATTTCACTCATGATGTGACAGTAACAAAGTACATTTTTTTTTTTCTACATCTTCAACCAATGGTTCAAACAATTTGTCTCATTTCTCGATTGGACAACTTTATTTCTTCCTGATTATGGTGAAGGCAGTTTCTCAAAAATATTTTAATTATTATTCCAATCATTTTTATGTAACAGTGGACTCCTACTTAGTACTGCATAGTTAAACTATTGCTTTGACTGCACTAAGGGGGTTTAAAAGCACTTTAGGTGACCTGATATATGATATATATTTGCAATTTCAGCAAAAGGTAATACAAAAGGCAAAAAGACAACCATCAAAATCAAATTTCTTTTGTTTATCAAGAGCTTATCATGCTACCACTGGGTACCCATAAACTCAGGCAGTTTCATTTTTATATGAAATCCTTACAAAACTTTATTCATCACAATCCTTTGTACCATTTACAGGGATTTCTTGTCATACTGCAAAAGCATGTATTACTCTCACAAAGTTTTATTTCTCATTCCATTGTCCTTGTACTAATATACAGGGACGATTACTGGATCTTCTGTTGCTAGGCAATTAGGTCGTTGCCAGAAAGAAATTTCTTTTATGCACACTATTGTACACAATAATTATTACAATTTTTCTTTCCGTCTTGACTTTTGAAAACTACAGTATATGGCAACAATTGAAGACGTACCCACGCAATGATAGGATGTCAACAGAGCTTTTACAATCAATTAACATCCAATTTTGACTCATAATTTGATTTACAAACTTTTCGGCTTACCATTTTCACAAAGGCATCTTGAAGTTCTTCGAGTTGTGACTTTAAATCTTTGTTCTGCGCCACGGCCCTACTTATGGTGGCTTTGTCGTTCTGTATGCTCTCCAATAATGCCTTCCTATCCGTCGCATCCTCTTTAAATCTGTACACCACACTCTCTAATTCTTCCAGTTTAGATTCCTTCTCCTCCAGAAGCTTACTCAATTGCAAATTGTTAGAGTGCTATCAAAAGAAACAGGACAATCAAAAATTTATCTACTAAATTATTAAATTATCTTCTATAACACTATATCTATACAGAAGAAGCTTACAAATATAACCACAACTCCATAACTGAAAATTTCTTGTAAGTTAAATTTTTTTTTGTTGGAATAAATTAATCAAACAATTTGGGACAAAAGTATATGTTACAAATATTTAAACAAGAATTTGACTAGCATGGTGGACATGAAGTGAAAGGGCACATATCAAATTTATAAAAGAAGATAACAAACAAAGGAATACTAACTGTGTAATACAAAGATTTGAAGCCATGTATGCTTAACACACTTAGATATACAAAAAGCTGCATTTTCAGCAGCCATTTAATCTTGTAACAATCACTTAAGAAAGGCCAAAATAAAGTCTATCAGCTCAAAGGGTTGGATTTTCCAGTTTTGTAAATTACATTAAAATTAACTTAAGAATAGTATAAAAGAACAAACAGAATAACTGCCTATCCCATGCAAAAAGCTGTGTCTTCCAACAACTATTGAATTTATACTCACAATCACTTTACATGGAATAAAAAGTGCCATAAACTTATTTACTAATGAAATCTCACATTTAAAGCAAGAAGAGCATAAGGAATAGACAGAATAATGTTGTGTCCCACATTTTATTATTATTATTTATAATACAGTAATAATCAATGTTAAATACGCTACCTGCTCTGAACTCAGTACGTGAAGTCTATTTATTTCTGTGTTTGATTTTTCAAGTTCCTCAAGTAATTGCTGTGACATCTTGCCTCCAGTTTCTTCTGCGGCTTCCATTGGCTCCACATCTGCTGATAACAAGAATAAGAAAAAAATTTACAAAAAATCTGACGTCCTCACACCAATTCAAGTGAAATTTGTTTTGGGGTTTTTCTTTTATTTTGGTTTTCCTTTTTCTTATTTACCTAATTTATAGAGGACAATAATATTTCTACGAGAAAGTTGCATTATGACGAAATTCTAAATACGGAGACCCTTGACAGCTAAGCAAACATTCTAACTGTATGAGCAGGTTTCAAGGATAAATCAACAAGAAGGTTATAACGGGTAAGTAAAGCATTCGAAGAACATGTGCCATTATGACATCACAGACCACTCCAGGAAAGAAATCAAGGGATTAGCCAATCAAAATAGGTTACATTCAATCATTCATACCTTGAGTTAGGGACTAGATATTGAGATGGGGTTTTCCACTTACACCGGAACATTACTTTAAAGGACAATTGCATACAATTTTTGGTTGGTTTGTATGTCTGTATTTTATAAGATACATACCTTTTGGCTGTTTTAATACTTCTATCTGGTCTGTAAGTTCCTTTTGTCTGGATGCTAATTCATTATTTTGGGACGATAATAGCTGGACCTTAATTTAGAGAAATTTGAAGAAAAAGAAATTAATTAATTAATTAAAAACCAATGAATTATAAATCTTCCCTATCAGAGCCACAATGAACATTGAAAATTGATATCACTTTACCAACAAATTAATGCAAAACTCAGTGAAAAATGACTTATTGATCACTAAGAGGAATGAATTACAGAAATAAAACTGGTTTCTCCAATCAGCTCATCTTTTTTACATATGGACTGAGATCTTCCCAAAAATAAATATTTTTGGACATTAATTCTTTCCATATAAACTTAAGAAGTCATTTGTTTCTTAGCTTCATCTGTATGTATGGGTAAAAATAGGCTACACTGTGTTCAATATCAGTTTGTGCCCATTTGAGATAACCTGTTGACCCCTTTAGGCTCAGAGGGTGAAAATCGATAGGATGTATAATTCTTGCACTAACCATGCTGAATCTATATACTAAGTATGAAGTTTTGTTCACAAAGTTTTCAGAATTTTGACCTCTGTTGACCCCACATGACGATTGACCTTCATAGAGAACAATAGGCATCTTTTATTCAATAAGACAGAGCCACACACCAAGTATGAAGTAAATCCACATTTAACTTTTTGAGCTACCATGTTTACAAAGCAGGTGTCACATACACACACACACACACTCCATAAGCATAGGTTCCATTTGACTATAGCAAGGATTAAAAAAGGACACAAAAAATTGTATTTAGCAAAAATTTCTCTTACCTGTTCTACAAGTTGCTGGCAGTGCGCTTGTAATTGGGCCGTGTTTGTTTGGTATTGCCGGGACAGATATTCTCGCTCTGCTGTTAATTGTTGTACAGCTTGTGCATACTGTAGGAAAATAAACATAAACAAGATTTCCAGACAAATAGTAGTACAACTGAAAGTCAACACGCTGAGATTCTTGCCACATGTTATATTGAAAGCAACATAGGCACACAACATATCCACAGATTACAATACAGTTCTGGTACTCACTAAGGTGAATCTATACACTACATATAAATTTCAAACCAGCTGCTCCCTCACCCCAACCTAAAGACTGTATAGTTCACTTAATAGACAACAGAAATAGTATAAATTGCTAGTAACTTGTCCAAATCCATGAGACAAGAATATTGTTTACTCTTCCAAATTATAACAGCTTTCAACCAGAGTTGAAACAAGTCACTTAGGTCATGTCCAGTCAAAAACTTGTATTAATATCTTCACTTTAAAAAATATAGGAATTTGTTTTAATTTAGGAACTACTTGAGTCACAATCCAACCCAGCACTCCTTTTTTTTTTCATCGTTTAATAACATTGCATCGTTGAATCTTGTTATGACTGTCTTATACCTCAAACTTAAGAGAGACTTCAAAGAGCATTAACAAATTATAAGTCCATGATTCAGTCATTTGCAGAGCAGATATTGTCTACTTGAGAGCGGCTAAGATAAGAAGCGACTTACTTGGGCTAGTTTATTCTCTACTTCTACTTTCTCTTCATGCATTCTTTGGAGAGCGCCCTCTGTGTCTTGATTGCTCAGGGCAGCGAGTTGCTGAACTCTCAAGTCTGACATACTTAGCCTCTCTTCTAACTCTTTTACAGAATTTATAAGTTGTCTATTTTCAGAAGTCTGCAAAAAAAAACACACATGAAAATTGGAAAAAAATGTGAACTGGAAAAATCCAAAATTGATACAAAAACAATCTGAAAATGTTACCCATTACAGCAATAAAAGACAGTATAAATAACCAAACTACTAATGTGTACTTTTCCACTCATCATAATTCTTTGCATTCAAACCCTAATGTTGTTGACCAAGACAAAAAGCCTGTTTTAAAGTTACTTACTTTTGTTGTTAATTGACTGGTAAGCTCTGAATTTTGCTGGTTTAATTCTTCGCTAGATTTTCTGTATAAACAAAAAAACAGAGAGGTGAAAACTCACAACTTTTTTTAAATCAAATCCATACCCTAACATCGCATCTGAAGAGGTGCCACAAAAAATGACTGTCAGAGTAATGTTATTTACATCTTTGTGAATATTGTACAGGTATAAAATTGTTTCTCTAATACAAAAGTTACACCAGGTGTGCAATGGTAGCATTTATAAATTAGGGCTTCTTAGCAGCAATCATAATAGTACAATTCTAAGTTATTGGATGGGTGAGGGGAGGGGTGGGGAGGGGTGGGGGAGGGTTCAGGGTATTTTGTGATATTTAGCTCCAGGAACAGCACAGCATACCTTAATTTTCTAACTTCTTGCTGCAAGGACTCCCTTTCTTTGTCTATATCCTCTCTGGACTGAAAAACACAAAACAAGATATTACAATGGTTATAAAAGGAAACTGACAACATTGCGTAGAATGTACAGATGACAGATGAGAACTTTCCATTATTCAGCCTCTTAAGAAGATCCTGCTAGGATCGGAACATCAGGCCCACTTACTTTTACACATTCTCTTACACAGGCTCTTTAGTCGGTAAGCAGTTTTGCTTCATTTTGACTCTTTAGTTTTCACACTTCAGGTCACAATAATTGTCAGGAGTCTCACAACATGACAAATACAATCAACTAGAGCACCAATGGTGCAGAAGCTCATACCTTTTCGAGCTTAAAAATGTAGGGCCCACAAAACTTTAAGGCCCACCAAATTTCAGGCCATTTTTCAGATTCCACCAATTTTGGGCCCATGAGGGATACCCCCCCCCTCCATTAGCAGAATCCTGGCCACACCACTGGCTATAATTCCTGATTTCCCCCTTTAAATCCTATTTTACCCACTCTCTCAAACAATACCACTGACCTACCCTATTAAACTTTCTCCCCTCTACCTGAGCAGACAGACATAACTTCACAAGCACTCCTTCCCAAAATTTGGCTGGCTGCTTACATACCTCAGGCTCAAAGACTTCTAAGAATCGGCAAGTGCTGATTGGCTATAGGGCTCTCATGCTTACAGTTCAACAGTTAATAGCAACTCCCAATACTGCTTTAATTCCACTAACAGCCTCTGCAGAGCTTAACCACAAATCTAAACAAACACTGCAGAGACTGGGAGACAAATTAAAGGAGCTTTGGAAAAAGGTGAAGGCTCAGATTTTTTTAAACAATGGGGATTAATTGTAATTAATTAACTTTTGACCAAAAATTATTAGGCATCACCTGATTCATACACAATCCAACAATCATCAGTTCAACTTTGAATATGATCCATCAAAATCTTGAGGAGATTGAGATATTTGAAAATATTACAAAGAATGACCCCCGATGACCCCCTAAATGACATTTGACCTTAATGTTCCGAACACCCCTCGTAACCCTCATCCCGAGGAACGTTGTGACCAAGTTTCATTATAACTGGCCATACACTGTACGAACGGAAGCAATTTGAAAATATAGGGCCGGGGCCCGGGCCACAAAAGACCCCTAGTTGATCTTTGATCTCAAATTCATGAACACCCTGAAGGTAAAACTTCCATAGTACTAACGTGACAAACCCTCAACATTGTACCATGGAATCTGTAGGAGAAGCATTTTGCGTATTTCCACAAAATGGCCCATTACGGCCCACAGGTGACCTTTGACCCCAAATTTTGGACCATCTCTGATGGCCCTATACCCAATGGTCCTTGTGTCCAAGTTTCATGAAATTCCATCAAACACTGTGCGAGTGGGAGCGGTTTTACCACTTGTTGACGGATAGAGTGATAGACGCCGCACTGTAACAATAGCTCACACCAGCATGCTGGTATGAGCTAAAAATTGAATACCATGATAACATCAGGTCAGACATCAGAGGTCCCTCACAGAGGTCCCTTACAAAGACCATTTATCACTCACCTTCTGAAGTTGATTTGTGGAAGAGTTAACACTCAGCAGATTCCTTTCCAATTCAGCTACTCTTTGCCTGGAAGCTTTTAACCGACTTGAAAGATTGTCAGCCTCTTCTGAGTTAGAGAGAAAGAAGTAAATACAAGGAACAAAATTAACAGCTTTTCAATATGGATCCAAGAGGCAAACAAAGTTTGAAACAAACCTTTCATGTTCGTTATATTAGACTACATTTATGATGAGCACATTTCTCTTTGACATGAGCCAACATTTTCAAGACGTACCTCACCATTGTTGAGTATGATATCTATCTGTGCCCAAAGAGAGTGTAGGATCACAAGTTTAGTGTCTGTTTTTCTGTGTTTATTATGAAACCTACAATCAGACTCTAACCCTCTCTTTGATTTATAAACCTCACATACTCATGCTAACATATCATTATATTTTAAACTGCTAGTTGGTTCACTGTTAAAATAACAAAACTATATTCCACTTCTAAACACTTTCACGTAAGTAATACTTTAAACTCCTTATAAACACTACAAAATATTTATTCCACCCAAAAAGTTTGCAACTGTCTTCTAACTAGCCTTACCAGATAAAGTAATAACATTTGCCCCAAGTCTCATATGCAAATAAGGCTTGGAACCCTTACTGTGATCACAGTGTTGGCTAGAATAACTGTTGACTATCATTGAGAAGAAGACAGAGCTTTCCACGAGATCCCAAATATCTTATCTGACATTAATGCAACAAAGAAAAGAATACAATTTGTGCTAAAGTGTCTTTGTGTGACAGATGCCATCACCTCCTTTGATTTCACATCCCACTGGAAGCTACCAGTATTTCTCATTTTTAAATTGTAAGGAATTACACCAACAAAATCTGTTGAATAATCCTCACCTGCTTTCTGTTTCAAGTGCCCTCGAGCCTGGGATGCCAAACTCTGCAGCTCTGACTTTTCAGAGACTAGGATGCCTATAGTTTGAATGTGAACTTGTAACTGCTCCTTCAGAGCACTCTGCTCTTTGAACGTTCGCTTATCAAAGTCTTGCCTTTCCTGAAAGGAAAAAATTGAGGGGGAAACTTCAGGTTGTAGCTCCATCAGATAAAAGGTTAAAACATGACGGTGATGTCATTGAGGAGAATTCATAATCACATATGTAGAAATGTTCACATGAAGTCTACAATTCGGTGTGTTTATTTAACCAATACATATCTTGCAGTATGAAGAGCACTATAAGAACAGAACAAACCCATACATACAAATCATTAGAGACTAAGGATTAAAAATGATGTAATATTTAATTGATACCTAGAAATAGTAATGCAGATGAAATTCTCATAGATCATTTCAAAGATGAATCACATACATAAAATAAAAAATAAAAAAGCAAACAAATTGAAAAAAAAATGGAATGAATAAATCAATAAAACCTTGTTAAATTTTCATAGACTAGTTTGCATTTATCTCCCTTCCAGGGATTTGTTTTTTACTTGTTTTGAGATTATTACCTTTTCCAGCTGATCCTGGAGTTTCTTACAATGGTTTTTCTGTGAAAATAAAAAATTAAAGTGTTGAAAATTAAAATGCAAAGGTTATCTGAGTAGTTCTGTTCTACCTGGGCTCAGATTATGAAGAATCTGGCAAAGTGTAATGACTAATTAGAAACATAAAGCTCACATGGAATAGTACTCAGTGCTCATTAGATCTATATTAACCGAGAATATTTTCCATAAATGATAAAACTTTGTCATTTTATGGTTTCTTTTTCATAAAACTTTACCAGTTCTTCGATCTGAATCAGGAGATCTCTGTTGGAATGAGCATGTTGGTCCACCTCCGCAGCGAGTTCTTGATTCCGTACCTGAAAGGAAGAGGATATTTGCTGAAAGAAGGAATCCGTAAACTGATACTCTTAATACTACAGTATGATCTTTTAAAATTTCAAAGAAAAAGAAAATTGTTAAAAGTTTTATCTGAAGAGATATTTTGAGTGGATCATGGATGTTAACAGGAAAAACTATCTTTTCACTCCCTTCAAAACCCTCAATTAAGTTTTGTAGGGTTTATCAATACTCTACCAACAAATAGTATGCTCTTGTTTCCGTAGGAACTTGAAAGTGGCAGTATATAGAGGGTTTATATCAACAAACATGTGCAAGCCTACTTCATAATAATTACACTTTTCAGTTTTTTTTAATTTCTTGGGAAGTACAGTAGTGTAATATCCTACAATAATTTGTAACCTGTAATCAATTCTTGCAAGCTATTACATAACTGACATATTTTTTAAACAAAAACACAATGTTACATTAATAGATATATGCTTTGCTAACGATTTGCCATAGACCAGACAAGGTAATTTCTAGGGTTGGGCGATATATCGAAAATTATTATTATCGCGATAATTTTTTTTCAAGACGATATTTTTTGAGGATTGAACAAATGACGATAATTTCTTGTGAAAGAAATTTGAAATAAGTGTGGATAAAAATGCGATTATCCTTTCTCCGTTTTATGTGTAAATGTTTATTCTAGCATTCCATGGTTAAGAAAGTTGAAACAAAATAAAGTTTATCAGCTTCATTTACTGACTTTTGAACTTCGTAAAAAACCCGTCCTTTACAACATTAACTGTATAGAGAAAAAAACCTCGAAAATCAGTAGAGAAATTACCAAATGTGCACGAACATTAAGTTGGTACACCATTCAAATTTTACGAAAGATCGAGCAAAATACTTTCGAAAAATTCACGCGAAACTGGCATATCGTGCTAAATGCAACAAATGTCATGTAAACAAGGCTCTAGTACACCCATTTATGAATAAACCATACGACCACATCTGCTGTTAAGCGGGGGAAAGAGAAAGTATTTTCTAGAATTTCCACAAAAAAAGGAAAAATAAATATCCTACCATAGTTAGGAGTATAGTACATAGCCTAACCACTTCGTTGGTTACGAATCTCACGTAAAACCAAAAACACAACTAATTGTATTTTGCGAAGTTGATGTTTTCTACAAGGACATGGAAACAATATTTAGCATTTAGTTAATCATGCCAAATGGCCTAAAACATGGGATTGCAAGATATACTTTCATAAAGATGGCCATACTGTAGCTACTGGGGCCTTGATATCGTGCTGTCTGTATGGTATAGACTGTGCCTCGTGTATCATGGGGAACATATTGTTTTGTTCATGCGGATGAGTCGGTTGGCTTGAGGTGTGTTTTTACCTCCATGGTTTTACCTACCTTAATGTTACGGGGATATAAATTTTTTAAACGTCTAAAATAATATTTCGCATAACTTTACAGATCCTTTACTGACTGACCTAATTAATTCTAGAGTGGAGTCAAAATAGTTTACTCCATAAAAAGTTTTTTGGAAACGTGCCAAAAATGTTAACAAACAGGTGTTGGGGGGGGGGGGTTGTTTGGCAATTTACCTGGGAAAATCCGCAGCACATGTACAGTAGCCTACCGTGATATTTAAGTAGGGGTAAACACTGCAAGTTAACTTGTAAACTGATGTACGTATAATGCACGCTGTTCATTGTTAGGCAGTCTAGAAACGGGGCTTTGTCGAACATAGTTTCTTTCATAATATCGTCAGTTTTGTAAGTTAAACTTTTTAAAGATTGTAAGACAGATTAAATCTCTTTTCATTTTATCACATAATATAGCTACTCTAACTTGTCATTTTCAAATTTTCATCAGTTTCGTGACAATTTATATTCAAAAAGTTGTTAGTATTTTGAATCCTCAACTGCGAGTTTGTTATCGCCAGACACGCAAAAATACTAAAATTTTCCAGGGCTTTCGCCCCTGGACCCCACACAAGGGGTTCCATCCCTTAACCCCACTGGGGCCCTAAGGCGGGCCCCTTGACCCCACGCCATTATGCTCGCACGCAACAGGGGTTGGTGTGTTCGCTGCGCGAAAACACCGGTGGTAAATCGGCAGTTGTTTTTAGTGTGTTTGCGAACACACTAAAAACAACAAGGAAAAATTATCGTAATTTTCTAAATATATTGCGATAATTTTTGAACTATTTATCGTGACGTTAAAAAGCAAATATCGCCCAACCCTAGTAATTTCACAAGTTAAAATGGCATAAGGGCCAAGAAACAAACATATAAGAGATGACACTCATGGGGATGTTAAATACAGTAGGGGTGGGAGTCCTTTTTTCCAAGACCAAAAACTTGCATAACTTTGCTTTATGAAATGCTGTCATTACTTATTATGATAACAACATGACAACTGATGCCAAACAAAGATAGGAGGCTATTGGGTAAGTACACAATGTGATTGACCCACGTCAGAATCTGTAGACTTACCTCAAGTTCCTTTACATTGGAACCTCCATAATCAATGCCATCTGTGCCATTAACAAGAGGTGTCTAAGAGAAAGAAAAAAAAAGAAAAAGAAGGGTGGCATATTAATCAACTTTTTATTGCATAGACTTCCAGAGCACCTTCCAGAAGACTAACAAATTTTTTGCTCAGCAAGTCAGTGCATTCTGAGCAGTTATTAAATTTCAGCTGATGTTGAATTTATTTTTATGGAAAGTTGCCACAAGCTGTAGCTGTTTTAAGACCCCCCCCCCTAACAAAATAGTAATAGTTGACTGTCAATCTATAAAACAATAACACTTTAAAATCAAATTATCTGGTCACACCTTTCACTCCCATGTTTAATTTACAAAATCTTTGAAAACCTTTTTCTTTCTCGCAATTTGTGATACAAATATGTACCTCTTCTTCATCCCACTACAATGATTAGCCTAAACTGTGATGAAAGAATATAGTTTAACTAAACAATAAAGCAGACATCAATAAAACATCATACAAGTCTGTCCCTGAAATTATATACAAAGTTATAATAACATACTGCAAAATTGTAACTCTTGCATTTTTCTGCACACACACACACAAAGAATTTCAATCCACACCTGCTTAAACACCTGCCATAATGGGATATTTCACTATCTGAATTGCTCATGGAAATCTAAATGCTACAAAATAATGTGTACCTTGGACAAAATCAGAGCTTGATGACATTATTATGAATTAATTACGCAACTGTTCACTTTGCTATGCTCATTACCAATGGTAACAAACCTAAGTTTGGACGGATCAGGGAATAATTTAGTGTTGAAAGTTTGTGTCACAGTTTTAAAGGTTCTGAAATTAATTAAGTGTACAAAAAACTGCTATATCCAATCCATGGACATTGTATTGCAATTGGACCATTATCCATAGCATTATGTGATGCGATACCTGATCAATAAAGTATTCTCTGTAAATGTGCCTCTACAGCTCATCTCCTATGCTAACCTTTTACTTTCATAAATTACGCACATAATTTTGTTATGGTTTTGTGACGTCGCAAAACTGATGTCATTTGCCGCACTAGCATGAAACACTCAAATCCTTCCAAAACCACATCGTTCTATTTTGGATTCCATAGTGTAAATAGAGTAAGATCTCTGATGGTTACCTCATTCATAAGTCCATTCAACTGTCTGGAGAGCTGTCTCAGGCTTTCGGCAGATGAAAGCGGTCTATCAGAAAGAAGAGTATCAATTCATGATGTACAGTAGACATATTTGCTAGTTTTGTTAGCTAAATTTCTTTCATAATTTCTTAATTATGGGTCGTTTTCTGGGTGGTATGCAATGAATGCAACACCACATATTGTAGTGTTACCAAACTATTTTATTGTCACCTGTTTTCTTAATTTTTTGGTACATATTGATGATAGCTCTTCTGCTAGCGATAAATAATAGACAGCTATGATCACATTCTAAATAATCTTCCAGAATTTACAACACTCAAAAAATTAAAATTTCATCCCTTTTCTGTCATTGAAGAAGCAACTAGCTTTCTGCTAATGTATACCTTTCATAGGTATTACATAGTGTATGACATATAATTGATCTTACAATAGAATCCAGTCAACTGTGGCACACAATTGGTATAATATGTCTAACAAAAAAAAAACAACTGGTATATTATTAATTATACAACACCTAATTATATTCCGGCCATTTGATTGGTCAATTGCTCGTCGATTGCATGCAAAATCCGCTCTATTGCAGGCTATGATGATAGAACCATGTGTTATACTTTTTTGATGGCACTTTTTTCAATGGTAAGAGAGCAGAGAAACCTGTCTGTTTAAAACAATCTGTTGCATGAGTGCATTTTACATCCAATTATATCCAAATTTGAAGGTGTTGTATAAAACAAATAATGGTTTCCATTCGTGCAATAGTGCAAATATTTCATTCGTTGAATGATGTAATTTGTTCCATTCAACTCGGCTGTGCCTCGTTGAATGGAACATTCCATCTTTCTTCTCATGAAATATTTACTCATACTCATAACCATTCATTATTTGTATCATATCCAATGGGTGTCCATTCGGTGTGTACTAACTTAATTAGGTTGTAACTGATGAGTTGCAGCATGATACAATGAGATCTAAGATTCATACAAACCTTGAGCCAGAATTGTGTGACTTCTCATTTGGTCCTTTTGGGGTATCAGTTATTTTCTGAAAACAAATAAATAAAAAGACAAAAATCAGTGAGGCATGACTGGCAAGTGGACTAAGGAATTAAACATGTATGGGATACTAGAGGCAAACTCTATGGTTCAGCTGGTTTGCAGTTTCATTCAGAGGTATCTGCAGTTACCTGACATAAACTATTAGTGAATCAGTTATTACTGAAGTGTAACTCCTGTCATAATATACCTCCTTACTGCACATCACATACCCATACTTTCTAACTTAACCATACAGAAGAATAACTCCAAGTAACAATGACCATCAGAGAGGCCACAACAATGCCAAGCAAGAAGTTAAATAACCTCTCCATTGAAGAAATGAAACGCTCGCTGTGATAACAGTTTATGTAATATTTACTGCCTCCTCTCAGTTAGTATCGCAGACAAACCTTCCACTATTGCTAAAGCCATGTCTTAAAGACAAAACTCACTTGTGGAGGATTTTGGCTGTTCGGCCCATTCGGCCTTCCATTCACAGATACTTTTGATGGATTTACTGACTTATTTCCTTTCGCATTCTTCCCAGCCTTAAGAGCAGCTGGAGCACTTGATGGGGTTTTCTTCTGTTGAAATTTCTGCAGCTGTGGATTTTTGGAAAGATGAAACAGTTTTAATTGTTAATTAATGAATTTGACTACAATCACTATGTGAAAGACTTAAGATGGGTCTACCGTGGATCAAATTCCGTTTTGACCTTGTTCAATGCATACAAACCAAATTTGCATGTTTACCATATGTAACTCAAGAATGTTTGGAAGGTAAACTTGCATGCACTGAGAGCTGTTTCAGTGGGTTGACAAAGCTTCAGTACAAGAAGCGCCTCACAGATCCTCACACATTTGCTGGAGTTGCTTTTAAAAGTGTTACTTAACATAAAGAATGCAAAAAATGGATGGCAATGTTCTTACTTTTATTACAGTTAACCTGAACAGAAAGATTTGTTCAGGTTATATGAGGCAAAAAGAATAAAAGTGCACTGTGCATTCAATGACTAAAAAATTAAAATTTGCAACCTCTTAAGACAAAATCCTACATGAATCTTTTGTTCATAGTTCAAATAATGGTGTACTGATGTCCAGTCCTACACAGGCTTAAATTTTTGTAAAATCTGATCAAACCAAGATCAATAATAGTGTTGCTACAATAATCGTTTTCAATATCGGTATCGGCCCATATTTGCAATATCGGCAGCATATCGGTATCGGTAAAATTTTGCCTAATTGCAGATAACAGCAAACTGATATAGAACTTTATTTTTCACAGCAGAGCTACTTCTTTATACTTGCAATGATTTGTTAATCTGCCCAAGACGATCCACTTCTTTAGCGTCAGTTTAAGTCAGATTCATTTTCGATTAATATCCATGGAAACCTGACCCTTCGTAACTTCTAAAAACACGTCTAAGGCGCGCAAATATAACCAATGACCTTCGTGAACCTTGGCCTACACACAGCATTAGTGCAGCATATATACACTGTACTAACCATTCATTTTCTCGAAGGCCTCCGTGAAAACCTTGAACATGATGCATAATCGCACAGTTCAGTACAGCTTGCTAGCTCTTCGGATCGTGCATGCATGGGGCACGCCCAACCGTGACTGTTAGTCAAAATCTGAATATTCATTTTGAAAGTTGCTTGTTACATTACTATTGTTACCCCAGTCTAAATGAAACGTTCCAACAGATTGTACTGACCAATCGCCATTCATCTTACGTTGAAGTAGACTACGTCACACAACAGTATTTCTATACGTCTGGGGCTCGACTTTTCCACTAACCATTGTTTACCTCTGTTTGAGGTGTGTTGAAAAATGTGAGCTGTCACATGTCCCCGAATGGCGGGTTTTCCCAGGGGCTCGCTAATAAATTCACCTGTTGTTCCAGGAATGTGCGCAATTGGTATTCCGTTGTAGAAGCCAAGATTAATACATTACATATAGTGTTTAGAAGAAGGATGTTGTACTTATTCTTTGAACTTGTGTGGTAGGTAGTTTCACGGTTGAATACCATCGATGCTTCACTTAGTAGTCTTGCTGAATGTTCCAGTTTGATATTTGAAACGTAGCCTGCAACTGTCATTTATAATTTATTATAACTTTTACATTGTGATCGACAGTTCGTAACCTAATTAAGATGCAATTTTGCAAGCATACGTTAACACTGTAGCTACTGTAGCTACATTTACTGCGTCCATTTTATTATCTTGTGCAACGCTGCAGTGAAAAAGATTCCGGTTGGATTTCAATTACCATTCTCTTTTTCAAAACCAGGAAAAAGTCATTCTTTTCAACTTAGGACAAAAGGAAAACAAAACACCATATTTTGTTGTTTACTTGAAGATTTATTTGTGAATGTATGCTTGACTAAAAGTACGATTTTGCCTTTATCTTGTCTGTTAAAAAATATCGGTATCGTATCGGTATCGGACCGATATTGGGATGATAATATCGGATATTGACCGATATTGGTGATATCGGCGCAACACTAATCAATAAAATCAAGATCCAGCCTACTGTACATAGAGGGATGGGTAACTCAGTCTCAAAGGATGAGTAATTTGTAAAACACTAATTTGTGGTGGTCAAAATCTCACCGAATCTGAGAGAATTAATATTGTAATTACCATACACTCAGCACAAAAAAAAATTAATGTTCTCTGTATTTCAAGTTTAACTCAATTGTAGATAGATTTTTAAAAACTGCAAATGGTAACGTTTGCAATGATATGATGCTAAAATATTTCAATAAACTTCAATATGATTTGTAATCCAAACTACTGCACAACTGTTCCTTGTAATTTATATGATTATTCCAATCCACAAGGGATAATTTTTTCGGAAGCTTGAATGGAAGAAAAATAAAATATAAAATAATGGGATTTCAAGCTAATTGCAGCAAACAACTTGCCACTATGCAGGCCTTTGGTTCTTGTTATTTCGGCCATTCGTTCCTACTAATTACCTATCTTCAGATGTTTTGTAGGCCCTATTGTCAATCTTTCATGAAATGTCAACAAAAAAATCAGAAACTGTGGCTAACAATGTTTACCCATCCCACTGAGCACTGTACATTTGTAAGTTGTACTGAGTGTAACTGACATTATTTAGGACTCACTAAGTTGAAGGAAAGCCTAAATACGAGGCCTAATACTAGTAATAGTATAGTTAGAAATAAATCACAGAGCAAAATATGAGAACTCACCATTGCGATTGTCGTCTAAATGAGTATGTGTGCTCTTAGTATCCTACTGGATACTACAAACCATTACTCAGTTAGTCACACTGGCAACAATGTCAGTCAATACTTTATTACTAGGGTAGCCTCTAGGCTATATTGAGTTAGAGCACCAAACGTACTGAACGCAATAGGCGTAACAGTAACGTTAGGCTCACCGTAAATTTTCGTCGAACATTCAATGGTAATGGTAGAATTGGTGACGTAAATTTCATTACATCAGATTGAAATATCGCAACGAGTCTCACTTCAAGAACTGCAATCACAGATTTATTTTACCCTTGTATCAATTAATGATGAGTACCCACCTTTTTCCTGGCGGCTGCTAGTTTCTCTTGCCTACTAACGTCAGCCATGTTACTAAAGTTTGTCCGCTTAGACACCAAAAAATTAATTAGCAATGCACATCTCGCCTTCGTGAGAAAGTACTGTAAAGAAGCACTTAATAAAGCATTGCAGTTTTAGCTAGCGGGCTATTAGAATAACCTTGTTTTAATACCGACATAGCAAATGTGTAAAAAGGATTGCTCTTACTTCCAATTCTATCAGCAGTTAATAGTAACCCAATGTGAATCTTCTAAGAAACTTATATTTGTCTACTTCGTGAAACAGGTTTACGACGATAAGTTTTTTCTACGTCTAGGTGGTCATAAAGACACGTAAACAGAATGATGTCGAAACAGCTGACGGTTTGCTAACTTAGCTGTTACTTGTTAGCAACAGCGCTGCAGTCAAGTTTTGATGTCTGTTTGCCAGAACTGTATGTGATAAAGTGTGGGAATTTTTAACCTTGCAAATTACCCTATATGTGTTGTTGAGGCAAGCTAGCTCCCTGGTCCCTGGTTTGTTTACTTTCCTTTCGTTCATAGTTGTCACCAAATTTTCTACATGCTCTAACATGTATAGTGAACTTAGAAAATACTTCCGTTGCTGTATATCAAGTAAAAAATACTTGATAAAGAAAAGTTTTGATCCTCACTTGGAATTTAAGAAGAGTTTTCTTTGTGAAAGGTTGCCCAGCAGAATCAGTGGCGGCGGAACCGGGGGGGGGGGGGGGCTTGGGGGGGCTCAGCCCCCCAATGAAAAAGTTGAGGGGGCAAATGCATGATAAGCCCCCCCAATATTTACCAAGGCTCCGAAACGTGCATCTGCCCATTTTTCAATGCATACTTGTCGATCTGTCCGATGCACACGTATACTATATAGGTGTAATAATTTTAGTAATTGCTAGGGGACCCTCGGCCCGTCCCCTGGCTATAGACCACACTGTCACCCCAAACGCGTCTTCACGCCCCGTGAAAAGTGGAAGCAGTGAGTGTGAGTACCAGTAAGCGTAACACAACTTCGTCTTAGGCCAATGACTTGCCTCATTTCAGCCAGTTCTCCAACATCCCCTTACTTAGTGGCAGAGCGTCCATATATACAGTCAGGGGGCGGATGCCCCCCCCCCCGACAGACTCAAATGGACTGCTGGCGCCCTTTTCAGCTTTTCACTATACTTTTTACTTATTCGCTATTATTGACTATTTTATTGCGCTCTCATATACCTATTGACATTTGTCATATTCTGTTGGTGTAATTTTCCGACAAAATGGCGACGACACCTATTTATTCTCCGTTTATCTGCAAATTAGCAAGGCCCGGAAAGGGTCATTTCCTGCAATCTAGGGAGTATCTTTACTCAAAATTTTTCTCTACGCTCCGCGCCAACCTGTGGTGGCGCTCCGCTTAGATAGTGTCGAAAGCGCCCCTACAGACCATTCTTGCCCCCCCCCCACCAATACCCCTAGCTCTGCCACTGCCCTTACTACACTCAAAAACGTCTTTGCGAGTACACTACGAGTATAATAGCTACTCTCTTAAAACACCATCGAATATACAAATTACAATGTTTTTACAGACTTTTACGTGCAATCTGAGAAATTGCAGACTTGAGACCCATATTTTAGGGCTAGGTATTCGCAGCATAAAACACACGGGAAGTGCCGTTTCCGGCCATCTGGGGGTTTGAAATAACCCAAAATTTTCTTGTACGCTCCGCGCCAACTGATGGTGGCGCTCCGCTTAGATAGTCTCCACACATTAGCCCCCCCAATATTTTTTCCGTTCCGCCGCGCCTGAGCAGAATGATAGCCCCAGTTTCCAATCCATGAACCTAAGTTCAAGTCTGATAGCCTGTCAGTAAGTTATATAGCCATGATTACTGACTCAAGGATTCTCGGCCCGCCATTAACTATTCATGCATGGTTACCATACGTCGATCGATCCGGATTCGGCCCGGACATGCCATGTATTTCACATGAGCGTGTGGGCATATTAACAGAAAAATGTCCAGGTTTCTATGCCTATAGTTCCGACAACGGTAACATTTATATGTGCATGTATGGAAAACTTTATCCTCGACCACGTTTGAGTTGGACACTGAATATAAGCTGGGGTCTACTGCTGGACTTGTTGTATTTTTGTAAAGTGTATGCTAAATTTAACCACTCTACCGTCAAATCTGTTATTATTTTCATGGAAGACCCTACAATATCATATCCTGGCACAAAGGAGGAGAAAAACCCCACCAATCCAGTCTCCATAAGTGGAGACAACTTGCCCTTCAGTTCCTAAGTCCCTTCTAGTTTTACTGGCTTTATCGTTATAACAATATCTGTAGGGTATCACTCAACACTTTTGGTATCATCCATTATCATATTGTCTTTATTATGCCCAAACTGTTTCAAAATAGTTATAGTATGTTCGTCATCTTTTCAAAGCCTTCCCGAAGCGGCTTCCGACATGACGGCGGTCGAACATATATCATTACCATTCTATCTTCTATCACTTCTATACAGTTAATCATCGAATGTATGCATCGCGCTGTGACATCGACACAGATGCATAACAATGAACTACAACTTTGGTTGAATTAAAAACTAAGAACAAACAGGTTAATTCGTCTGTTTGAGAAATACCAATCGTCTTAACGCAAAATCAATAGCCCAAGCCATTATCAGCTGTCATATGGTCGGTAGGACATATCAGTTTAAAACTTCTATGCTCTACCGTCCTTGGAAAGTGACGAGTTTAGTGTGTAAGTCAATGGGAGCAATTATTTGCGATACCTAAAGGGAAAAGAGAAGCTTGAACATAACACACAAACGGCGAGCCGTAATGTTTATCAACTTTCAAAGTCGCATGGGGGCTAGTTTTGCGAAGGTCCCTGGCCATGGTGGAGATGCAAAGAAAACATGTGTATTGGAGGTCAAGTCCTTAACTTTAGGCTAGATATTTGGTTGTCATTTCTCTATACAGATTGACATACCTGCAGTTATAAGAGGGCCAAACGCCTAATATTTCAACCGAGTAGCCCCAGCCGTCTGCAAGCAGAAGCAGAAGAGGCCGTCTGTACAACCTCACACACTGAGTCTGGTGTAGGCTACGTAGTACGTGTCAGGATGTTGTCTAACGTAAGGATATCTGAATTGGAGAAAGTTGAAACTGGTGAGTATGGATAGCAAAATATTAGTAAAGCCTACATCAGAGATGTGTACTAGTACTGTCCAAAACTAAGCCTAGCCTTTCTCCAAAATATTTCCTCCTTCATGACAGCTACATAACTACACAGTTCTGATCAGCTCACAAATTAATAGGCCTAGCCTGCATGGTTAGATTAGGGCCTATGTTACTGTAGGGGGCCGTGTCATTCCGCCATAGTTACATTCCACCATAGAAAATGTGCTTTTTCCGCCATAGAAAAAGTGCCATTCCGTAATGTCACTCTGATAGCGGTAAAGCACTTTTGTATGATAAAATGGCACAGGAATCCTTACTGTATTGTTCTATAGATTTCTTAGCATAGGTTACAAGTTGTAACTGACTTGGCCTATGGCTTCTAAGTACTGCTACGAGTAGTACCATACCCTAGTTTGCAACCATATAGTTATGCTTAGCATGTATCCAACTTACTTTCTACTTTATATTTACCGCAGAGCACTCAGTGTCACATCTAATAAATGCATTTCCAAGGGATGTTCTTACAGAATCGCTGCAAATTTTGCCCGTTCTACACATGTAGCATGATCATACAAAAAATGGGATGATACAGGTTTCTTTAAGTTACCCAGCTTTTAATCAGAATATGCTAGGAAGATAAGCACATTTTCACAGTTTTCTGTGAGATCGGTATGAAAATATTTCATCTTGTAAAGCTCTATTCTTACTATTTACATTAATTATCCAGTGTGCAATTTTCATTGTGTTGTTTATTTCCAACAGAGGTTCAGCAGCCTGAAAATGATGGAGTGGATTTTGATATCATTCAGAAAGGAACGTCAAACCTTGCTGAAATAGTATCTGTCCCCAAATCCTCTCAACCTCCATTGATTTCAACAGTAAGTAATGTAGTTTAATCACATGAAATGGAACTAACAATTATTTGCACAGTTCTTTCAGGTACTCGTTGGTTTGTGAAGGAAACATGTTATTTTATATAGTGTTGCGCCGATATCACCAATATCGGTTTTGGCCGATATCCGATATTTTCATCCCAATATCGGTCCGATACCGATACGATACCGATATTTTTTAACAGACAAAATAAAATGGACGCAGTAAATGTGAGCCTTAACATCGTAAAGACTTACAAGTTGCTTACAGTGTTAACGTATGCTTGCAAAATTGCATCTTAATTAGGTTACGAACTGTCGATCACAATGTAAAAGTTATAATTTATTGAGTTAATACTCAATGTACAACTTATTCACTTGACCGTATAGAGGAAAAAAAAACTGAAAATCAGTAGAGAAATGACCAATTGTGTACGGAAAGTAAGGTGGTACACATTTTCAAATATTACGAAAGAGCGAGCAAAACACTTTCGAAAAATTCACGCAAAACTGGCATATCGTACTAAATGCAACTAATGTCATGTAAACAAGGCTCTAGTGCATCCATTTATGAATATACCGTAAGACCACATCTGTTGTTAAGCGGGGGGAAAAGAAAGTATTTTCTAGAATTTCCAAAAATACGGAAAAAATAATATCCTACCATAGTTAAGTGTATAACAAGTAGCCTAACCACCTCGGCGGTTACAGATCTCACGTAACTAATAAGTTCCTTGGCAACGTGCCAAAAAATGTTAATAAACAGGTGTTACACAGGGGGATGAGCTCACAGTGATTGGGAAGGTACCTGGGAAAATTAACAGCACAGGCACCGTGGTAGTTGGGTATAGGGTTAAACGCTGCAGTTGTAAAATTGTACGCATAGTGCACGCTATTCATTGTTAGGCAGTCTAGAAACAGGGCTTTGCTGAACGTTGTTTGTTTCATAATATCGGAAGTTTTGTAAGTTGCACTTTTTAAAGATTGAAAGACAGATTAAATCTCTTTTCATTTTATAACATTATATAGGTAATCTAACTTGTCGTTTTAAAATTGATCAGTTTCGTGACAATTTAAATAAAAAAAGTCAGTATTTTGTGTTTGCGGGAAATTGAACAAGGTTTTCCAACTTTGCTGAACTGTGCGGTTAAATATCATGTTCAAGGTTTTCACGGAGGCCTTTGAGAAAATGAATGGTTAGTACAGTGTATATATGCTGCACTAATGCTGTGTGTAGGCCAAGGTTCACGAAGGTCATTGGTTATATTCGCGCGCCGTAGACATGTTTTTAGAGGTTACGGAGGGTCAGGTCTCCATGGATATTAATCGAAAATGAATCTGAGTTTAACTGACGCTAAAGAAATGGATCGTCTTGGGCAGATTAACAGATCATTGCAAGTATAAAGAAGTAGCTCTGCTGTTAAAAAGAAAAGTTCAATATCGGTTTGCTGTTATCGGCAATTAGGCAAAATTTTACCGATACCGATATGCTGCCGATATTGCAAATATCGGCCGATACCGATATTGAAAACGATTATCGTAGCAACACTAATTTTATATGTGAACAAAATAAATTGGCATTGTGTTTTGATCCTGGCAGAATCTTCAGAAGTTTCTACAAAAGATGACTTCAAGCACAAAAATAAATTTTGATATATGTTGTGCACCACTAAAAACCACTACTATCACTTATCAGTCCATGTCCTTTTACTTTTTGAAAAATGACTCTTTAAACACCTGAGGTTCATCAATTTAAGTGCATTGACTATATAGTGTAACACACATACCATAAGGTCAGTGCCTCAGATGACTCAATGGAGGAAGTATAGTGCTCTTGTGACCTCAAATGATAGCTTTACAATGCATTACAGATGTAAACATGCACCTTTTTATGTGGTTTATGAACAAGCAGGTTCATCTCTTTAGTTTTTTTATGTTGACAAAGAGTTTCCATAGAAATTGTTTTGCTGTCTGTTTGTTTGATTTAACCATCAACTATTTTAGTTTGCACACTTTTTTCCATCTATTTTGTTTATAACCTCGTAACATATTTGAGGGTACAGTGTTGTTTCTGACTGGTCGAAACCCAAATACTAAACATAATTATGAAGAAAATAATAGAAACTTTGGTAGTGACAGCGTGTAAGAACTTTGTGAGCAGTGGCACAAGCAGAGTTTCAGAACAAGAAAGTCTGCAACTTTTAATACCAATTACCACTTACAATAGACAAAGCAGTTAAATAACAGATATTCCCATGTGTATAATAAAGTTAACCAGTTACCTTACTTTGCATACAAATAGTTCCTGAAGTATGTAGTTGGCATTTAACTGATAAGGTTAGTTCCCACTTAATACAGTATGTACCATTGTGGGAAAAGACATACAAACAAGGTTTTCATGGAATGCTGCCTTAGTGTAGTGTGAATGAATCAGGTTAGAATTGGATTATGATTCAGTTATTCAACCAGCTGAGAACTGCTTTAATTAGAATGTGGTATTGTTTTGTTTAGTTCTGTGAACCACTCTTGTATTTTGCAGTTACCCAATGGACTTCCACCAATCTTGCCAGACATTTCTCAAAGTGTTGAAGCACTCTTAACAGATCTCGAGAGTCTACCAATCCATGACTTGCAGAAAGCTCAAAGGTATCATCAAATTGATAGAGAAAGGGTGGTCTTTTATTGAAATTGATGAACAGTGAAACATTGTCATAATGAAAATTGCTATGTGACATACAGTATGACCACTTTCCTTTCTTACATACAATTTTTCACTCTATTTTGGACCCTTTGAAATCATGAAGCCATAATATTGCAACATTTTTGTCACCAAGAAACTTTCTTCATATAAGATTGTACTATTTATCACATACAGCAACAACAAAAAATGAAATCATTCCAACGTTTGGACTTTCTTAGTGTTATTTGAGATGGCACTTGATAACTGTAGTCAAGCAAATGAACTGCATTGTTAATTCTTATGGAATGTTCGAAACTGATAAAAAATAATTAAAAATATATATAAATATAAAATGTACAAACAAACAAAAATCACTGGATAATATTTAACCTACCTGCGTCTTTTTTGTGTTTTTTGTAGATGGTGGCCTCGGAAGCCAAACCCAGAGTCCCTCTTTCACATGCCTTCTTTAGCAGTGGATATGACACTTCAGGTGGAACGGCATCTAACAACGGGTGAACTGATAGATTTTAAAGAGGTGAGGACTGTCAGACAATTTTGTGGACATTTTTGGTAAACATATAATCTGTGACTGCTTACAAGCTGGTAGATGCAGCAGCTTCATGTCAAACAGTTTTATGGTACGGACTAATAATCTTAAGTTGCTAGTCTCAAAAGACTTCAGATTCATTTCAAGTTTAAAAGAGAATTCAGTTCAAAAGAGAATTCAGTTTAAAACTCTCAGACTTTCAAGTACATTCTGTGGCTTTGAAATTGTATCTAATGATATATTTTGATCAATACCCATGGATGAAGTTGTATGTGTATGGTGTTAGGGGGGAGGGGAGAGGGGGGAGGGGTGAGGCAATGGGGAGTTTTATGACAGAAACATTTAATTGTTTAAATTCATTGTTCTCAATGTGTGAATTTTATCACAATGGATGAGTTTTAGCAAAAAGTTGTTGTGGCAATTTTATGCAACTTACTGCATGAAAAAGAAAATGACCAATTACAACCATAAACCAGATGTCTTATATTTTTTTAAATGTTAATTTTATGTCTTTCCAAAAGTTATGCAGAAGGTGTATTCCTAAGATGTAATTTATCACCTTCTTCTCTAATCAGGTTCAGCTAGAGAATTCTGGCAGTACCTCAAAAAACTCCTTTTCTCTAGCCAGGCAGCCAGGGCCTCCAACTGAATCTGTCAGGGGTAGCTTAACTAACTATCCATTTCAGCCAGGGGGCTTTGATACAGTGGAACCTGATGAAAATGACAGTAAAGAAATGTCAAGTGCACTGAACTTAGAAACAGGTGAGCCCTACTGGTTAAAATAATCAGATGGGAAACAAATGTAGGGTATACAATATCCTTTTGTGTTGTTTAAGATTTCATATATTTATTTTGTAAAAATACGAAGATTCTGTTTAGCAATGATGCAGCCATTGAAACTAGTATTTTGGTATTGGAAACCAGATAAATGAATACTTTGTCAATCTATCAGCCAACCTGTATCTTTGCGTGGCTGCCATATCTTTGCAATCTCGGAGGGCCTTCCTTCAGCCAAAATTTCTCGCCCGCCGTGGATTGTTCAGTGGTCACTTATAAGTGTTGGAAATAATTCCACTTGAAATAGGAGCTGCTTGTGGTAAATAGGACTTTAGTTGGTGTGACAGGATAAAGAGGCTAATAAAATTTTGTCTTGAATTAAGATTTGATTAGATTAAAGTGGTATGGTTCATTCATCTGGCTCTGATACTGCAGAGAAAATATCATTTGAATTGTTATTATGATTTTATTTATAAAAGTTTTCCACACAACAACAAATTCACATAATATGAAGTTTAGGGAGAATATTTTTTTTATTATACATTATTTATACTACTGTCAGTCATTATATATCCTTGATTGGAATATATTTTAAATAAATTGACTTTCATAAATGATACTTCTGAATTCTGATTCAACAATCCATAAATTCTGTGCGAAACCTTTGGTTACTTCGGTACACCTATACCGCCATTCCTTCTTCAATTAGCAGTGACATGTATCTTGCGTTTTTTTTTGTGCAGATTTATTGAAAATACCCCCCGGCTTAGATTGCGGAATGACATTTGAAGATGAGGGAGTTCCCCTGCCTTTTAAATGGGATCATTCTCAGGTATCAGACGGTCAGGAGAATTCCAATGTGATCAACTTAGCTGATCTCCTTAGTGGGCAAGATGATATCGACTTCCTGGATGAGGAGCTAGATGAGGATGTTACCGGAGAAGATCAAGAGGTCACTACCATTGTTTAAAACTTACTCATTCATTTGAAATATTTCTGTGATGTTTGTATTCTTGATGAAACAATTTCACAAAGAATGTATGCATTAATATGCAACCTGCAGAGGTCAATTTATACTGGTGTTTGAAACTTGATGCGTTACAACAAGAAAGAACCTTTGTCACTCTGTAATGTGTTATGTTTTGGCTTAATGAATAGATATTTGGAAAACAAAATTCCTTGTAGATGTGGTATTAACAATTGTGGATACCAAACTATGTTGTTAAGTATGAGTTTATTATTTGTTTGTTATTTGCTTATGAGCCAAGATGCAGGGTTCTTTCAGCTTCAAAGAATTATGCAAATGTTGACCATACAATAAAAGAATGACCATATTCTGTATTCCACTTGGGCTCAGCTGTGATATCAAAAGTGTAAATCATTAAGAATTTATATGCAGATTGTCTGAAATATGTTTCTTTCATTTCATTCTACTTATATAATTGCAGTATCAGAAACAGATTTTCTAGTTTAGGTTTCAATTATGCCAAAATAATATATAAGAAAATATAAAAAAAACAATTTGTGCTCATTCTTTACATGGTTCAACTTATTTCTTCATTTTTGATATTTTTTTCCTTTTTCAGAATGAAGTTAAAGAAGGTGATGATACCAACCTAGAAGAGATACCATCTCTAGTATGTAAAACAAACAAGTCATTTTATAGTAGTTATTAAATTGATTAATTTTCATGTCATGAAAATTTGTTTAGTTTACACAGCTTCTAGAATATTTCGGTATCATGTATTGTATTTTTGCAAGACAACTATTTGTTTCTGTTCACAATGTGTAGACAAATGCCCTATTGTGTTAGTAAGTCTCATTGGTTTAGTATCTTAATTTGAATTTGCAAAGTGAATTACTTTGGATTATCTTTTTGGAAAAAGAATATTAAAAAAAACAAAAAAACACTTCAATCCATTATTATGATGTAAAAGTACAATATTCGTAATTCTGGCAAAACTTCTCACGTGTTGCATGTGTTTTGCTTCAGGCTAACGAATCTGAGGTATTATCAATATCCGAGACACCATCGAAGGGGTTAACATCAGAGAGGAAGGAAAAGTGGGCAGTGGAGATCAATGTGTCGGTACCAGTCAACGACTTTCATAAAAAGATACCCAGTATGGCATATCAGGTGAGAATGTCATCGGGATGCACCAGTACAGGTGACTCTACTATCGCCACCATGTATGCTAGAAATTTAAGGAATGGTCACTGACGTTGAAACTTTTACAGGCATTTCACTGCCGTTCTCAAAGCATTTACACAGATATTGAGACATTGAAAGGGATTTTCTGTGACACTGATATATGAAAAAGAACAATATTTCTCTCTGATATAGTTGAATACTGATACTGACTACCCGATCTCGATATCTTGTCTCTAACTCCAAGTACGGTGATTGGATGTTACTTATTTTGATTGGATAAACCCTTGATTCTTAACTGGAGGAGACCACAGTAGGTGGTGGTCTGTGATGTCATAATGGCAATTGTTATTCAAAAGCATTACTGTCCTATTATGATCTTCTTGTTGATTTGTCAACAAGTTTGTTGACTTGTTGTCTTGTTGATTTATCCTTGAAACCTGAATACATTGGGATATGTTTTCATAGTTGTCAACATTCTCTCTATTTAGCAATACATTGAAATGCAACAATCTTGTCAAAAATATTATTTTCCTCTGTGAACAAGTGAATTCAATATTACAAAGAAAAAGACACCAAATCATATTTTCAGCTGAATTGTTGTGATGACATAATTCACTTTGCAGTTGCCAGAAAGATATCACCAAATCTGCTATATCTTTATCTTCGTCATACAAGATACTATGAGAATGTGGTGTTAACCTTGAGATGCAGAATATTATCAGTATTTATGTCAACATCAGCCACTGGAATATCCCTTTAATTGCCTCCCTGAACACTTCTCAAATACCTGTTAACAACTATAAAGAGAATGAAGACCTCTCGGAATGTAGTTTTGCGTACGTTTTAGTATGAAAGCATGCTGAAATTTGGAGCTAGCACTGATCAACTTTTAAATATAGGAAAAATATCAGTGGCAAAGTTGTTTGCTTTCCTGTAGTCGACCAACATTAGGCTACAATGCAGGCTTGGATGAAGTTACATGCATTTTTCATTGAGAATCCTTGGTATCAATAAGCATAGAATACAGGAATAAAGGTTCAACTTACCATAATAAATACTCCATTCAATTGATTTACTCCATTCAATTAATTATTGCATCTGAAATATAACTCTTGTTTGCGGATTAAAGTCACAATACTGCAAGGCAGAATAGCATCTGTCTTTGGAAATAGTCTTAGATGATGCCCCTTTGTCTTTTTAAGTAAATAATTGCCATAGCAATTGATTAACCGTTAAGCAAAGACCCAGCTTGGAAAACTTTTTCACAGCAGATTTACCTAGGCCCTACCTTAACTTGTACATGAAATTTGGTATAAATATTGGATAAAGATTCTCGGATAAGAATCAAAATAGTTAACATCATTTTTATCGTGTAGAAACATCACCACTTATCACTTACACAAGAAATGACAGACTTGTTT
Organism: Apostichopus japonicus; assembly: GCF_037975245.1. Classification (NCBI taxonomy): domain Eukaryota; kingdom Metazoa; phylum Echinodermata; class Holothuroidea; order Aspidochirotida; family Stichopodidae; genus Apostichopus; species Apostichopus japonicus. Next base: position 6,200,755 of record NC_092582.1, read on the forward strand.
TTGTTGGTTCAGCTGTCTTTGAATTGCATCTTCTGTTTCTGCAGTGGCCTTTTGAGCTCGATACTTTCCAGAAGCAAGCTATCTTGAGGCTGGAAGATCATGACAGTGTGTTTGTGGCCGCTCACACCTCAGCAGGAAAGACGGTAGTAGCTGAATATGCCATAGCCCTCGCCCTAAGAAATATGACCAGGTCAGTCGGAGGAGGTCCACTTGTTAAGATTGTACCAAAACATGATCAGATGGGAAATCTGTTTGAAAAAGAAGTGCTATCACTTTTTAAGTTTGCTGATGCGTCTGCATTTATATATTCTGAGATAAAGAATTGCGGTGAAGAGAATTTATAGGGAAAAGATGATGATTTTAAAATGTGGATAATATGTGAAACGAAGTTAAATTTTCCAAATTATGTTAAGTAAGGTCAACCTTTTAGTATAACCTTCATGAGAAAGTTGTGATTAACAAATTCAATTATAAATGGGCTTTTTTTTTATTTAAATATTTATTATTCAAACTTGGATTTGAAACAGTAGCTGTTAAAGTGCAGCATAGACGACTAATGGTAATTTTACAGGCCCAAAATTGTTGTGTAATGCCATTAAACTGGAATATTTGTAAACATTTTGCTTTCCTCTCAACCAATATTTTCACCTTTACAGTGAAAGGAATGTAAATATTTGTTACTGATGTAATTATTTTGTGCATTCTCTTGTACCTGACACATGTCTGTTTTGATTTTCATATTTTTAGGGTTGTGTATACTTCTCCAATCAAAGCCCTGTCCAATCAAAAGTTTCGTGACTTCAAGACGACGTTTGAAAACGTCGGTCTCTTAACAGGAGATGTACAGATCAATCCAGATGCAGCCTGCCTTATCATGACAACGGAAATATTACGGTGAGTTATATTAACAGTGAATTAATTTCAAGGTTTCAAACGTCAGAATGTTAGATCAGTGTTTGTAGCCTAGTTGGTAATTGTTTTACTTGCAAGGAATAGAAGTGCACTGGAAATCTAAATTGAAATGTTAGCTGGGATGGAGAGGAGGGGGGGGGAGGGGCTTGGGGGATTTTGTTTAAAAGATTTGGCAATTTCAAATAGTCCACACCATGGTTACCTTCTACACTGATTTTCCCTCTTTCTTTCTTTGCCCTCTTACAGATCAATTCTTTACAACGGAGCCGACCTTGTTCGTGATTTAGAATGGGTTATATTTGATGAAGTTCACTACATAAATGATGCATCGGTAGGTCACTCACTTCTGTCACTCATTGAATTATTATGAACTGCAAAATCATGTTTGAAATAAAACTTGAAATTATATCAATTATTTCGCCTTATTCACACAACTTTACAGCATCACTGGTGACCTGTCATATCCACGCATACCGAGTGCAGGCAATTGCAACAGTCACTTCTAGGATACTTTATTGCTCAACATTTATGCCTCCACGGGGGGTCCAATAGGATGCGCCCGTGGTCTATTGCACACACACGTTACAAGTTATCCACAGGTCCCCATATTTAATGTACCCGAGTGAAGAGACGCAATTTACATTAAATGACTCGCACAAGGACTCATCATAATGATATGGAGTCAAGTCCATGGCCTAAACTGCTTAATCCCAAATTTCTTTGTAAAACACTTCACATTTTAAGAATTTTATTTTTGATTGGTATGGGGCGGGAGAATTGGGGATATAGTTCTCTTTCCTTTCCCATAAAAGCCAAGTATTATGAATGGTTAAAATATAAAACTGTTTCTCCTGTTTTTGCAATAGAGAGGTGTTGTCTGGGAAGAAGTGCTAATTTTGCTCCCTGATCACGTAAGTGTAATACTGTTGAGTGCAACGGTTCCAAACACCATGCAGTTTGCTGAGTGGGTTGGGTAAGTTAAGCTTATTCACATTGTCATACACACATATATACATATATATATATATATATATATATATATATATATATATATATATATATATATATATATATATATATATATATATATATATATATATATATATATATATATATATATATATATATATATACATACATATATATATATATATATATATATATATGTACAACATAATTTTTTAGCTCATACCAGCATGCTGGTGTGAGCTATTGTTACAGTGCGGCGTCTATCACTCTATCATTCTATCACTCTATCCGTCAACAATTGGTAAAACCGCTCCCACTCGCACAGTGTTTGATGGAATTTCATGAAACTTGGACACAAGGACCATTAGGTATAGGTCCATCAGAGATGATCCAAAATTTGGGGTCAAAGGTCACCTGTGGGCCGTAATGGGCCATTTTGTGGAAATACGCAAAATGCTTCTTCTCCTACAGATTCCATGGTACAATGTTGAGGGTTTGTCACGATAGTACTATGGTAGTTTTACCTTCAGGGTGTTCATGAATTTGAGATCAAAGATCAACTAGGGGTCTTTTGTGGCCCGGGCCGCGGCCCTATATTTTCAAATTGCTCCTGTTCGTACAGTGTATGGCCAATTATAATGAAACTTGGTCACAATGTTCCTCGGGATGAGAGTTACGAGGGGTGTTCGGAAAATTGAGGTAAAAGGTCATTTAGGGGGTCATCGGGGGTCATTCTTTGTAATATTTTCAAATATCTCAATCTTCTCAAGATTTTGATGGATCATATTCAAAGTTGAACTGATGATTGTTGGATTGTGTATGAATAAGGTGATGCCTAAAAATTTTTGGTCAAAAGTTAATTAATTACAATTAATCCCCATTGGTTAAAAAAATCTGAGCCTTCACTTTTTGCCAAAGCTCCTTTAATTTGTCTCCCAGTGTCTGCAGTGTTTGTTTACATTTGTGGTTAAGCTCTGCAGAGGCTGTTAGTGGAATTAAAGCAGAACTGGGAGTTGTTATTAACTGTTGAACTGTAAGCATGAGAGCCCTATAGCCAATCAGCACTTGCCGATTCTTAGAAGTCTTTGAGCCTGAGGTATGTAGGCAGCTTGTGAAGTTATGCCATGTAGGGAGTGCTTGTTATGTCTGCTAAGGTAGAGGGGAGAAAGTTTAATAGGGTAGGTCAGTGGTATTGTTTGAGAGAGTGGGTAAAATAGGATTTAAAGGGGAAAATAGGAATTATAGCAAGTGGTGTGGCCAGGATTCTGCTAATGGAGGGGGGGGGGTATCCCTCACGGGCCCAAAATTGGTTTTGTTGGCCCTACATTTTTAAGCTCGAAAAGGTATGAGCTTCTGCACCATTGGTGCTCTAGTTTTTGGTGATATAATAGGTTAGTCAACTTAGTTTTTTCATTTTTCACAGCCAAGTAACAATTTATTCAACTTCTCCTCTGAACAGAATACAACTCTGCTGATTACATTTACTTTGCATATAGAGTTTCCATGATTGTTTCCTTCCATTTTGCCGTGAGTACTGAGACAGGCCCGCAAAGATTACAACCTGATGAAAAAGTAAACTTGATTGACTCGGTCATCCGTAATTTGACCGAGTCAATCGCATAACCGGTTCACAGAGATGTAACACATACGTGTTACTTGATGGCTTCTTTGTCGAACATTTCTAAATTAAGCTTTGTTTTATCATTCTATTGTTCAAATTTTTTATTGTTCATATACAGTTTGGATTCCATACTTTCTTTCTTTAAGGTAGCAAATTTGGGGAAGTGTACACTATGATTCATAAAAAGAAAAGTAAAAATAATCTCTGGTATGTTAATGCCTTTTTTTTTTATTCAGCAATTTGGTAAAATTTGCCTTCATTGGGGAAGGAGAATGCAGAATTTATCATTGCTACTGTTAAGATAATTGTTTATTTTTTTACTTATATTCAAATTTATTTACAGGAGGATTAAAAAGAAGAAGATTTATGTGATAAGTACTCTGAAACGCCCCGTGCCTTTAGAACATTTTCTCTACACCGGGAACAGTACGAAAACCAGTAAAGAACTCTTTATGATAATTGATAGCCAAAAGAACTTCATTACAAAAGGGTAAGACTCACTCACCCCATGCCTCCCACCCCTTCCCCTTGCCCTCACCCATTCATATTCCTCCATCTAAATATAAGAACACCAAATTGATGTGCAGTTATCTTTAAATATGTTTGGTAATCTCCTTAGGTGTGCATCAAAGCTCAGCAAAAATTAAATTTGATATTGAGTAATGTAAACCAGTTTGTATGAAAAACATATCACATTTCTGCAGATCATTTATTCAAGGCTCACAGATGCAATCGAGCAAAATGAGTCCAGCTGCTTAAATGCTTACGTTAGCAATAAAGATTCCTTTTCACACCTACAAAGCCATCAACGGGCTTGCCCCTCAATGTATCACTGACCTTCTTACTCCTCTGCATTGGTCAACAGTTATGCTTTGCTCTTCCTTTCATGCGCATTTGCAATTAACTCCTGGTCCATGTACCCGCACTCATTATGGCGATTGTGCCTTTTCTGTCGCTGCGCCTTCACTTTGGAACGAACTGCCATTTCACGTTTGTGACTCTCCCTCCCTTTGAATTTTCAAGAGACAGCTTAAAACATTTCTGTTTGATTTCTAGTTTCTTTTTTACCTTGGTTTCCTTTGTCTCTTTTCTACTTTGTAAAGGGCTTTGAAACGCTGTATTAAGCGCTACATAAATGTAATTTATTATAATTATTTTTTATTATTCTTATTTTGCATTCATCAGGTAGCTTCAATACTATCAGTAGCCATCAAATTGTTTTTGTTTATGTCCAATAACTTCAATGCTGTAAGTAACAAATGAAATGAGTTTCTTTTTAAGTTACGTCCAAGTAACATCAATGTAGACATTATAAATTAAGATGTTATTGACCTTGTTTACAGATACAATCTGGCAATGGATGCTAAGAAACAGAGAGAGACCAAGGCTAGTGGGTATGGTGCCAAGGGATTCAGAGATGGCAACACTAAGACGGTGAGTCCTGTATTAATAAAAGTGCTTACATCAGATGGCAAATTAAAGACTATGTTGGTGCTTTATGACATGGACCAGTTAATTAGTTTGCATATTCATATCTATGTTTTGCTAATATGTCACTAAATTGGTTCATATGTCCATGTTCCTCTCAAGGGGTTTTGTAGATTTCTTCATTGGAAGAATCCTGTGAATGCTGGGTAAGTAAGTGTCTCTTACTGTTGATGGCAATATTTGGACCAGCTTTATTATGCAAGTGTCCTAGGTGTATCTGATGCGAAAGTTCTGTATACCCAGCCTAGGTGACCAGATATGAATATGAAGATGATTCGATCATATTTATCATACAGACAATGTAAACTGACTGTCTTGAGGGTCTAAAGATCTCTTAATACAAAAATAGTGTCTTGGTTATTTTTTTGTTAGTTTTGCTTTCTTCAAGTATTTTTACTAAAAGGTCAAGGACTCCCACATATTTTTTATTCTTTCTTTCTTTCTTAGGACAGAAATGTTTATCTCTCAGTGGTTCACATGCTGGAGAAGAAAGAACAGCTGCCCGTGGTCTGTTTTACTTTCTCGAAGAAGAGATGTGACGATAACGCCTACTCTCTACTCAGTCTCGACCTCACCACCTCCGAAGAAAAGAACAAAGTACACATATTCTTCAAGAAATGTGTTGCAAGGTTGAAAGGCACAGATAAACAGCTCCCTCAGGTAACACTATCACTTACCATCTAGCTAAGCCATTACCCATGGTTTCCACATGGAATAACTGCTTTAACATTCCTTGAATTATTTTTAATTTTATCAAAGGATTGACTAGAGTATGCTTATGTGGTCTGACCATGTGTTTTTGTGTATGAAAATGTTATGTGTAGCACTTGTTATTTTCAAGGTACTAGGACACACAGATGACCCTCTTATAAAATATCACTACATGCAATAGAACACAGTTTTGTGGCTGTGTTAGCTTCAATATGTTATCAAATCAGTAAGTTATATTCGGTACATTTTAAAGACAACCTGTCTGCAATTGAAATGCATTTAAGGCAAATACTCGACCCAAAAAAGAACTACTCATATCTATGTGTTTGATCTTTCAACGTTTTATTTTTTCTTATTTTTCCAAGGTTTGTCACATGAATACTCTCCTACAGAAGGGCATTGGGATACATCACAGTGGTATACTACCAATACTCAAAGAAGTGGTTGAGATGCTCTTTCAAAAGGGGCTAGTGAAGGTGAGAACTCAGAAATGCTAAACTCACATAAGGTGGATACAGGCGAGGGGTTGGGGTTGGGGCGGGGGACAATGGGAAAGATGGGAGGTGTCAGCTACCAAATTGTGGGTAGTATGTTGAGCAGTAGTATCAAGCACTACTACTTGGTTGTGCTTAATATTCAGAAAATGAAAAAGGTTCTAAAAACCGAATTGCAATAAAGCTGCAAATTAACCCAAAATATAGTTCACTGTTGCTGTTGTGGAATTAACAATGTCTTTCTGTCTCAGGATGCAACTGGCATAAAAGATAACTGCACAATGTATTTCATCTCCCCCCCTCCTCTATCCCCTTTGAAGTCCTCATATTTCATTTATTATATTATGAAAATAAGAATACATTATTCTTCACCTTATATTTCCCCCTTATTGACCTTGAGTCCTGAAGCTTTATTCCCTTCCCCTCACCCCCCCCCCTCTTCTCGTCAGTCCTGCTTTTAGGTAAAGAGCCATTACTATGAAGGTCTCCATTTTTATGCTGTTGTATTTCTTTTGAAGTTTTTCCATTAAAACAGAATGTTTTATCATTCAGAGAATGTAAACAGAAAACAATGGCAAACTTTCCCCTCACCAACAACCTACCATTCTTGCCAACTCTTTTATTCTAATCTTTGCTAATTTTGTTATAAAAAAACAGTTTTAATCCAATGAGAATTTTTCGGGCTTTGTTCTTGCCTTCCAGATTCTATTTGCTACCGAGACATTTGCCATGGGGGTCAACATGCCAGCCAGGACAGTGGTCTATGACTCCATTCGTAAGCATGACGGTACATCCCTACGCCACCTTAACCCTGGGGAGTACATTCAGATGGCAGGGAGAGCCGGCAGAAGGGGGCTCGATACCACAGGGACAGTCATTATTCTCTGTAAGGGAGATGTCCCGGAGGTGTCAGACCTTCACAAAATGATGCTTGTAAGTGACCTTAAAATCACAACCTTACGCAGCAAGAGGAAGGTTAAGCCATGGGAGGGGCTGGGGAGGGGCCAGGTGGAGGGGCCAGGTGGAGGGGTCAGGGGGAGGGGTCAGGGGGAGGGGTAGAAAAATTAAAACTTTCAAATCATAGTTTACAAATGTGAGAAACACTAATTAATATTGACTTAACATTGCTTCGACTTATTTAAAGAATATAATGTTAAGACCTGAAATAGGTATACTTTGTAGTGAGGGGCCTATGTATCACAGGATAAGTGCAACATAAATGATGGAGAATGCATATGTAGAACTATTTATTTATTCTCCATGTACTGATATATTCCCACTATGTTCCCAAGAGTGTAGGTATGTCCTTAAGAGATGACTTTAGGCAGATTTTTGGTTTTGATGTTATCTAGTCCAAGAAAAAAAAGGGGGGTTAGTATTGTTACAATAGCTATTCTTGTTTTCAAGATAGTCACCTTTAAATATGTCAAATCTCTGGAATGCTCTTTTAAGGCTAAACTAATAATGACTTGGGCTCCTCAGTGCAGTCCTAAATGCTAATTGTTAATCCATTGTTTCATAAGATCTAATTTAATTCAAATAAGACATGTTCTTTTTACTTCATATAATAAACAACAGAGCTTCTTTCAATGACACTCAATAAAATTTTGTTATTGACTAATTGGTAATACATTATAAACTTGTCATTTGAGGCTATGTTTTGCCCGTTGCGTTTTGTGTTGCATCTGAGGAACTGATCTAATGGTCTGCGTGTTAGACTTCATAGTCCAGTCACTTTTATTGATAAACCTCAGCTGTTTATGGTCAAACTAAAGTGTGGTATAGAAATACAAACTAGACTTGAAACAGTGTTTGTCAACAGTCTAAAATATATCAAAATTAATTTTGTATGTAAAGTCATCCTTTCTGTGTTGATTGGGTACAATTAAATTATCACTACAAACCCTCAAGATCAATTTAACGTCCACCTCTTGTGTAGTTCATTTAATACACAACAATATTCCCACCCTCCCACCAACCCCTCTTTTATTAATATTTTTCGTCATTAGTTTCATATTTTACTATTTAAATGTAAAATGAAGTTTTAGTCCCAGTAATCACCAATAGAGCAAGTGTCATTGAAGTTCCTTTGAATTTCATTTGAAGTTCATTTTGACCAGTTCACTTTCATTTTGACCATTCATTTTGACAATTCATTTTGTCATTTGACCATTCATTTTGACCATTGACCAGTTCTTTTGAACTTCATTTGAACTTCAATTTGAACTTCATTTGAAGTTCCTTTCAACATCTTTGATCACTGACAGTATTACATTAACGTCCGATATTTCTTCAGGGCAAACCCACGATGCTCTCATCACAGTTCCGTCTGACGTACACGATGATCCTCCACGTTCTAAGAGTGAGTGAGATTCGAGTTGAGGATATGATGCGTCACAGTTTTCTGGAGTTTGATGCTTTAGAGGCCCAAGCAGATAACAAAGAGAAGGCCAAAACTCTAGCATCGGAGCTGCAGACCATGGAGGATGTCGACTGCTATCTCTGTAATATCGACCTAAAAGAGTACTACTCCAGCTGCAAATTCCTGACAGAAGCAAGACGAAAGTTCCAGGTACAAAACTCCCCAGCATTCCCACTTGCTTTTTGGGCAAACCTTAGGAGTATATTTACAGCTAATTTATGAAATGTTTGAACAATAGAAGTCCAAGGTACCAGGGGCTAATTCATAAAGTTGAAGGTATCACAGGCTAAGTCAGTATCTATAGCACATGGTTTTGTTGGTGGCAAGGTATTGGCACTTGAACATATGGTGGCAAATTTTAGTATTAATTTGTTTTCATGGCTTGCTGTTGTAGTAGAGGTCTTTAGAAAGTCTGTGACTATTCAACAACAATCAATTAAGCACTCCACTTCATAGCTGAGTTATACCTAGGCCTCGCCTAATTTGCATATGAATACCTGGCAGGAGATGTCCTTTTCATCTAGTGATTAGACTGATTAATATGATTGTACGAGTGGGGTGTAACCCCACCGCTATAACCATGTTCTGACTTTAGAAAGATATACAGAAAATGTTATGAACAGTTCTTGCATGTGAATCTCACTTTCTTAACACGTACTTAAAGCAATAAGATTACAGTATAAGGACATCAGTATAGGATGAGACTGCATTCCAGGGTGAAGAGAATGAGATAAGCATGCTGTCTTGCATATGTAGTGATAACAACATGTGCATTATGAATATTTACTCTGTAAATTTTTTTGGCCCTCCCTCCCTCCCTTTGCCATCCCTCCCTCCTGGCTTAGAAGAACTGCAGTACTTGTACTAGATCATTATACACGCATTACAGGAGCAGCACACTAGTGGATGTAATTGTACACTGGGGGGGGGGGGTTGTATAACTTTCATTAACTTTAAGACATGACAGCCATGACAAATCACCCATTTTTGGTTTTGTTTGCTTTCAGAACATTTTGCTGACTCATCCGACTGCCATCAAGTCCTTGGCCCCTGGCAGGGTGATCATCGTCAAGAATTCAAAACACAACAGTGCCCTCGGAGTAGTACTGAAGAGCCCATCGGGGATGAAGAAGAAAGTCGTCACTTCGTTAGTGATTTGCGAAGAGAACTCTAATGCCAGCGGTGACGATAAACCAAATGGACCTAGTAATGAGTCTCATGTCCAGCCCATCAAAAAAGAAGCTCTCTTTCACCCAGATGGGCCGTGTGGTCATGTGATTGAGGATTTAGAAGCAGAAGACATCCTTGGGATCACCCACACCAAAGTAACCATCAAACCAGATGCAATAATTGACAATTATAAGAAAAGGAAACTTCCCAGGTTCAGGTAAGTTTAGACAAATCAAGACATAAGACATCTCTGGTAGAATATTTGGCTTCTTATCCTTATCCCACAGAGTTAAAAGTCATCAGTTTTGACCCACCCCCCACCCCAAATAATAAAAAATCATGCCCAAAAATGGTAAAAGTTTTCAAATATACTTATACTACACTGGAGATTCTGCCTCTACTTACTATTCCCAGACATTGAAAAGTGTTCAATTAGACAATTAAATATCTCAGTGAGGGAACTAATTTGAGGGTGTAAAGAGGCGACATGTATCATGTTTGTAAACGGATGAAAATTGGCAAAGCCAGAACGGATTGACTAACTTAAGGCTTTTTATGACGAATCTAGATGAAAAACCAATCATTACGAATGGATTTTTCGTTGAGGTGGTTTTTAAGACATGTGTAACAACTGTACCAGAATGTTTTTCATATATTTTTCAAATTTCTGGTCATGCTTAATGTTTCTCTAAAACCATGGTAACATGGTTGAATAAACAAATCATTGGCCAGAAGAAATAAGACTTAGTAATCCATCCATCTTCGTTTGTTTTACAGTCAAGATCCACCTGGACAATCCACGGTCCTTGCCACTCAGGAACTCCTTCGTCTGACAGAAGCTAATCCAGAAGGCTTGGAAACGGTGGATGCAGTCAAAGATTTCCATATTAGAGACATGGAATTAGTTGAACAATACAAAGAAATGCAGAATTTAGATGTGACCATCGGCCAATATGACTGTCTCGGCTGCTCACAGTTTGATGATCATGTAAGGCCTTTTTGTTTGTTTTTTCATTCTTTGTTAATTGGTTTCGTTTACAGCTTAAACCAAAAACATTGTTTATATTGTAGATGAATCAATTAAGATGTGCTTTAAATTCTGCAGAATTCCGGAGTAAATAAGTACTTTTTCTCTCACAGATTTTCATGATGATTGCATTTATGTCATGTTTCAGAGAACGTTAATGTAATCCATTTTTGCAGGTCTTTGATGCAACTTGGGGTTACATTTTCTAGTTTATACTGAAGTTTTACCCCAAATGTAAAGTATGTGTTTTACTGATACCTAAAGCAGGAATGAAGGTTTGACTTGAATTGGCTCACACTTACAAGCATACTCAATGATAAACCTTATTATAGAAGAATTATAAAATTTTAGGGAATAAGTGAAATATTGAAGAATGTTCAGTCCAAGCCTCACAGTAAAGTTATGCCTATAATAAATGTATCCTATACTATAAAAAAATTGTAAGAGTGAGTGTGTGTTTCCAAATTTGTCTTCAAACACTGCTACCCAGAGAGCAGTAAACCTATCGTCACCACTGGTATTTGTGAGTCAGTGCCCTGAGTTATTAATAGGACAGTTGGATTAACTAATTCTTGGTCCATTGAAATCCACAGTTTGCTACCTTCAGTAATAAAATGAAAATGTTTGAAGATCAGGAACACTTCAACTTTCTCTCGTGTGACGACAGTCTGCAGCTTATTCCAGAATATCATCAAAGAATACAGGTAAAACTTTCACTTTTATCTTAGAAATTTTACTCTTACAAAACTCCTGTGTGACTTTTACCTTTTTGGCAATTGTGAGGGAGGGGCAGGGTCTTGTATTTTGATTAGTACTACAGCAGTGGTCAAAGAATAATTAAAAAATATAAATGGCTAGGTCAACGATGTGTTAGAATCTTCTTGAATCGGTTAGTTGATTACTAGTAGGCAACGTCTGAGTGAATCACTTTTATTGGCAGTGCCTTAGTTTAACCTGTTGCAGTCATATTTTGAGCAAAATTCAACAACTTTGAAAGAATTGCTGTCAATTTACAGCCAGATTTGTCCTTTGTTTTGCCGTTTGAGCATTCCTATACATCGATTTAACTATGTTTTTATTACATAAAGGTGTTACAAGAGTTAGGCCATATAAGCAACAAGAAAACCCTGGAGTTGAAAGGTAGAGTTGCCTGCGAAATGAATATTCATGAGCTGGTGATTACCGAGCTGGTCTTCAGGAACGTCCTGTCACCGTTGGAACCGGGAGAAATCGCTGCCCTCTTATCGTGTACGGTATTCCAGGACAGGAGATGCAACGAGCCAGATTTAACGGAAACGCTCAAACAGGTTAGCAGTAATTTGTTCGGTCTTAATTTTTTTACCTAGAAGATGGATCAGAATATGAGTTAGGTCCCTTTGAAAATATTCAAAAACTCAGATATCTTTGTATCATTTAACATTAAGTTTCTTATTACATTGGACATTTCAAGCATCATAAAGATAGTACATGAAAGGGTTATTTTGGATTAGTTTATTAATGCGGGCTAGATAAATATATTTAAACCTAGATTATCTGGATCCTGGATTATCCCGATCCGATAATTAACTATAAACGAAGTGAATAACTTTGTAACTCTGCACATGTATCATGCTGTAAGGGTTTATGCAGCTTTAAGCACATGAGTAAAGCAAAACTTAACCACAAACAAAGGGAAGGTTGAATGTTGAAGCATTCGGCTGGATTAGTGTTATAAAATGCCTGGTACTGTTCATTGCAACAACTAGAACTGTATTTGTCTGCAAATGTGCATTATTGTAGTGCGCGTGGAGTGCTTGCAGTATTAGGAAGAACATTTCGGTTGTTCATGGTGTTATTTTTGGGTGGACAACACACCAGGGATCGGAGTATAGTCATATTATAGGAACCTACAAAGTGAAGGCGCTTAGCACTGTGACAGGCTCAGAATAAGTTTGCTATGCAGCTAGCCTCTGAAATTGCATATTTACAGAGACTTCATTAAACTTTAAGTTTCAATGTCCAGTTATGTAGGTATAGTTCACTTGGCTATTAATGCCAATATTGTAGCGCGAACACGCACTGCAATAACTACCTTCTAAGAGACACGACTATCCCAACGTTTTCTTTTTCTTAGTTGGAAAACCTCTGGGCCTAAATGTTTTTATAGTCCAGGGTTTCACTGTATGACATTAATCAGAGTCTTTAAAACAAAAAGAAGGCAAATATTCTAATCAAGTGACATTTTAGATCCCAGTTTTGATGCTTCAGCACTGAAGGCCATCTTTCTGCAAAAAACAAAAACAATAAACACTATGTTGGCTATAGTGAAGAGAAATTACAGACATTTATGGAATTTGAAGTGCAAATATATTTAATTTAATGGGATTTTTCTTGCAGTAAAGTAAAGTCTACTACCACAATTAAAAGCCATATAAAATATCATTTCCTAAATAGAACTTCAACATAGGCTTTTGTAACTCCCAGAAACTTCTAGCACTTGGAGATTGTCTTCTTATGTCTATCACACTACATCAGGAATAAAGTGCTTATATTTATCAAGAATTTAACGGTGATAAATCACAAAGCTGACTGAGCCTTTGTCACTGTGCAGCTTCTAGCTATATAAGTTTATGTTCAGAATTGTGATATACACCAATTGGAGTCGTGAAACTTATTGTTTTGGTTACAGGTCAAAGTTCAATATATTATACTCACGATTGAACATCAGAGCAACCTTCAATGCATTTTGAAAATTTTTTATGATTTTTCAGGGTGTTGAGAAAATTAAGGCCATAGCTCAGGAAATTGGAGAAATCCAATACAACTGTCAGGTGAAGATTCCACCTAGTGAATTTGTGGAGCAGTATAGGTTTGGTCTGACAGAAGTGGTGTACCAGTGGGCCAAGGGAATGGTGAGTTAAAATACTTAAACTTTGACTTTTGTTCTGAATGGAAAAGACATCTCCCAGTTCAAAAATGGATTTGGATTTTTGAAAAGTGGCTAATAATTTATTAAGATGATAAGATCTTTACATGTTTCTTAATTTTTTCTGCAAATTACTTCTTGCAGCAATTTCACAATATGTGGTGGCATAAGATACAAGTTATAATGTGAGTAGCATACAATACAAGTTACGATGTGAATAGCATACAATACAAGTTACAATGTGAGTAGCATAACATACAAGTTACAATGTGAATAGCATACAATACAAGTTACGATGTGAATAGCATACAATACAAGTTACAATGTGAGTAGAATACAATACAAGTGACGTTGTGAATAGCTTACAATACAAGTTAAAATGTGAGTAGCAAGCAGACAATACAAGTTACAATGTGAGTAGCATACAATACAAGTTACAATGTGATTAGCATACAATGTGAGTAGCATACCATAAATATTGCAGTGTGAGATAGCATACAGTTGCATCGTGAGGCAGCCTGCAGGTGCAGTAACCCAGCATTGTAGCATGCAATATACGCCTGCAATATTATTAGCCGTCTAAAGATCCATTTTTCATATTACTTTGTCAGCCATTTTGTGAGATAACAAACTTGACGGATGTCTCAGAGGGGATCATCGTGAAAACGATACAAAGGTTGGACGAAATAATCAAGGACGTCAGGAATGCCTCTCGGATCGTTGGTGATCCCATACTTCAGATGAAGATGGAGGAAGCTTCTCAACTCATCAAACGAGATATCGTCTTTGCTGCCAGTCTTTACACCCAATAGGACTCAAAAGGACCTCTTAATTCAGTGAGGGTCTTGTAGAGTCTCTGTGCTCACTGAGGTTATCAACAGTGGAAGAGCCGAGAAGGCATTTCAGTTTTATATTTTATTTGAGACAAAGGATTATTCAGAGAGGGAATTTGCACTTTGGAGTGATTGAGGTTATAAGCCCCAGGGGAATCTTGCAATCTCTTATTCTTTGAAAAACAGCAGGTGATGGTCTGTATAACCATTGCCTCATTTTTGGTTCCTTGCTTTTTGCAAAGCAAGGAACCTATGCATTCAACTTGGTGTGTGTGTGTGTGTGTGTGTGTGTGTATGTGACGCTTGGCTTGTGTACACGATATCTCAATAAGGAAATGATGTATCATGATCAAACTTGTTGGGTGGATAGCCCATAGTGAGAGGAAGATCCCTATTGTTTTTGGTGCTCGCAAAGGTCACCAAAGGTCAGTTAGATGCCAAAAACCAATATATTAAAAACAGCAATAACTCCCATTGACAGAGTCCGACATGGTTGATATTTTGGGAGTAGTTGTGAATGGGGTAAGGGATCATTTCCAAACATAACGGTAATGTGATCGAAGGTCAACAAAGGTCAATTAATGATAAAAAACTAGTATTTATGCGATAACTTGAGAACAAAATGTCCGTTAGGGTTGGGAATTGCTTTAATGTCATCCAATTGTCGACCCGCATCTGGGTGACCCTTGACCTCAATTTGACCTCTGGTGACCTTTACATGTTTTTGGGGATTTTTACAGTTTTGATGCTATTTTCAGATGTCAAAGGTACCTTCTGGTCATAAATGTCAATAGGTTGACCCCGTGTGACCTTTATGTGCGAAGTTATATTGGGTCAAAGTTTTTCGGTCGGAGTTAGGATTGTTGTACAGACTTGTCGTTTTGTTTTTTGGAATCAGGAGCTTAAACTACATCTGAAACCAAGGTCAAAAGGTCAAAGGTCACATTAGAAAAAATGTGCTTATTTTGGGAGGAAACGAGCAAAAAAGAAAATGTTTGGTTTTGATGCTAGATTTGGATATCAAAGGTACCTTCCGATCAAAAATGTCAATTGGTTGACACCCGTGTGACCTTCGTGTGCGAAGTTATACGAGGTCAAAGTTAATTTTCAGACATTTAATGCAACAACTCCCAGTTCCAAGGTGTGACATGGTTGATATTTTTGGACAAGTTGCAAATGGTATAGGGGAATATTTTCAAACTTAACGGTCATGTGATCCGAGGTCACCAAAGGTCAATTAATGTTAAAAAACTAGTATTTTGGGGGTAGAAAATGGGCAAAGAAAACAATGTTTCAATTTGTATAGTTTGATGCTCTATTTAGGTCTTATCAATCAAAAATGTCAATAAGTTGACCCAAGGTGACCTTTGTATGTTAAGTTATATGAGGTCAAAGTTAATTTTCAGACATTTAGTGTAATAACTCCCAGTGCCAATGTGTTACACAGTTGATATTTTGAGACAAGTTGCAAATGGTATAGGGGAATTTTTTCAAACTTAACGGTCATGTGATGCGAGGTCACCAAAGGTCAATTAATGATAAAAAACTAGTATTTTTGCGATAACTTGAGAACAAATTGTCCTTTAGGGTTGGGAGTTGCTTCAATGTAATCCAATTGTGGACCCGCATCTGGGTGACCCTTGACCTCAATTTGACCTCTGGTGACCTTTTCGTGTTTTGTGGATTTTTACAGTTTCGATGCTATTTTCAGATGTTAAAGGTACCTTCTGATCATAAATGTCAATTGGTTGACCCCCGTGTGACCTTCGTGTGCGAAGTTATATGAGGTCAAAGTTAATTTTCACACATTTAATGCAATAACTCCCAGTTCCAAGGTGTGACAAGGTTGATTTTTTTGTAGTAGTTGCAAATGGTATAGGGGAATATTTTCAAACTTAACGGTCATGTGATACAAGGTCACCAAAGGTCAATTAATGATAAAAAACTAGTATTTTTGCGATAACTTGAGAACAAATTGTCCGTTAGGGTTGGGAGTTGCTTCAATGTAATCCAATTGTCGACCCGCATCTGGGTGACCCTTGACCTCAATTTGACCTCTGGTGACCTTTTCATGTTTTGTGGATTTTTACAGTTTCGATGCTATTTTCAGATGTTAAAGGTACCTTCTGATCATAAATGTCAATGGGTTGACCCCCGTGTGACCTTCGTGTGCGAAGTATGAGGTCAAAGTTAATTTTCAGACATTTAATGCAATAACTCCCAGTTCCAAGGTGTGACAAGGTTGATATTTTTGGACAAGTTGCAAATGGTATAGGGGAATATTTTCAAACTTAACGGTCATGTGATCCAACGTCACCATAGGTCAGCTAATGTTAAAAAAGTAGTATTTTGGGGGGAGAAAATGGGCAAAGAATTTTTACAGTCATGCTCTATTTAGGTCTCACCGATCAAAAATGTCAATTGGTTGACCTCCGGGTGACCTTTGTGTGTGAAGTTATGTATACAAGTTCAAAGTTAATTTTTAGACATTTAATGCAATTAAATCTCAATGCCAAGGTGTGACATGGTTGATATTTTGGGACAAGTTGTGAATGGGGTGGTGGAACATTTTGAAACTTAAAGGTCATGTCATCTGAGGTCACCAATGTTATCATATCTGTTGACACGCTTGTAGGTCTCATATATTTCTTACATTTTCGATGCCATATTTAGATCTCAAAAGTGCCTTTTGAACAAAAGTCCGATCACATTTTGTGATCACAAAAGTGTTGGCTATAGTGTTGGTTACTTTATGGGAACATGTAGGACCACAATTACTAGGACTATTTGAGCCCAATCTTGCTTGATAATATTATGTGTATTGTCATATACCCCAAGCAAGGAACCACAGTGCCCTTGGGCTCTTGTTTGTTTTGTGCTCAATTGAAGGCAGTGGTTATTATATATATTATTTGCATATTCATAATGGAATCTGTGGATAATTCAAGTTACAGTTTCTTAAGAATCACATTTTCAGGATGTTACTTGTGCAATCTGTGGACGTTAACTTACCACTTTACCTCCAAATGTTAGCTATCTAAAGTGTTTTTTAAGAGTCATAGATTTGATGATTTATTAGCTTTCTCATTGCAGTGATACTCTTGGTCATTTTTACAAGTAAAACTGCTGTCTGAAATTCTCAGCATGAGTGACTATATTTGACTTTCTAAAACATATTAAAGAAGAAATGTTGGGATCTGTAAGTTCGTAAGTTCTTTTTAACTGTGGATACAACCACACATATTCTTGGTTGAACTTTCTGGAATGCTCTCTGAGATGCAAGTAGGAAGTGGGGAATGACAATTCAAATTTTATTACTTTAATGTTATTTTATTTGGACCCATCAGAAGGGTGAAAAATGAGATGATGATAATATTTTCAGCTATTCATATGTTAAAATTGTTAGATACACTATGACATAAAGACTCAAAACCAATGAAAATCTCTGTTTCTGCTTCAATATATTTTTATTTAGATCCAAGTGCAAGAAAAGAATATCAATGAAAATTGCATCAGAAAGAGAACAAAAGAATGAGTACAAAAAGTACAAAATGTTAAAGGGTCTGGAATTATCCAGACACTGCTTTTAAATGATTCATAGCAAAGTCTACTCAAATATAAGTATATATAACTGATCGGTGGTTTTACTTGTCATTTAACCTTCTGTTACTTTTTTTCTCTTTTGCCAAGTCAATAATTTTCAGTTTGCCATGGTATTGCAATATATCTCCAGAGAAATGCAAAGTTTAAAGTGAAATAAAGTGAAGCTGTCCTATGCAGCACAAGAAGGGGACCATATCTTCAATCATCAATCAGCTCTCCCAGGACTGATATTTCGGCAAACTACCACAACGATTTACTTTCTTAGGCGAAAGAATGAAAACTCAAGGGTCATGGCAGAGCAGCCTTTGGCAAACTGGGAGCTATTGTTAACAAAACAAGTATTGAAACTCATTTTGATTCATAGCATGGCTATCAGTACTGGGAGAGACATTCTGACAGAACCAGTGTCAGTTTATATACCATGGTGAAAGTCAAGGTTACAGAATAAAGTTACGTGGAGCAAGTCCTCCCCCACCCCTCCCCCACCCCTCTCTGACCAGCAATGCTACAGCCACTGCACATAGACTACCTATCTCTAAGATAACATTGGAGTATGTGCTTTATAGATCCAAATGGGTAGTATTGTAATACAGCATGAAATTAACCTTAGCCTACTATCTCTTTGACCCGGTATAACATGGAGTCATCTGTGTGCTATAATTAATGTGAGAACAGCATACACATATGTGTTGATGTTTTTTTTGTTGTCAAAAGTGATTATACCAAACTTCCCTTGAAGTTCCAGACATCTGAAGAGTGCAATATTAATACCATATGCTGCCAATATCATTGCAAGCAATTTAAAACCAAAAATACATCATTGATGTAGCTTTAACAATACATAACTTTTAATGGACTTTCAAACTGAGTCATTTTCAAATACAATTTGCAGTCGGAGTGATACTGTGTGCTTCGAACACGAGCTCAATATCTTGATGGAAGCATCTTTGGATAATCTTAAATATTTGGAAGTATTAAAATTTCTTAGCAATTTCATGTAGAAAACTTGATGAAACATGCAACGTTTCTTTATAAATATATGATGGTAAAGTTAAGTAAGCTGTCTATAAATTGGAACAGTTGTAGGATTGCATGAAGAAAAAAAGTGCATATATATTTATGAGAAAGTAAGCATTTAGAAAAAGCTACTTTTGTTACTAAGTGACGCAAACTTTTGTCAACTTAACGGTACAATATATTTACACAAACACAAAGTATACACAAACTGACACAGACATTGACTAAGAACCGGAAAAGGACATTCCGTGCATAATAATTTGGATAGTTGGATTTGAATAAAACTAAAGAGGCTGTTAGAGCAAAAGCACTGTCAGTCGTGGTTATTTTTACATATTTTACATAAGATAGTCATTTAATCGATCGCCACATTGTCAAAAAGAGTTATGTTTCCTCTGGTCTCTGGGGCCCAACAATTTCATCCCATCCTTTCCGACATGTTCCTACGATCCATTGGTGTTCATCGTCATCTGGGCAAAGAAAAGACAGAAATGACCAGTTGAATAAAAAAAAATCATAAAATTTACAGCTGTAAATGCCAATTCAGAAAGAGTTACATGAGTTTGGAATTCCAAGGGTCCAACTAACTGCTGCCCCCTCAAGCTTTGGCACCTCAAAACAAACGATCATTTCCAAACCAAAACCTTTAATGAAAAAGGTACCTGCTTGCAAGTTTTATATTTTGACAATATACTCTTACCTGCATTTCTGAGGAATTTATGGTTGTAATCAATGATAATTCTTGTCTTTGGGTTGTAGAATCCATCTCCTGTATCGTAACAACCCTCTGGGATTTCACGTGGCGGTACTCTGTCTGTCAGCTGGGACCTCCCTGATAAAAAAATATA
Organism: Apostichopus japonicus; assembly: GCF_037975245.1. Taxonomy (NCBI): domain Eukaryota; kingdom Metazoa; phylum Echinodermata; class Holothuroidea; order Aspidochirotida; family Stichopodidae; genus Apostichopus; species Apostichopus japonicus. The sequence goes on from NC_092582.1 coordinate 6,220,775, forward strand.
TATATTAGACATGTGTCAAAATGTAATGATAATGAACAGCAAAGAAGCACACAACTTATTCAGTGGGTATCTCAAATTATAAAACTTCTTCATAGAGATATTGCAACAGTAAACAAATAAGTTTAACTTGTAAACTTGTCACAGGGATTCAGTCTCATAACTTGCACTCTTGAAAACTTCTGGTATTGTAAATATCATTTTCAATATTATGTTTTGCAAAGATCTGTTCTGTCACTTATGAATTTGAAAAAAATCGATTTCCATTCAACGATAAAACTATTAGAAGTTCAATTTTAGAAGTTCAATATTATGTTTTGCAAAGATCTGTTCTGTCACTTATGAATTTGAAAACATGTATTTCCATTCTACGATAAAACTGTTAGGAGCTTGTGGTTGCATGCAGCAGTTACTTTCTCAAAAGTGATTTAAATGTAATTCTGTATTACTGAATAATGTAACTTAAATTACTAAATAACAGAAAGATATTCCCATCCTGAAATATGCTGAGGTATTTCTACTAGCATCACTATGCTGACACATAAAGAGGATTGGTCAAGACGTCCATTTTTGATCTTTCTGTAATAACTTGATTACTACATAGCAACTTCACGCTTGATAGTGGTGCATGTCATTTTGTTTTGGATGACAGCCCAAGTAGTCAAAGAAGTGGAAACTATGGTCAGTGGCAATGAGCTAGTCACGCCGGGCGCCAGCAGGCGGCTGCTCCTGGCAGTTCTGAATGCTGCCCAGCACAAACAGTACTTTAAACATTTCTGCACGGCACTATTTTTTATGATTACATTTTTTTTTTTACAATTACCAGAATATGGGTGACTACTTGGTACAGTAGTAAGTTCCAGAATAGGAAAAAGATAGCACCATTTGCCATCTAAGCTTACTTCATTTCGAAAAAATTTTCACCTCATCCCTTAGACCCCTCCTCCAGGACATGAATCATACTACCACACAAATCCACCCCGCACTCAAATATTCCCGAGAACAGTACATCCCTGGGTCTTGGTCAGACAGATTTCAGGTTTTCAAATCATGCTATCGGAAATATTTCAGACTGTCCAGAATGGTCACCTTTGCTCAAACTTCTAACCTTCTGTACAGCTACCAACCTTTGGAGTATTATCAACTCTATAAATAACCATTGGTAAACATTAACCTGTGCAGTTAAACACACTCATGGAAACAAAACAAGGTATTATTCATCAGTTGAGTAAAATGTTTTTGCTTGATGAATGATTTCAGTGAAGTCTGACATGTCTCACCTGCTGGTTTCAAACCCTGGCAGATTTCTGTGTAGAATCTCCTATCATAGCCATCACAGTACAGCCAATCTTCCTCATTGTATTCCAGACCATCAGCAAAGGTATATTTACCCTACAAATTAAACAAAGTACAATGACCTTCAGTTGAACTTGAATGAAAGAATAGCATCAAATCAAAAAGACAAAAGCTGTCACTGTTGATTACCTAGGAGTATTATCTGATTATTGAAGTAACCCCATTTTACAAGTATTTCAAAGTTACAAAGAGGTCACCTATATTACATGTTTTTTAAAAAGGGTCTTCTGTTCTCAAATTATTCAACATTAATACCCACAAATTCAAAGTTAAAGTATATTATTGTTAATTTGAAACAATTGATAAATTTCCAGAAGCTAATCGTTATAACCTTATAAATGTTACTTGATCAAATTGTTAACAGATCTTTGTAGCTCATATGAACTAGCAGGGTTTCAAATGAATCTCATACTGTGATTCAGTAGCTTTCCTTGCCACTGAAATTACAAGTTAAGAAATATAGATAAAGATATAACATATAGGAAAGTCAGATGATTCAACCCAATCCTCCCCCACCCTTTACCTCCACCCTCTCCTCATTTTCCATATACATTGACCCAAAGCATAACACAACTTTATCGCCATGTATTGAGGTTTCAGCCTTCAGGACAGTTAACAAATTTCTTGTACCAGCAGTACCTCAACTGCAATTCCATTTTCCCAGGTTGCTTCATATTTACTGCCATTTGGAAAGAAGAGAGTTCCCTTGCCATGGAACATTCCATCTTTCATGTCACCTTCATATTTTGTCTCTGTGGGGAATGTGTACTTTCCAGAGCCTTCCATTCTGAAATACAAGGAGTTTGATTGATTCAAAAATTTCTTTAATTTAATTAAATCCCTACAAGGGAAAATACATGCTTGCTATAAATAATATCATATGTAGGCCTAGGCCTAACCATATATATATCAAAGTGTAACATGTTTTGTTTTTGTACTCGGCATAGGCCTACTAAGAACTAGGCCCATTGTAAAACAACGTTCCTATAAACTGGACATTATTGTCTATGTTGTAAACATTAATGACATAATTAAAAGGCAGTACGTCAAAATTCATCTTCAGACTCACCGACCATTCTTGAAGTCACCGCTATAACTGCTCCCCGTATACTCCATGTTGACCTTGGTACTATAGTATGACAAAACTCAGAATTAAAGTTAGGCTAACTTAGCACAAGGTAGCTGGAACGATTTTCAAATATTATTAAGTCATTTCTACCAAAATAAAGATGCACCAGTACGTGTGGCAGTGCTGCCGCTCAATTGTAACTTAGTGGGTCGCCTAACTTGATAACTACCATTAACAATGTAGAATTGATTAGTAATAGTAATAGTCATGTACTATAGTACTAGTATGCGCATGCAAGGACAGTATTATTCTGCAGTGCAGTTTTCGTATACGCATATTTCGCGAAACTGCTTATTATTGTCACAAATGTTGATTCTGTCGTCATGACGTCGCTTTGCACACGGACGGTTCTTGATCACATACACACAGGAACTGTTCACTGGACCGGGTTGCAAATTGTTATATAGATGATGTAAAGGCTCTTCCTGACAATTATAAGAGGAAAAACTGAAGTTTAATAGCTCTAATTGGAATGTTCTGCACTAGATCATTATATCAACGTGTTCGATTTGATCGTCTACCTCCAAATGGGAATGAAGAGAAACAAAGATCGATAAATATCAACAAAAAAGAAACAAAAGAGTTCAACATATATCACTCTAAACCATGGAGTCTGGCTCAGTCTAAAGCGTGATAATTATTATATGAAGAATACTTTTAGTAAGTCAGTGTGGAGTCAACCAAATGTAAACCAACATGCAGGGTTATAAAAAGTGGCACCGCAATTTTATTAATTCGCGGCCAAATGTAGGCTATTCACAAATGTGATAGAAAGCCCGCAGTGCATGGACTAAAGATTTATTCGGAACCAACTAAAAACTGTTTGCAGCAAAAGTACAGCGAGTTAAAAAATCCACCGACTGAGGATGGGCCGGAGTGGGGCATCCCCACCCCCACCCCCACCCCCTCATTGCGCATTCCAATGATCGGGAATCGTCACAATAAAGGTCTCGTGTACAATATTTCCACCCGAACTTGAACTTACGCATGAGTGGCAACAGTGGCGTAGCTACGGGGGGGCCTGGGGGGGCCGAGGCCCCCCCATGAAATCGGCTGGCCCCCCCACTGGGAATGGGGTAAAAAAAAAACACTCATCAGTGCGATTCGCTAATATTTTTTGTTCCATAATTTGGGAAATAGAGTTACACAATTTTCTCGTCTGCATCTGGCAGAATAAGAATAATACAATATCTGTAGTAATCATGAGAATGGTCACACAGCATGGCATGGCAATGGTCGATGCGACGATTGCGACCATACACCACGAACCTTGTTGTGCTGCGTGATAGCGATATCTGCTGAAAATATGTTCAGTGCTTCCACCTAGCGCAACAATCTATCAAAAGATTGGCTCCGTTTGTTCTGAGCCGAGGTATCAGGTATTCATGGGTGGCGATCATGGGGGGGGGGGGGACGGGGGGACATGTCCCCCCAATATTTCAGGTGGGGATATAGTATCTTATATCCCCCCCCCCAATATTTGGTGGCATAGTTTTTTTTTAAGCATATGTTTTGTATTTTTTTATGATATCGCTAGTAATTTCAAAATAGAAAAAGCTTAGATGCAACTTACAAGGCCTGGGAAGTGCCATTTCCAGCGATCTGGGAGGCATTTTCGGCCAAAATTTTCTTTTGCGCTTCGCGCCAACTCATGGTGGCGCTACGCTTAGAAAGTCTGGGTACAAGCTTTGCCCCTCCCTTGGCAAATTCCTCGCAAAGCGCCTGTCAAACCGTGTCACAATTGTTACTATATATGACCGAAAGTAGTTTTTACTTTTTTTTCTCGAAATGAATAGCTAGACGGACCGCATCCGTAATGAAATTTGGTTTGCAACTTGTGTATGAGTGTAAGTACGTACAATCATACATAGGATCCACATCGATATGGGTTCACTGGGTTTCCATTTGGCCTGTTTCCTACAAGATTTCTAACCGCAGGTGCGTAGCCAAGGGAGGGGGGTGAAGGGGTGGAGACCGCCCCCCCCCCCTCGAGCATATTTTTTGGGTATTTTCTATGATATCGAAGTTTTATAGTAGCCGTTATAAGAGGTTTTAATATTTGTACACCAATAATTTAACTGTGTCTGAAATTTCGAAAATTCCTTGACCAACATTCTTCATCATAGTATACTTCCCTCTACACTCGTACAATTTTGACCGGTCTGTTAGTGGTTGAGGGGGGGGGGGTTCTATATTGGTTGTCCATAGATGAAATTTAGTGCAACATTATGGGTATGTTTTGAAGTGAATTTATTATTCAAATTCTGAACAAATAATGGGCTTAAAACCTTGAAAAGTGGGGCTGACGGGTATTGTGGGGCGTTACGTAGAATTACCTACAAATGCAATGAGGTCGAACATGATGTGTGACTGGTGACAATCTTAACAAAAGGTTATGAATGAAAAAAAAAAAACTATTAGGAAAAACTTGGTTCTCAGGCAAAAGTGTACATCTGGTTGGTCATTTTCAAGCCCGAGAAGTGCCATTTCCGGTCATCTGGGGGGCTATCAAAACCAGAAATTTTCTTGTACGCTGCGCGCCAACCAATGGTGGCGCTCCGCTTTGACAGTAATTCGCCTGCATCCAAGCAGATGTCCCCCCCCCTTAATATTTGAAACAGATCGCCGCCCATGCAGGTATTCATATATTGCCTCGAGTCAAATGAATATATGTCATTGAATATTACACAAAACAACTTTTTTATGGCCACGAAACTGTCGAAACAGGATTTTCCACTACTGGTAGAGATATAAAATATTGGGAATTCTGAAATTCCTGCAAATGATGCCAACTTCCCTCAAGTTAAAAAGTCTGGTTGAGTTGGCAAGGCCAGTCAGCATGAAGAGAAAAAACTTTTTTTGCATTTCTGTCACCAAAGTTGCACATCTTTTTTGGTTGCTATTTTGCCTCACAGGTGCCATCTCCTGCGATCTGGGGGGTGCTGAAAATCTCAAATTTTCTCTGTACGCTCCGCGCCAACCATGGTGGCGCTCCGCTTAGATAGTAACCTCCGGCCCCCCCACTAGAAAGAACAGCCCCCCATGGCCCCCCCCCACTCAAAAAATCCTAGCTACGCCACTGAGTGGCAACGAGCCTTCGGATAAAATAAGACTCCGGAGAAATTATATTAAATGAGTGGGAATATGAGAATTTTGCCTCAGGTCCGGTTTCATTATTCAAAGAACCGAATGTGTTGTTTGCTAGTAATGGGCCACAGGGCCGCATGTATACAATTATACTCCAGTTCACCCTACTCATCCAAATAATTTTCTCTCACCGCATTTCAACATCACAAGAACCTTGGTTAATCACTTTCGGCTTCCCCGTTTTAGATCTGTGTCGGACAGTCCGGGTCCATGTATACCTCACCGCGCAAAATTTCTCTCACATTTCATTGACTATTTGTCATACACCGGCCTGGTCAGCTAACCATACACAGGCATATCCAGCCTTGCTCCCCTTCCCATTCCCCTTCCCTCCCCTCCCCTCCCCTCCCCAGCCTCCCCTTCCCTCCCCCCCCCCCATCGGGCCCAATTCTCACATATCACAGACTTATTCTATAAGTTGCGTCCTAATGGTTAATGGTATCATCTTATCATGATTAAATGGCATGAAATTCAGGAGGTGTGTGTGGGGTGGGGAGATGAGGGGAGATATGAGAGATGGAGTAGCAATACCCCCCCCCCCCCCACCACTCGTTACTGTCGTCAGTCATTTGGAGGACTGTCAGTGATCAATGGATACCCGGACGCGCTGTCATGGTTTGCAACAGGGTGGGCATCCTTTTTGAATGAATGGGCCAGATATAAGGAGTGAAAAATTAACTGGGCCGCACCTATCCAACGACCTGCTGTTGATTTCAAACCTTTGATTCCGAGGACTTTCAAGCAATAGGTATCACAAAAACATAATGTCAATAAAGTACAGTTGATAATAGGCCTACCTAACAGCATCATTATAGTGCCGATAAATTCTAAGCAGCTAGCTCGTTTTTTGTGATGTTGTAAATAGACTTATTATTTTTCATTTTCCTGAGACATCTCACGGGCCGCAAAAAAATTACTGGCGGGCCGCATTTGGCCCGCGGGCCGTAGGTTGCCCACCCCAGGTTTAGAAACTGTACGATGTGGTCCCGGTCAGAATATTATAAATTTTGGTAACATCAAGAGCGCCATCACTTATCTGGAGATTGCCAAGGACGCTTATCAATGGGTAACCAAATAGTGCTGTTTAAATCAGCTATTAGCCTTTGTGTCTTAATAGATTTTTCAACATTATGATACTGTTTTAGGGTTCAACAATAGTATCGTTTCACTTCTTCATAAATTTTCTGCAATGAAATAATGGATAAGTTGTGATGTTTGTAACTTTAAAAACTGTGCAAATTAGACAGCCGCAAACCGTATCTTAATCTAGCATATGTTGTATCTTTAACAACGGTCAGGTAAAATAAGTTAGGTCGTTGACTTTGAATACATTTTTGCAAGTCTGTCCAAAATAAGCTGCTTGGAAATCTTGAAACCGTGCCAGAGATTTCCAGCAAAAAGTGAAACTACATTTTGCACTTACAAACTTTAAACTTTTACCATTTTTTCTTCTGGAAATGTTAATATCTGTGCTTTGTATATTGCCTTCCTTGAAAGCTGATGGTCGTGGATCTTCAATTTTTCGTAGGCTAAGCTAACTTAATGTAAGCATTAAAAACACCAGCCTAATGATCACAATTCGTAACGTTCAACATCACATTGCAAAGGCAGAGATATTGATGGTGTAAATGATATTACATACTACTTAGGCCTAGATATGCAATACTGTGATACTGATAATGTGATAGGCTGTCGTCAGTTATATTTTCTAAATGCTACATAACTGACATGCCCTAGGATATTAAAATTAAAGCCAAATCTATTTGAACTAGTACTAGGCCTACTTGAAGTTGTACTAGGCAAGTAATAGTTATTACAGTCCACATTCACCAGCATGTTTCATGATAAACCTAGGCCCAGTGTTACTATAGTGATTCCCTTTTTGCTTTAATAATATGAAGCCATTTGTTTATTACAAAAGGAAAACAAAGAGATGTGCTGACTCCCTAAGTACTGATGGTTATAACCGTAGGCACTTCGCAAGATGCTAAACATGTTCATTTAACTGAGATTTTGACTACGTTGATAGTTATGAAACCACTTTGTTTGCTAATAGTAGTTGTACCAGAGGTCTTAAACTCCAAAAGTCACAAAGTAGGATTAATATTCGGCATAACTTTTTTTCTAATAGGGTTGTGAATGAGTGGAATGGTTTGCCTGAGAAAGTTGTACTTGCAAGTAGTGTGAATGGGTTTAAAAATGCTCTGAACAAGCACTTGAAGCATTGTATTTGGGTCTGAGTATTTGTGTCTTCAGTTTTTTATCTCTTGTAGGGTCCTTGATGGGGATTGAGTGTCCCTCGGACTGATCATTTTTTTTTACACTAAACTAAACTAAACTTTGACCAGGAGTAACCTTTGACCACTGGCTATTCAGTCTGGTTTTCACACATTGCAAATCAGGAAAAACACAACAAATTTTGGTTTTATAGGTACATATTATGGCCTGATCACTAACAGCAGAATGGAGCATGGACCAAGTGTTGAGGATTTGATTCATTCCATACATCAAGATGTATTTAATCAAGAAGACAATTATTCACCAATGTATGGTAATAGCCCAGTCTCCACTAACCAGTACCCTCAAAGTGGATTGTGGAATGTATCTGCAGTTACAAACAGTGATTTTCAATCTGGAAACCAAATGCTTCATCAAGATGTGGTAAGTACAGTATACCCAAGAATATACTCAAGCCTACAATATTTGGCAAGATTAAAAGTTTCAAGCTTAACTTTAATTGACAAGTACTACTTAGAGTGCTAAATAATGTTTAAACTTAAAGAGCTAACTAAAAATCCAACATATTTTGGGAATAATTTATCCTGGTAACTCATAGCAAAATTGTAGCAAAATGGGCAAATTCGCTCAATATATGTTTCAGGACCAAAATTTATTAACCTCCAGATGCAACACAAAATGTTGACCCTAAATTATTCCCTAACATGAGACACTCATGACCAAAAGAATTTTATTTTTATGTTTTGAACATGTAGGCTAAGTGTCCGGATGTACCCCACATGTTAGTATACCATACCTGTTGGTTTAAATTCTATTATTGTATGCTATTTGTCTCTGATTTTCTACTGATCTTATACAGTATACAGGTCTATTAATTGCATCAATGCATGCACACTGGATCATTGTCTAACAATTTCATATCATCTGATTATTTAGAACTTTTCCTTTTTTTGGTGCAGAATTTTCAATCGGACAGACCGCAGACACCGTACTTCACTCCGCATTCTAGTCAGGTGGTTGTACACTCACCGGGAGCAACACTACGGAACCATCTACAACCTCAGTCCAACTTCACAACCACTGTCCATGAAGAAGTGACATTTACTCCACCGCTGTCCACCACTTCACAACAAAACGGTGGCATTTTGTATAACCCCGGAGGAAGATCGGCCGAAAGCACTGTAACGTCGCAGCCCTCTAGCCCGAGGGATGGCCAGTTCGTACCTCAACCTCCGTTGGAACCAAGAAAGTCAAAGACTCGAAGTAGTATTCGTAGAGCCGCTAAACTACTGTTGAACAGAAGTAAGCAGGTATTGTCTAACAGTGATTCCAACATTTCCTCGCCTTCCTCGTCGGCTCCCGTACCGACAGGGAAGGACGTCCAGAAGAATGCAGGCTCTTCGTCCGTGAAAGAGCGGCTAAATAAGAACAGGGCAAGGATGGGGGAGCTATTGAAAAATTCAAAATGGAAAGAGAAAAGACAATCTTCGGAGGAAAAGGAAAACAGATATGCAATTACTTCAAAGGACAGCGTCGCCGTCTTTAAGCCTCGGCAAAAAGCCAGGGTGCGACACATCAACGACCATCGTAGATTTCACAGTGCAGAGAACATAAATGCTTCCGTCTTGAGTTCGGATTCGTCTCATTACAGTGGATCGGATGTTAACGATTGCTCGTCGAATTACATGGACGATGTCTCATTCGATGGTAACATTGGAGGGGCAGGCTATGCCCTGAGGAGGTACAATAGTGGGCCGATACAGCAGGAACGTCAGAGACAAAGAGATCATCACAGAGGTAAATAATTATTGCTTTCCATTTCTTTTGCTTAATTGTTGCATTAAATTCCATTTAAGAAAAATCATATATCAAAGGCAGTGATGAGATTTATAGTATATGGGTCTAATTTGTATAACCTATGTTTATTAATTGAAGGGATGATCCTTGGTTTAGAATTGTTTCTTCCAACATAATTAACATTTTAAGAGGCTAATCACAAGGTGATCCTATGAATAATATTATAACAAGGTGAAGAATAACAAGTTATCAATGCCTATGGTTGGGGGCATTTGGAAAGCTATTTAGAAATTGGGACTGTGAGGTTGGTAGGATGTAATAGATACCGTAGAGTGCCAAGGTGTTACGTTACAGGTTAACAGGTGGGGCATCATGACCTTTATTGCAGGCATTACATTTCTAGCAAGCCTATATCTAAGTACTGCAAAACTTTCAATCAGAATGCTGACCTTTTTTCTTCATACAGGAAAGCGTAAAAACATCTACAGTACACTGTTTTTTTAAATGTTGTTTAATTTAATAGACATTATTACTCAAGTTTGCTGTTCACACTTTGAGGGCAAATCATTTTAGGGCCTCAGGAGAAAACGAGGGACATACAGAAGGCCTACTATTGCTAGTTTTCAAATATAATGCAAGTTTAATAACATTGATTAGTTCCGTTGAGCCCTCCTGTTGAATAGCCTTGAGATTTACCGTACCGTATGCACATGTTCTCATATCTCCATCTTGGGATATATGCTACATTTATGTATAGACTGCAGACATTTTCTTAACAGCGTCTCACAACTCAACCTTTAGTGTGTTTTATACAATTGGACCGGATTGAGATCTTTAGACGGCCACTTACTGGTCAAGTCAGTTGGATAAAATATTCTTGAGCTTTTATAAATTACCACAGTATAGTTGTAGGGTGACCCCTTGAATCTGTCCACTGAATATTCATTTAACATAGCAGTATACATTTCAGCACATGAACCCTTTAGTCATGGATGTCCATTGGACAGCACAAACATGAACGAAAGAAGAAAAAATTGTAAAATCAAAAATGCAATAATTATAACTGCAGAAATAAATTAATAAATCAATTAATCAGACCTACAGACCCTCTTTTTGTGGCAAGTGCAGCACCAATCAATTAAATAACCCATTGTCTTCACTTATCACTTCATGTCCAATACCCCAAATTTTCAAGTATTACATGTATGCATGGACACCATATCCAACAGTACTTCATTGGTGATCAAAGCTATTAAGTTTGAATAATTTGACAGTTCTAACAGAAATAATCATCACATTTCTAAATGAAGGAAACAAATATTGTGAATAATATTGTACTTGAGGCTGTCTCAAATTAAGATTAATATATGTTGTCCTGAAAAGTTCCATCAGTGCCATGAATAGTTTTAATTAAAACTTTTAACAATACCAAATGACAACATTTACTGGAACTGATTAATATACAGGGCACAATTCCTTTTCAGATGCTTCAGTTACAAGCTGTGTCAAACGCAAAGTGAGCAGTCCTTTAATATGAGTTAAGCCCTTGCATCATAGGCCTGAGAATTTATAGAACTTTATTGTTTTGGGTGTTGTGTTATTAAGTACTGTGGTATTACTGGCTGCCAGGGTTGTATTGTTTGGCAGGCTCGGTCCATTTCACGCTTTGAGTGGCAGCAATATAAAGTTCTTTTTATAGAACTGATTGGTGTCTTTGAACGTGCAGTATATTTCTAAAATATTCTGTATTACTGCACATGTCATTTAACTTTAAACCTGTCATGGAATTAAATTGAAGTGTGGAGGGGAGAACAGATTACATTTTTTCGGCTAAATATGCATTGAAATAAATCTGTAAATTTTGTGCGTCATACAGACAGAAGCAATCAAATGGTTAGCAGTCATCTTTGTTTGTAATTTTCAGTTATTGTGAACCTTTTTCATATCATAAAATGAAAACAGATAGAAAATCATTTGTATTTTTTTACTGAAGTTATAATCAGATCTGTGTTCCTCTTGCAGTGTTCTATGTTCAGAACCTCTTACTTTACCATGTTTACTGTGATGCTATGTACATAAATATATATGTACATGACTCCAGAATGTATAACTATTTATAAAAAAAAATTAAAGTTTTCTTTTTTACTATGTCATAACAATTTTTCTATATATTTTATGTGTTTTCCCCTAATTTGCATACCCAAACAATTAATGAACTGTTACATTGACTGACACAACAAGTCCTGACTTTTGTATTAATTAATGAACATCACTTTGACTAGTGTACATTCATTAACACTGCATATGCTAACCTCTTTCACTGAATAACTGTGCATTTTGTACTAATATTACACACTATCTTCACATCAAACTTATTCCAACTATTGATCAGCTTTTTTTTTGGCAAATCAATAATATTGCAGCCGGTGACTCAACAGTTACCAACTATATGCTCGGCACCAGCCTGTGCAGCCCAAATTGCCGCTCTGTGAAATATTACAATCTGTACACAATCACATGGGGCTGAAGCTCTCTGTCTCTCTGTGTCACAAGCCAAGCCTTTCTGGAGAGAAATATTAGTTCTACAGATAAGGCATCTACAATTGCCATGGCAACTATTCTTCTACTCTGTTTCAGTGAAAACCCACTGAAGTGTGAATAGTACACACACACACACACACACACACAGCGGTTGGCATAGTTGTTCAAAAGGAGAGTGGATGCAAACTATTTGAACAGGGAGAGGAAAATTGGACAATGCAAATGGAGTGTCCCTGATTTCATGCCTAGTAAATTTCAAGGAATCAGTCAAAGAATTTGTTGTGCGGCATTGTGACGATTATTAAGCCCGTCCGTCCCTCTTGCTTGTTAACAACCCTACATTTAGAAAACATGGTGAAAAGGCTGCGATCACTGAAGAACCTCCTAGCTGTCGCTCCAATGCACTTCCAGGGCATATTCTACAACACCCAGGGTTGTTATGTTACTGTACTAAAACTTCCTGTGTGCTGTAGAATATATACTGAATAAGTGGTAGTCACAGTAGTCTGTGATTTGATATATAGTGATAATACATGTGTATTAGCACAGTTCCCTTCAGTGGCTTTATAGATACATGTACTACTACTTGTATGTACATCTACATGTACATGTAACTTCACACTTTAATTTTATCAAGCCGTTTATTATCAATCTGAGAGGTATTCTACTGGAGCCTGAGACCTGTGGCCAGTGTGACATATTTCATCTGTAGACCTGTAGTACTGTCCAGTACTGAAAAGGTAAATAACAATATAACCCCACCCTCCCCCCCCCCCCCCACACACACACTCACCTTTGTCCATATCACCTCATGTACAGTAAGCTAATGTAGAATTTACCAAAGTACTTAGTTGACTATTGAAGATCTATACATTTTCATGTCAGTTTTGAAAACTGTCAAACATGGGAACACTTTACACATCTGTAGGAGAACCTTCAGCAGTTTTGGAATTTCATGGAAGACACATAGAAAAGAAACTTAGCTAAGTTATCTAGCTGAATCTTTACCATTTTTCATTTTGGACAAAGTAACAACATATTTCAAGTTGTTAATTGCTTTATGTTTTCTTTGCATTGTTTTCTTAGTGAAGAAGTACACCATATACTGTAACATTAATGCCAACACTATTTCAATATTTATCAATATAATACTGTATTGACAAGCTTTCATTATTTTCCTCACATTCACACCTGAAAGAAAAAGCAAAAATTCCTTTATTTGGGTGAGGTGGGAGGCGGGGGCGGGGGGGTTTGACTAAGAAACATTTAAGTTTAAATACAAGTACAGGTACTGTACATGTTACATACTCACATAACAACCACATTCATTTAGGTTTACTCATGCAATGTATCATGAAGTATATTCTCATTTCTCTTATAAATTTGATAAAAAATAAGAATAATATATTTGAGAACATGATTATGATTGATGGGCATAATGATGTGAATGACACATGTGGCTAAATGACAAGTAATACGTAACAGAAGGGACAAAACATGCACAGAATACAGACAGGTTAATGAGCATGGTGAACACAAAGAGATAGATGTAAGGGGGTCTTTCATTCTTCTCTCCATCCTTTGTCTACTAATCCCCTTACAACTAACTGTTTGTGTTCACCATGCTCATTAACCTGTCTGTATTATGTGCATGTTTTTGTCCCTTCTGTTTACTGTACGTTATTTGTCATTTAGCCTCTGAAGAAGATCCTGCGAGGATCTTTAGGCCAACTTACTTTTACGTCAGGCCAACTGACTACACAAAAGAATTTAATCTTAAATCTGTTGATTAAATTGATAACAGTTTTCTATTTAAGGAGATCCAATCAAAATTCTGTGTGTCATTGTCATTAATAAACAAAACAGAGGTAGATAAGAGAACAAATCGGTAAACCAAACATCACTTAAAATGCAATCTAAAGTTCATTGTTGTTTGAATATTATCAAACAATTAATTGCTTTCTAGCAACAGAATTGATATGCAAAAATCAGCAAAATTTAATTTTACAAAATTTTGGTTGTTTGCAAGTAATATGTATACAGTAACATCTCAAACCCTCAGGTACTCTACAAACATGAACACTTGTGTACAATTATTCTCAGTGTATTGCAATATAATACAAACAAATATATTGTTAATACCACAAGTACTCAGTCTATTAATTTTCAAGCAGTAGATACATATATAGTACAGCTTTGCCCCAAGTTGCATGGGTCTCTATATTCAATTATTAGGAACTTTTGACACCAGATGAAAATTAACAACCAGGGTTACGATTTTTTTTACTGTCAATGCCAAAGGCCAGTTTGCTTGCAGCACATGTTACAATTAAACTCACTTGATACTTGTAAGTCTCTGCTGGACCTTAGCCCAACAGGGGACTGGGGGATATTACCCCCACCCCCTCTCCAATGCAGACTACCATGCGCCTTCCATCTGTTCAACCATCACATGTACGAAAGCTTCACAAGTTGCAGTACAGGACAAGGGTAATTGCGTGCCTGGCTTACGTTGTTAGTGCCCCCTATTACTGTAAGTTGTTAGTGACAGGGCCATCTTAAATTGTTTGTGCCCTCATTTAATTGTTTGTGCCCCGCTATTATTGCGTGTTGCCCTCCCAAATTTCTGGCTAGGGGCTTGAGTTTCTGTATCATCCATTAGCTACTGTATGCAGATAGTACTGCGTAGCCTATCTTTTTCAGTGTGTAGACTACAGCATTCTGAACAGACACAGGGGAAAGTTAACCTTTTCTGTATATATATATATAGAAACCTCAATGTTACCTGAACTGCTGGGTATGATTGACCCACATACTATATTCTTCATTGAAATATTTATATCCCTTGGGGTTGGGAGGTTACGTCAGTGTCAGCCAAGTTTTCAAATGTCTAGAATTTCATGACATTCCAACATTCAACAATACCCAATCATGTGGTTTATTAGCAGTGTGACATTCACCATCAGAAGTTGCTCATTTGGGTTGTTTGTTACTTATTGGATTATGGTATGGGGTGGTTGGTGTAACATGTACCGTGTTAGTGTATAGGGAAACCAACCACCCCATACAATCCATGACATTCACCACCAGGGTATGGGATGATTGGTGTGCCATGTACAGTATCACTGTACACTGTGTCAGCTCAAGTTAAGTTGGCAGGTTTTGGATTTGGAATCAGTTGCAGCATGTTCACTGTAGATCCATTAGTAATTTAAACCTTTTTGTATTTAAAATTTGGTAATTTTAATGATATCAGTGAGGCAGAGTGTAATAAAAACAGTTTGGATAATTTACAGAAACTAAATAATAATAATAATAATAAAAACTTGTAAGTAATAAATGTACTGAAACTGTTCTGTAACAGCTCCCTCACATTGGACATATTAATTTTTAAGGACAGATTGTGTTTTGCAATATTAGCTACAAGAAAATCAATTCCTCCAACATAAAACTTTGCTCGTTTACTTTAATCCCACTCGCTATTTCACTAGCAAAACTTTGCTACTTCTTGGCCTCTCATTCTACTAAATCAATTTTGTAAAAAAAATTACCATTCATTTTGCAAAACAACACTTACATAATAAAAAAATTGTATTGAATGTCAGACAACCTGTTCTCCCACTTTTAAGAGAAAGATATGTAAAGCGCTGGATGTCGAAATTCAAGGGTCATTTGTTTGCTTAATATTTCCGTCATCTGAGAGTGTGTAAATATATTCAGTACCCTTCATCTGGTAGTAATAAACTGTGCATGTTTATATATATAAATGATTGTACTTACATATTACAGTAGGGGAGAGAGATACCAGCTTGTTCACAATGTTTACTTTGTGTTCAAGCGCAGCTGGCTGTACAAGCTGTTACAGTCTCTTTGAATTATTATTATTATATATTAAATGCTGGAGCGTACAGTGTACAGTAAACGTAATTCTCTATAGCTGGTAGCTACAGTACAGTATTTATAAATACATGCACTATGCTGAACATATTGGTCATTTTCATTTGGATGCATTTGCCAGCATTATTGTCTTATTGTTTTGGTTAATCCGCAAGGATTAACAGATGATCATACATCCTAGAATTTTTTATTCTTCTATGTGACGGAATGTATTGTAGCAGAGGGTAGTGTATTTTGATATTTACTTCGCTCCTCGCTTACCTGTCTCCTCACAACCTTAGCACCTCATTCTACCGTGCCTATAAAGTCCTGGTAAAATAATAACACTGTGCGCCCTCTATGACCGGACCCCCCCTCGGTCACTCCTCACTACTCATTCTACCATTAAAAGTGTCTTCACGTGAATTTCTTATGGATATATTTCCCTTGGATTTCATCTTGGTTTTCTTTAGCGATCGTTGGAAGTTTCTTTCCTCGGATTCTTAGCAGTATTGCAGTCCTTTCCAGCCCGTTAAGTATCCTTTTTTGTTGAAAGGGAGGGTTTTGGGGACTGTTTTTATTCTCAGTGCGTTTCCGCCCTTAGGTTTTTTGCTGGGGTAGCAGTAAGTTTTGGAATATCTGTTGTGAATCTTTTTTGACCGTTTTCAACCTGTTAAATTCCTGACCGTTCAATTCCCAACTGTATCCCACTTTTCAGCGACAACAAACTTAGGGCTTACATGTCCTAGTTTCTAGATTGTAGATGAGAACACTTGGCTGTCTACAGTGTCACACTGTATGTACAGTGTAACATGCACACCTATGAGTCAATAAATAATTGACATCTAATCTAAACATGTGAATTGGCTGTGCTGTGTTACTGTACTGTATAATATTTTCAGGAAGTGGAATCTTTAGAAAACTGCTCTGCACCTCATGTACGCTCGTCCAGAACTTGTGAAGAACTTGGCTTTCTGTGATAAGATTTTCTAGTGGATTTCTTGAGCATAAGATTTAATGATTACAGCATACTACTGATGAGTGACCAGAGTTGACCAGCTGAGCTGAAGTCGTTTCGATCTAAAACAAAAGGAAAAAATGATAGGCGAAGTTTTCATCAAACAGGAATACCCAGGAAATCAACAAAAAAAGATCTTTCATCATGGTTGTTTTTTTTTTGTTCCTTTTCTTTTTTACTGTCTCATTAGCTAAGTCTTTTCTGTGTATACATATATTTTCTGGACAGCCGTAAATTATTCATCAATTAGAGATTATTTTTATAAAACAATAGCAAGACCTTGAAACTATTAATCAAGGACCTAATAATCGATCTCCTTGGAAGGAAGACAATAGTTATCGCTTTACCGGGTTGCAAGAACGAGACTGTGTTTTTTCTTCTCTGCTGGAGCTCGTTATCTTTGGCAGGAAATTACCGCTGCTCGTGCAGGAAAAGTCGGGTAGACTGAACGTAGGCAGGAAGTCTGCCACAGGTGATCAATTTCTTGTGAAACAGGTCAACAGATCTCTGTAGATGTTGGATTCACTTCCTTTTGGTTTTGCTGGGAAGCGGAAAATCAAAGGAAGGAATCATACCGGAATTCTTTCACTCGCACTTTTTGCATTCATTGGTCAAGGTCTCACCATTACTCACCGTATTCTTACGCTCAGAGTGAAACGTTTATTACAAGTTCTAATTGTAATATTTTCCTCCATTTCTACTGGACAAAGTACCTTCGTGTGTATTCACTTATCGTAAACCTTCGTCTTACTGGAAAGTTTGAAAAGAATCCTGCAAAATAAAGTGTGGACTTTTCGTATGCTGTCAAAAATAATCAGCTTGAATTTATGTGTTTTGATTTTGAGTTACAAATAAACCTAATGGGAGGAGATGCTGTTGAAAGGTAAATTATTTCGGAGTATATTAAATTAATATATGATTAATAATATTAATTATATATTAATTTTTGTCTGGTTCTGTACTCACTGTTGATTGGAATACCTGGCAGAGATGAGCCAGGAAGCCAAAGTCATTTTGTTTCTTTGGCAATTAAATTTGATTTGGGATTGCAGATTCAAAATTTGCTTGCAGAGAATATATAGGTTCAGTTGTCCTATTGGAAGGCGAAAATTTCTCGATATGGCAATTTGTTAAAAAAAATGTTTACAATACGTTTGGAAAAGTGTTTTGGATAGTTGAAGCAAGAATATCGGAGTGACATTTCTATTAGTATGTGATACTGAGAGAAAGAACAATTTAAATTTCACAACTATTGAGCCATTTGCAATGGTTGAAGATTCCACTAATGTGGGCAGATACGCTGGTATCCTTGTTGATAAATCGCTACCTTGGGTGGTGAATTTTGAGATGGCAGAGAATACATTATATGCAGGGATGTTTGTGGTCTGGGAACCGAGGACTTTGTTGTATTTTGTAAGCTAAAGTTGAGACACTGAGGCAGGTTAGTCATGTTATGCAATGCTTTGGACTATCACTAAATTGCTTTATAAGTTGTTTTTTTTTGGTCTGTTTTTACTTCGAAAGGTTATCATACAGCAGACAGTGACACAGACTCAAGTATTAGTAGAGGTGATTTGCACTACATGGCCGTGCAAAATAGGTAAGCAAAAATATGATGATATCTATTTTAATAACATGTTTTGGACTAATGAATATTGTCCTAGAGTAGAAAAAGTTTGTTAATCTTTTCTTGGATAGAGTGTGCAATTTAACAGTCAAAAATTCTCCACATGGGGCACTGTGTGAATGTTATGCTCTAAGAACATACTTGCCCTGTTGCCAAGTCTGCAGAAATATGACAAGTTTAAGGTTTGTAGTAACGTATTGTCTTTCTTCTCTCACAGTGCTGCAATTCCACAAATTCGTGAGACTCGAACAAATTATGACTGTGTATTAAACACTGCGGATATATACTTGCCTTTTAGAGCATGTTTAGATTGAATTCTCAAACTGAGAGAGTTGATGCAAATGAAATGTAAATTCTGGTCAACTGTTAAAGTATGGAATAATACATTCATCCTGTTACAGCTAAGCCAATTAAAGAGTTAATGAAAAACACATACTACATAGAGTTTGTTCTGAGATTTCTTTATTGTCTACTATAGGTCTTACTGATCATACTTCTTAAGCAATTACCTCCAAAATTGTTCCAAGATAAATGCAATGAATTCAGAGAACCTACCTTATACTTTGAAAGGTGAAATTTGTCTTTGTTCTCCTAGGTTTGGCTCTGGTCGGCAAGTGAAGAGCACCAGAGAAGCTCTCAAGAAGCTGAATAGGAACCGTTCCTTCAATGGTCAACATTCACAGCTTGGAGGGACCCCTAAGCACACCCCAGCTGGACCTCTGAAAGCTGATCATACCATCCAACCATTTATCCACAATGACAGGTATTTATATTAAATTGTTTCAGTCTTTGGTCTCAAAAGTAACAAGAATATCAGTGCCGACTAATAATTATGATAACATCCAGATGGTATAAAGAGGACAGAACTTTGGTTAAAACGTATTTAAAGGTCATCACTATAGCGGCCAGATATGCTAGAAATTCAATTAATGGTCACCTGTGTTCAAAAGTCAAATGGCACTTGACTGCCACCCTTGAGAAGCATTTTGCCTTTTTTAATCGTCCACTCTCAATTAACACTCATCAATGTCTGTGCACAACTAGGAGTTTGACTCAAAATCTTCCAGAATGTTCTTTTAATAGACAACTTTAAGCAATTTTTTTTAAAGCAAAATTTAGGGCCGACACTGACTGACCATTAAGGGAATAGAAAATGCTAGAATGTTAATAAACAAACAGGTATACACTTAGGTAAAGAGTGTGTGGTATTGAGGAGACAGATAAGTGTTTTGAAGGAAGTAACAGTCCAAACGTCAGACCGTATTTTTGGAACGACGATAACAACTTTAAGCATTACTGACAAACAACAGCAGACGAGTACCTTAGTAAGTTTGTACTCGTACACAAAGTACTTGTACTCACTCTCATGTATTTGTACTCAAAGTGGTACTCTGGGCATTTTATAACCTTGTATAACCACTAGTGTAAGATAAAAGTTTTAACTTGTAGCCAGGCTTACACTGGTACTCATACCAAGGGGAATTCTTCCTGTGTACTCATACTCATGCTGTAGTACTCCTATTACAAGTCTGAGCAGGTAGCCCCCAGCCAGACGATGACTACCAACTTGTGCAGTAGCTGCCTACACAGTGCTTGACCTGCCAACTTACGACTTACAGATGAGCTTTTCTCACTTACTGCAGACATTGTGTGAGGTACAGGTAGTACAGTGGTACCTTGTAATTTGTTTTTGTTGAGAATGTGGGTGTGCTGGGATAATTGTTTAAATTTTGGAACCTTGGAATTAAAATGATGTTTCAATTAAATGAAATAGTGCATACTGTACTATGCGGTTTTCAATTTCTGGCTTGCGGTTAATAACAAACTAAAATTAGCTTTGACACGACTCACTGAGTGACTTAGAAAATGGTAACCGTATTTGCAGAAAAGCAGTAAAATTATTTTCAAGCATTATTATTCTATGTAACTGTTCAACAGGAAACTCTGAATTGATTGTTCCTACTGTACCTTAGTTAAAAAACAGTACACGTCACAACGTCTGTACACTCACTCACTCACTCTACACAATGTCTAGAAAGGACCCTATCCAGTGTTGGAAATTAAATGTGCCCAATAGCCTGATAGCATGGTATGTGTAAATTTATTAAAGTGTAGCAAACATGAGCCAAGTAGCAGCAGAGTCATTACTTTCATCATACCAAATTTTCAGTTGTGCTTTTCAGTAGCAGCCGCAAAAGGGGGGAGGGGGTTAGGGGGAGGGCGGCCATGGTCCTCCCACTTCCCTCATCACTCAGGGAAAAATGTTTAGTCATGGGATCTTATTTTCAGTTGGGCAAATAATTAGACCATTCATAATAACGGTTCATGCCCTACTTACAGTTAGGGAAATTTATAACTTTGCTCCCCCCTCCCATTCCCACTCCCCATCCACAGTTGAAGTCCTGTGCGTGTCACACATACTTTTGAAACTTTAAAATATTAATGCTTTCTAACCTATTACATACAGGTTACAAGATTCATGTTTACAAGATCAATGGAAGGAGCAAGGAGCTAGGCCAAAGTTTTCATCTACCGAATCCCTGGAAACGGAATCGGTGAATCATGAAGTATTTCCAGACACCGCGATCCGTTCGGATTCTGAGGATCACCGTGGAAGCCGTAGCAGCCTCGTCGGTAGGCATTCCAGGACGGCGTCGCCGTGTAGGTCCGTCCATTTTGAGGACGAGGAAGTCCGAAGGTCTACCAACGGTGACCTCCGAAAGTCAGCTAGTTTTAATTCTGACTACGACAGAACTCTCACAGAAAATGAAGGCCTAGTCTCTGATTATGTACGTTATGGAAGGAGACACTCTGAGAATGGCGGATGTCTTAGAGACAGGGGTACCGTGATGCTTCACGACGGTTCCGTGGGCGATGTGTTCATAAATGGGGGGACAGATTCAGATGCGATGGACCATGTTCAAAGGCATCGGGGACACACAAGGGAACGCTCGGAGAGATCGTCCAGAAGATCGCAGAGCATGAATGGGTATGACCATAGAAACATTGGTTCTGGTAAGGGTGCTATGGACAATGGGTATGAAATTTCTTCAACAAAAGGTGGTAGATATGATAATAATTCAGGGGCAAATTCATCTGGGGTTGGTAGAAAAGACAGGAGCAACAGTGAAGTTAGAGAGGATGGAATCTCCATCAGGGAGGAAGGAGACCAAAATGGTAGAGTAGATTTGAGAACGCCGAGGTCAAGATCGCCATTTGTCAAAAGTATCTCCCACGATGGACATTACCCGTCAGAGGGTGGACATGTGCACCTTGGAAGTGGAGGAGTCACAGAAGAGGTGGCAAATGGAGATAAGATTCAGAATGGTAGGTAGTACTTACAGTTGTATAGAAGCCAAGGGTGAAGAAAGAGGACAAAACAATATATAAGCTTACAGTTGCTTGTTAGTGGGTGTGCTACAGTATGTGTGTGGTGTACGCCATTACGACGTGTATGTTTTATTCTTGATCTTGAAGTTAGTGATGAACTTTATCATAGAAGTGGATTTGAGTGGAAAAGATTACTAGCTCTGAAGCTTAATGAGAGAAAAATATACTTTGCAGATGAATGCAAATTTACCAAAAAAGAGAAATGAATCCATTCACAAAGAAAATAAAAATAGAAGTACTCTTTAGTTACGCACCTAATTATCCACATCTTAGCTCGCAAATATAATCGGTAGGAAATGTTCTTGTTTTTTCAGAGGATTAAATGGGAAGGAAGCGGGTTGTTGCTATTCAATCATTGGAAATACGTTATCCTTCCGATATACCATTCAAACTATGCCTAACAGTGATAATAAGATTAGGTTCAAGATTAACATTATGAATATGCATCAAACTTTTCATGTTATTTTTTTTCCATTGGGTGTTTTCAGACAATCTCGACCAGCTCCAAGGTGCAATAGAACCAGAGTACGAGGAGATCAAAAGAGCTAAGAAGACGTATTCTACTCATGCCAACAGTTACTACGATGCCATCCAGGCACACTCTGCTTGGGATGAGTACAAGAGGAAACTCCAGGAGGAGAAGGACGAGGAGAAGAGGCGGGCGGGACCTTTCGCAGACATGTCTAGCTTTTCCAGGTAAAAGTTGGATAATAATAATAATAATATTTAACAGTTCTTATATAGCGCAACTTACAATAAAGTCTCGCAGCGCTGTACTTGGTAACTGGTCATTGGTAACTTGTCACACCTACACACCAAAGTGTGCACAATTCAACCAATCTCTCCTGGGACACCACAGTGCACCACAGCCACGTGTCCCCTGGGGGACTTCCCATAGGGTGCAGCCACAAACCGGCGCACGCAACTATATTTACAAGTCACCCTGCAAGTCCCCATTTATACACCTGAGTGAAGAGAGGCAATGGAGATAAAGTGCCTTGCCCAAGGACACAACGCAATGATCTGGTCAGGACTCAAACCTGTAATCCTTAGATCACAAGTCCACTGCCTTAACCACTTGACCACAACGCCCTCCCTCCTGTAGGGGTGTGGAGTACGTCCTCATAATTGTAACTAATGTAGTGTTAAGTACTAGTGTAGCAAGTAGGCTAGTATCTGGTGTATACGTTTGCAGTGACTGTATTTTGTTTTAATAGGGCAGGCTGGCAAACATTGATTGTGTTTGGGTAGGTGTTTATATTATGGTAGGCCTAAGGTTAGACTTATGTATGACTAGAATATGTTTCATTCTTTGAGTACAAAATTTGAACACAAGATCCTCTGTGGTATTAGCTCTTGTAAGATACACAGTGAACTTTTATTGTTATATTAATAATAATAGTAATAAAATTTAAAAAGCGCCACAACATATGAAAATATTCTCTTACTTTGTACAAAAGAAGAATGATTAAGAGAAGGAAAATGCATAAAAGACACAAAAAAGGAATCAGAATGAAGCTCACTTCTTAAGCTTTGACCAAGATTATGTGTAGTGTATATTTCTTTTCTAAGGGACTTTTGATTCTTCATTTGATGTTACACCATCATGATGTAACACCATCATGATTACGTGGTTACATTCTCATCGTAATGGGATTGGGGTCAAGAGTTTACCAAGTTGTTTAGTGTTTTATCCTAGGCTCTATTTTGGATGACTTCCAGAAAAAAATTGTTTTTGGGTAAAAATTTGAATGCTGATCAGTTGTGATAATCAACCTTGAAGACTGTGCCAAACAGTTACACAGTGATGTGCGAAAAGATAAAAGTGGCTTAAAAAACTACATATTGAATCTGATAGCAGGGTTGGGATTACTATCTCACATCAACTTGTTTACAAAGAAGTCATATATATGGTCAAGTTGAGTCCTTTAAACAGATTCCTTGACTGAGAATTTAAGTCAATCATTGATTTTGTTTTTATTTGCAAAAAAGGATCGTCTCCTTATGACCATGAATTTTTATGGAGGACTTTACTTCATTTCTAGAGTACCTTGATAAACATGTATTACTCAGAGTTGAAGTAAATCCACTTAAAACTAAAATGGGGAGGGGGGAGGGGCAGGTGTTAGTTTGATCTGATTTCACTTGATATTAAGAAGGTTTGGTAAAACTGTGGATCAAACAAAATAAAATCTGTTTTTTCATGTATTGTATCATGATTTATTCAGCAAACTAGGCTTATAGGCACAAGGCTGCTAAACTGTTAATTGCACAGTTTTGAAAGCTGATTTTCAAGGTTAGCTTCAAGTTTCTGCAATATGACAAATTTTCTAAAGAAGTATGCTATCAAATTAAAATAATAATAAGCTGAACTATGATGAAACTGGTTCTTGTTTGTGAAAGCATGCCAAGGTCATTTTCACTGGGATCTTAAAGGTACAGAATGTCAACCTCTTGTTAAAAATCAGTATGTAAACACTTCTACATACATGTAGAATAATATGATTAATAATATTATTATTAATATAATTATATAACTATGATGAAACTGGTTCTTGGTTTGAAAGCATGCCAAGGTCATTTTCACAGGGATCTTAAAGGTACAGAATGTCAACCTCTTGTTAAAAATCAGTATGTAAACACTTCTACATACATGTAGAATAATATGATTAATAATATTATTATTAATATAATTATATAACTATGATGAAACTGGTTCTTGGTTTGAAAGCATGCCAAGGTCGTTTTCACAGGAATCTTAAAGGTACATAAAATCAACCTCTTGTTAAAAATCTGTGTGTTTTAACATTTCTACATGTAGAATAATATTTGTTAATGCATAATATAATTGCATGTACTACTCTAAATTTGTTCCTGTTTCTGCAAAATCCTTTCCAAACCGCCTGTAATGTCTATGTCATATTGCCTATAAAGTAGGCTTAGTAATTTGAGGGTGTCTGAGTTGAATCGGTTGCAATCATTTTGAGAAGAATATCAGCAGTTTGACCTAAATGACAATTTTACAAAAGTAAGTAAAAAACAAACAAATATATGATATTTTTAAGTTACTTTGTAGAACTTAGTTTTACTACAACGAAGTGATTTTTTTTTTTTTCGTAGGATGAGGGAGGGGAACCAGGGATTGGATAACATGTTAACAAGAAGTATTGTCTAGCAAACATGCACAAATTTCTTCTTTTATCATGGATATTTCCCTCCAGCCAATAAGTTAACCAAATACGTGCACCTTGACTCTGTACTATATCATTTTAGTCATGTTATTGATCGTCAAACCCAGATTGTAAACATAGTCCTCAACATTTGAGAATGTCAAAGGGCTGACTCACATAGTTGGCACTTGTGTTTTAAAGTAAATGTGGTACAAAGATTGACATGATATCGTAATGTTGAATAATGAATGCTCTATGTCAATATATACTGTAAATCAAACAAATCACTCAAGTAATTAAAGTCTACTTAACGAACCATCAGTTTGTCATACGGTCAGATATTGACATATATACACATGTGTTTTATACTGCTCTCTTTTAGCACTGTTGCGTGACAGGGTGATTGTCTGTTTATTCCGTAAGGGTTTGGTTAGGGTAGGTGGCTGTTAGAGTAGGTGGGGTAGAGTAGGGTGTGTGGTAGTGGTAGGGTAGGTGGCTATTAGGTTAGGTGTAGGGTAGGTGGGATAGGGTAGGTGGAAGTGGTAGGGTAGGTGGTAGGTGGATATTTATTTTTGTAATTTTTATGATGCAATATTTTTAGGCTGTAATATTTTTAAGCTGTAGTAATTTTAAGTTGTAATATTTTATGGGATTTTGTGAAGTGCTTTGAGATCATTCTTCGATGTAGAGCGCTATATAAGAATAAATTTTTATTATTATTATTACTATTGTTTATGTGGTGGAATGGAAAATATAAACATAGGGACATTGTATAGTAGAGTAGATTTTAGTCATATATTAGTGAGTGCTTAGAAATGTTGCAGTGGTGCAAATTTGAAATTTGAAATTTACCAGACCTAATGAAAAGGGGATAATTATGTCTGGTAGAAGTGGAGGAAGGTTCTACAGATATTGTGATATAGGACCTACCCAAGATGGAAGACATCTTTGTTTAAATCATACAAGAATGAGGAATCAGTGTAGTTACCTTTATTAAGTAAACTGTTAAGCAAGATTAACATCTTAATGATGTTTAATACTCTGATAACCAACAATGCCGAACAGATTAACTAGGTATATGTGTCGTGATAAACTGTTAATTTATATAGTAATCAAATATTGACATAGAATAATTGTAAAACGATTATATATAGCCCTGGGTAAAACTCTGTTTTCGGTGCTGTTTATTGAACAAATTTTTCTTTATACACATTTCAAATAAACCTCGCTGAATTTGGGTTTTATTTATTGAAAGAGAGGAAAGAGAAAGCGGAAAAAAAAGTAGGTAACTTAAAATATAATTCAAATTTTCTGTTAAAGTGATTCTGTGCGTTTCAAAAAAGGAATTACTTAAAACTGTTCATTTTAAAAATATGGAACTTCGTTCAAGCTGCTTATCTGATGAACCATGAAAATGAGGTTTCGCCAAGCTAAATTTGCCACAAAAGTTTGCCAAAAAGTTACTGATCAAAAGAATCCAAACATTTATCCACTGTAGACAGATTTCATTAATTTATTCTGTTACGCCTTGCCCCTTGATTTGAACAAGCCCATGAGAGAACACACTGTACCAACGCAGCCCTCCTTGCTCGAAGAACAGCTGATCGTCGATGCAACTTGCAGACTGGTGACAACAGTTATAACTAACATGTATGTTTCATTTATGAACAACACCGGTGGTACATTGAAACATAAATACAAACATAATATCAAACATGATCTAAATGTTCTTACCTTTATCGGTATGCACATAATCACTTTTAGTATTCAACTTAACTATCCTCAAAGAACAAGAGAACCACAATATGATAATTAATCATTTGCCTCTTCTCTTTTCTCTCATGCCACAGAAATCAGGATCACCTCTCAAAGATGAGCGGGTCAAACCTCTCCATTGCTTCTAACAGCTCCATCTCAGAGAAGATGCAGCATCTCGGACATGCCACCAAACAGACATTTGGGAGGATGAGAAGAGCTTTAAGTTTGGATAAAATAAACAGAAACTCTCAAAAGGATGATGGATTTGAAAAAGAGAGCAAGGTGGGTTCATGATTAGACTTTGTTTTGGAGGGTTCAAGTGGGCGTGAGGATGGAGGGCATGTTTTTTTCTTTCATATTTTGAAAAAAGGGGTCATACCGTGAAGTATATTTTAAAACATTGATATTTGCACCCCATTGCTTTTACTAAATTCATCCTTTAATACTAAAGATGGAAAGTTATGATGATGCCAATTGAATCGGAGAAGGAATTACAATATAAATGTTTGACATTCAACTTCTTAACATGATGTCCATGGGATATTGATCATCAAGTTTATACCAAAGCCCATGCACATGGACAGGGTGGTTTCTATTTTCATATCCACAATTTATAGTTGCACGGATTGTCTGCAACTACCTTGCTTCTACTACTCTAGTTAGTATATTTAATTTAGAAGACAAAATTCCATCATATTACCGTAGTATATAGGTTTGTATGTAAATGTCCTATATCCTCTGTTGAGATGGATATTCAGACTTTTTACTTTTTCACATTTTTATCCTTTTTACACAGCTTAAGCGATCTCCATCCTTGAGATCGATGTCCAGTTTTTTCGGGAGAAAGAAGGATAAGCTGATGGGATCATTCTCTGACCTGTCGACGAGAGAAAGGTAAATATAAAGATAAAGAGGCTGTCATTGGTAAACCTAACTGATGAATATTCAGTGATTTGGACAAACCATCAGCCATTTTGGACAATTTTCGTTTGCTATAAACTACTATAGATACTGTCCTATCATATAATACTTCCCAGTTACTGAAAGGATGAACAGTTCAGAACCTTTACCTCTCACTCGTACAATGAGGGTATCCATACTGCTCAGAGTGTCCCTACAAGGGCTTTGAAGCGTGATATCAAAGTAGAGATTATAAATCTTTGACATCGCAGAGTTATCTCATAAAAAAGGTTGGAGCTCATATTGTAGCAGTACTAATACTTTAAAAGAACAAACCTAATAGATCTGTTGATATTTTCACCTTCCATATGTTTTTGAATAATGATATTTTCACCTTCCATATGTTTTTGAATAATCGTTATGACATAACTGGTATTCCACATAACTTTTACCAATTCTGATTATGTTCCTATTATGCAATAATCAGCCTGAACCCGATTCCGATTATCGTTTGAACACTACTAATAAATGCCACCGAGTTAATTCGCCATCTCGTTATCTCCTCTCAGACGGTCTTCCAGCATCTCGGGTCCTAGCTCAGCTGTGATGGAACAGATAGACGTCACCACGCCGAGTTACATGCGTAAGATCGGTAGAGTCCTAGAGGTTTACGACGATGGCACTAGACTTGTTAGACTGGTCAAACCACCCAATGGACCTTTTGGGTTTTACATCGCCAAAGGTGCTTCCACTAACGGACCAGGTATAGCTTTTTTTTTAATTCTTTTTAATTGAAGTCGGGATGAAATATCCATAAGAAGGATTAAAAATTTGAAATAAACTGCTTTGAGCTAGATGTAAAACTTGACATATAAAACAAAATTTATTCCAGATTTCAGGGAAGCAAATGGATGATACTGCCATTTCAGATAAAACTAAAAATCAAATGAAAAAGAGAAAAAGAGGTTGATTCTCTTCTTTTATTGGGAACAAAATATTTTGACTTTACTGTAGCTGCACCGTGATTATACCTGATGGGCGTCTGATGATAAAATATGCCACCGTCAGTAGGATGAGAGGAAAAAATAACGAATTTAGTAGAATATAGTATCTATTTTCATGGATTTGTCCCAAGTTTTAAGTTCTGTTTAGTTTTGTCATGGTTGCCAAAAAATCTTGCAGATTCAGGATACTTACACTGCAGACATTTTTCACTGAGTTTAGGGTTCAAGGTCAGGGTTCAAGATCAGGGTCAGGGTTCAAGATCAGAGTCAGGGTCCAAGATTAGGGTCAGGATTCAAGATCAGGGTCAGGATTCAAGATCAGGGTTCAAGATCAGAGTCAGGGTTCAAGATTAGGGTCAGGGTCAGGATTCAAGATCAGGGTCAGGGTTCAAGATTAGGGTCAGGGTTCAAGATCAGGGTTCAAGATCAGGGTCGGGATCATTGAATAAAATGCATTGCTTGTAAAAGTGAAATAAAGAACACACTCCTCTAGTTAAGACATTGAAATTGTAGTTGAACAAAGTGAAATTACAAATAAATTTCAACAGAAATAATAGTGGAGATCGCCCTCTCCCTTGATTCAGAGGTCGGTCTGATTAATAATTTTAACGGTCGCTATAGCTGTCGTCCCTGTAAAATCGGCAATTATCGGTGTGAGCTGTATGTATGAAGGTTGACGTATGTTGAGTCACTGCTAACCCTGACATAAATTACGATTGCAAATGAGTCATCTACTGTATAAACAAGACTACAGGGAAATGTTAAATGTTACAACATGAATCTGAGTGGACGAATCTGGGTATTGTTCTTAAAGTAACCAAAAAGAGAAAGGGAATGGACAGGCCAACAAATACCTATCCATTATTGTTATTATTTTATTTGTTTTGGTGAAATTTTTGTTTTGTTGCAGGCTACCCTACTGTATATACAAGTTTGTCTTCAATAGTTCAAATTTTTTGCTTTTAAGTATATAACTTGGAGAATGAGTTTCTAGTAATGAATACATTTTATTTTCCTCAAAGACCAAGGCAGTCCCCTACAAACTATATTTTTCCTCACAATTTGGTTATCTTGATCAAAACTGCATTCATTTCTAGAATCTTGTGTTCCCTTCGATAAGTACTCGCAGTTGGTTTAAGTTTGGCAACACCTTTGTTAGCAAACACTATGTTCCTCTCTCTCTAATTTACAGGTATTTTCGTGAAACGAATCGGCGATGGCCATCCAGCGAAAATTCTAGCAGGATTACTCCAAGTGGGAGATGAGATTTTGGAGATAAACGGACATAACGTTAAAACAGAGAAAAATATTGACACTGTTTATGATCTGATACTGGACAATGACGATTTGGTGTTGAGGGTCAGACCATTAATTAGCAGGGGAACAGAATTATCCTGACAGCAGTAGTATCATCAAGGACCCCCAGGAGTGAAGTGTTGGAGATGAAGAGAGGTGAAAATGCATGTGAGATGTCTTGATTAAAATTCCAAGATTGTGTATCTATGGTTTCGGAAGGACGGACCATTATTTAGGAAGGGGTCGAATCATCCTGACAACAGTACAACAATGACAAGGCAGGGATGAGATTTTGGAAAACAGTCAACACAGTTTGTGCAAGAAGAGAAACTAATCATGTGATGTATGTATGGCCTTATAGTTGACAAATATGCATCTGGGTCTAAAGACCATACCATTCGTAAGGAAGGGTAATAGAAGTTTGAAGACATATAAGCATATATATCTCTTTAAACTCTTCCAAATGTTAATACCAATTATTTATAGCCAAAGAAGGGGATATGAGTTGTTGATTAAAATGTTAGAAAATCATGATTATCAAATTAAAAGTGAAGCTCAGATGGAGGTGGGAAAATATGTTGCAGTGAAATACTGCAGTAGGTTTTCTATTGAAATACTTAACTGATTACTTACAAATGCAGATAAGTTTTATTGATTCTCCTCAGCTCAGTGAAACATATTGAATGAGAAGAAAATTTTAAAAAACAGGAAAAACATGTTTTTTTTAGTTAAGGGAATGGATGAGGGGGGAGAGGGGAAGGGGAGGGGATGGTGTTTTGGATAATTATGAAGCACTAAAACGATATTTATTTTTGGTGCTATGAACTTATATGAGGCTGATATCAGTGTATTCCTTTCGGTATTTATTATGTTGGAAATATGTAACTAGACAACATCAGTATGGTAAATTTATTGGAAGAGAAAGATTGATGGTTGTAATAAAACAAACAAAAAGTGATGGGTGAATCAAAAGGAAGAGAGTGCTGGATAAGACCCTGCTAGTGGGTGTGATATTTTCATCAAAAAAGCAGTGATTTTACATCATTTTGACATTTGTTGGTATAAAAGCAAGCAGAGGAAGAAGTTTGATTTGTTTAATCTATAATTGTTGCTAAAAATACAAACAGAGGTTGTCTAGGTTTAAGTTTTTTTTCATAAAATATTTTGGTATTATCTATCTAAGATTCTAGAGGCTGTTGCCATGTACAGGCATTATGGTTCTGCTAAATGGTTCAAAAGGTTGAATTTTTATCAATTTGTTTGATCATGGCATTGTGCCTTTGACCTTAGATCTTTCCAGCTCTGTTTATCGCAGGGTTATGTTTTCGATTTCAATGATTTGACTCGAGAATACTTTGACATAGCCAGTATCATTAATGTAGGATTGTGACACTTCAATACATTTAAAAACAAATTTAGTAAGATAAACCATCCAGCCTTGAATTGATCAACATTGCCTTTTTTTTTCGAGGGGGGGGGGGTGGCAACATTTGCTTCATTCTTGTGGAATACTTTGGAATACTTCACTGGACAATTAGGCAGGAAAGATGAGGTAAATGAAAAATATCATTTGTAATTTTTAGTTTTTCACTAAAATCCCACAAATTCAAGAATGATGTAGGGATAAACAGCAACAGTGTGCGGATGGAAGAATTAATACATTACCTTGAGCCCAGGTTTTTTGAAGTTTTCTTCTGCTTGGTGACCCAACCTCCACATGCATCACCACCATGGCGACTGTCCAGTGGCAGATATTGTCCCCATGTGATCATTTGTTATATGATTAAGGGTGCTGTAAAATGTATGATATGGTGTTACATCTTGCAACTTTTTGAAGTAATTTAAATTTATATTCAAGATCTTTCCATCCCCCCCCCCCCCGAACAGATACCAGCAGTTTCTTTCTTTCTTTGGGGGACCCTCCAATAAATATTTGATGCCCCTAAACCAGGGTCATGACCTCAACTTTCAATACCAGGGACCTGGAGTTTGTAAAACAATCATAAAATACTCTGTACTGAGTTAGTGTTGTCAGTTAATTGCTAAAATTAGGATTGATGGGATGGTTGTTAAGCACATAGATATATATCATAGTTTGAGATTGGGGGTATCCAGTTATGGATGACTATTACAAGGATTTGACATAATTCAATATTATGAGCCAACCTAACAAACATTAAATGTGGTGGTGAGGGGGGGGGGGGTTGTCTGTTCACCCTCGTTATCAAAAAACTTATGAATATGCAAATACTATAAACCACTGGTACCGAACAATTTTGTTTTATTGTTCATGCATAGGTTTCATTATAGAGTAGTTTATTAGGAATATGTTCTCTTTATATATGTGTTTTGTTATTTATGTTTAAATATGTTTGTCCAGATATGTTGTTTTGAAAGGTGAATGAATATAATTATGGTATATTACACCTTGAAAACTTAGAGTCTGTAGTGGTGGTGAATTGGTGGTGAGTAGAGTGTGTGTAGAGGGAGTGGGGCAGGGGGGGGGGGGTGAGACTAGGGGAAAGGAGAAAATGAATGTGAAGCAAATATAGAATCATATAGGTCTTGATTAACAATTATATTTAGATTTATATAGTAATAATTTTTCATCTTTGTAAATAATATAGTGAAATAATGTAAATTTGATGAAATTTTGTGATTTCAAAACCAATGTCTTTCAAGAAAAATTCCTTTGATAGGCTATGTGGCAGGGTTCCAAGCCACATTGTTAATAGCATTCCTTCACGTGGAAGCCTTGCATTTAAAAAACACTGTGACAGATATATTATATATGTTAATGGATTAGATTTAATCATGTGAAGTAATTGTTTTATTGGTGTGGTTAGATTAGAGTCTTTTGTTTCATGTCAACTAATTTGGGTAGATTTATTTCAAAATTAAAAGGGAATTGTGTCTCCTGTCAGGGCCAAATTTTTTTTGTTTTAATATTTAAAAAAACTGTATGAACAATAACATATATGCTAACCTCTCCAATTTTTATGTCTCATCTCATGTTGGGATCACCAAATCTTACGAGCAAATTTTCTTAAACCGACAAAGCAAAGTTAATTTACTACCAGGAATTGGGGATATTTATAATCTTGAAACACTGACTTTTATTTCACATCCAGAACAATTTGTAAAATCTTCTGGGCTTTCTGGCTCAGTTCCAAATGTTCGTCTTGGAAATCTCTAGATTTATAACTGTTTGATAAATTGGCACTTCTGAAATAACATTAAGAACCTTAAATTTCTTACTTGTAAAACAAATTGACAACACAAACTAAAATGTTTATTTGTTGCTGATTCTGCCAGAAATAATCAACAAATATAGATAAATTGCTGCAGTCAAATCTATTGAGGAATTGCTTTGATGTTTCACTTCTTGTTGTGATTATCATCCCAGAATGCTGACATTGTGGTAATTTAATTAATAAATTAACCTCCCATTGGGACTCTGGAAGCAACCTGGAACCAGAAAAAGGTCTGCTGTTTACTGAAAGTTGTTCTCCAAAAATAACTTTCTATTGAGTATATCCTTGAGACGATGTCAACATTAAATTATTTCTAATATTTTTGGTTGTTGCATTTTTAGTATGGATGTATAATACACAAAAGTATCATGGTTTGTTACCTAATTGAATACAAGTAATCTCTTTATAACTAGATAACTTGATAAGTTAATTCTGCTATCCCTTTCAATGTCAATGGCTCTATTGGACACGTTTATTTCCTTCGGATATTTAACTAGTACTTTTCGAACATATAGCCTGCACACTATCTTTCTTCGTGCTATTTTTTAATTTTAGTGAACTACTCTACCCACTTATATACTACACCCATAATGAAGGTTTGATTTCATTGTGTTATGTCTTTAAGCTATTGAGACAAAAGAAAGAGATTCGATATTTGGTTTTATAAAATTATATATGATAAGAAACTTACAACATTAAGTTAAACTACTGGATAAAGTACAATTGCCCGACATTGTAAGTTTTCCTTTGTGCGTGTATAATGTGTACAATTTTCGTCACACATTGTCCCTCCACAAGTGCGAATCTTTCCACAGCTATAAGTGTTCTTTGAATATTTATGAGGTTTATATTGATGTGTGCTGCTGATACTGAAAAGTATTTGCTATCCAGAAAAAGTAATAAAATTCAAAACTCGATACTATAAAACGGATTGAAAGTGTGCTTTTCTTGTTCGTTTGGTAACCAGGGTAACGACGACAGAGAGATACCTTCATATAAATTAGTTTTTATGCAGTTTTTCGATTTGTTTTTTGCTCAAGTTTTACAAAACCTGTCAAGACTGAACACAAAAAAAAGAAGATAGCAAACGTGTATAAGAAGGAAAGTACTTCTCGATTTCTTTTCATAAAGGATAATGAGTGAGTGATAAATGATTTGATACGCAACAGTTACCTTTTCTCCCCAACCAGACACTTTCCAAATTAGTATTAATCACATTATTTAAACATTTTCATTATTTGCATTGAGCTTTGAATAATCCACATTGTTGTGAGATGATAGCATCGGAAAACATCAACAAAAAAACCAACAAACCAAAACAAAAGAGGTAAATTTAAGCTAGTGTTACTGGTTGAAAAATGGAAACAAGTGAATTTGGAAATGAGAATAATGAACAATAGTGCATATGCTACTCAGAACCATATTAACCTTGATATTATACTCAGGTGGTTGATTCTTCTTGTGATATTACCCAGACGAAACAATTACAATGGTCTGTGCGTATGTTACCGTAGCTTTTCTATGACTAATATGTATATACTGCCCTCTGTCATTCTATGACTAATATGTATAAACTGCCCTCTAAATGTTTCCTGTACCAATGTTTATTAGAATCACAAAGAAATATTAGCCTTCTAATATACATTGCCCAGTTTCTTTGTTTGCACAAGCGCGTATGTGTTATCTCGAAATCCCATATCTTTCAACTCCTGACACATTACACAAATTAGCATGCTTAATTTATAGAAATTATTTCTTTACACAGACAAGATTATGTTAAACTGAATTAACGTGCTTACCCATATATTTTGCCACCCATATTAACATTTCTACACAGACCTATTGACGTGTTCTTACTACACAGATGTATCCTTTCCTGCTAACCAGGGAGCTGTTATGCGAACATCGGTTTACGCAAATTTTTATAGTTCCACACACTTTTCGTTTGAAGCTAATAAATTTATGTTTCCCATATAAATTCACAGTGTGGCTTTATGTGCTAATTAACCGTCAAATAAACTAAGATTAAATTAAAACATAAGTCGAAGTTTCCGGCAAAAAAATGGAGATTAAATCAATGCTGCTTTTCTGACAAAAGGCTCCCGTCACCAAGACCAATGCAGTTTGCATCCTCGGGTAACATAACGGTATTAATTCTGCAAATAAGAAAACAAAGATGTCGTTCAGTATTAAAAAATCCTTGCGGATTGGTCGTTTGTTGATATTGATTTAGCCTATAGTTAGATATGGGACTTAAAAATTCGAAAGCTGCATTGTGAAGAACACCAGTATATGGCAATACTTTGAATGTAATTCTGGTCACATGATAAAAAGAGTTTCTTTTACTAACATTATGTAGATAGGAAGGAGGTATAATAATAATAATAATAATAAGCAGTTTTTATTACGGCGCTTAAGCGACCACAAATGTGGGAGAAGCCCGCAAGGGCTATATATGGATTACAACTTACACGTCGGGTGGCTTCCAATTCAACATTTTAACTCAAATTTGGAATCTTTTCCATTTAGAAAGTCATTTCAGTTGGATGAAAAACCCACTTTACTATGACCCGGCCGGGTATCGAACCCGGAACCTCCCGATTGCTAAGCCTCATTGTTTAAGATAAACAACATTACCTATTCGGGCTCAGCTTGAGACCTTCGACTACAAAGTTGATAATTCCACTGCTTGTTTTCTTGTTTCGCTCGGGGTTATCAAAGGGTTGTAAATCCCGTACCATTACTACTGCTGCGGGGTCGGTAGAGCCAAATCGAAACATTTGAACGTCTGTTCGTATTGCCACTGTAACAACCTGGTAATGATTACATATATTGACTGCGTTGTGTTATAGAAAATATTCGATTACCATATAAATGTTAGTGGCAAACTGAAGCTATATATGAAAAGGCAGAGGCAAAATAATAATAATAATAATAATAAAAACGGATGAGGTCTGGGTCTTCACCAGCATATTATTCTTGTTTCTGTAGATGCTACGGTGGCCCAGATTGGACATTGAAATTTCGATAATTTTAAATCCAAATTCTACTTATTCTGAGGCCTATAAACTGTATTTATTTCATTTCTCCATCAATATGTATAGACGTTTTTATGAGGTATAATTTTCTTTTATCAATGATACACCTTAAAAAGTTTTTATCCCGGTGTAAATTTGACAGGGCCTTCAGTTATATAATCTATTTTCGAGTATATAATCAAAGCTCCATTTTACACGTTGTTTGGAATCATCAGAAGTCCACACAAAACAGCGATTTATGGAGAATACTGACAGGAGTCGACGAGAAGCGCACTAGCCTGTACAATTTTATGGTGCATTAAAATAATGCTCCATTCCAACGCACCCACACCCCTCCCCACTACTCAGTTCCCTAAATATGTTGAACACCCATCCGTTCGGCACTGGTTTATATGAGAATTCAGGGACCTTACTATTTACAAGTTGCATTTGTTTCCACGTTCAGCTGTTAAACGAGTTGTTTCTTCCCGAGAATTATGCACACACACAAACTTGCACGGTTTATTTAAGCCAGAGAAGGCATCTGAAACAAGCTTAATTCAATCATTGTAATTCGTCAAGCTTTTTGCATTACGACATATATTTCGTATTATATGAGTTGGAGGGGCATGGGACGTGAGGAGGGTGGAGGGGGTGGGGTGGTGGTTGATAAAGCAACTGTCTTTGTCTATATCGATATTTATGTTAAGTTATATAGAACTTTAAAAGAAATAAATTTCTAATACTGAAAAGCTCATGTCACGCAAATGTCTAGTCTTACGTACTATTTCCGTTTGTGTTTCATTCCGTTGGAGTTTGATAACTAGCGGTTAATTGCCCTTACCTGTATCGGTTTCTTCATAATATGGGCCACCTCCTCCGCAAACTCTGAAATGAAATTATCAGGAACCTTATCTTTGGATAAATTCGTCGTTATAAATATTAAAGGCATGATGTACGATGAATTCTGTCGGTATTTGGTGAATCGCGGCTTTCAACTGCTTTACAGTAAATGACTGGAATGTCTAATGAATGGACCGATTTTGTTCTTCACGTGTGTAGCCTATGTATGACCATATGTGTATGTTTATAGCCTGTAAATATCGTCTTACCTAGCTTGTTTGTATCGAGGCCGTATGGTATACTTTTATTTGTGTATTATTGTATGAAGTCAAGTCAAGGCAAAACAAAGCGCACCATGGATTAAGTATCCGCCCGCATATAAAAGGAATACATATGTAGGCCGTATGGTTTTGCCATGCATTTTTTCTAACTATCTATATATCTTCATATCTATATCTACATATATATATATATATATATATATATATATATATATATATATATATATATATAAATATATATATATATATATATATATATATATATATATAATATAGCATAGTTCTATGCGTGTGTATATGTGGACTAAAGGCGTGTGTGAGGGTGGGGGGGGGGTATAGTATTAGTATTTACCACATGTTAATTGTGATTTAGGAAATTTAAGGGAAACATGTATGAGTAATTCATTGTTTGGAAATGAAACATGACCAATCAAAGTCACGAACTGCACAGGCAGTTTGGGGGGGGGGAGGGGAGACCCCGCAGCACAGAGACCCCGGAGCAGCACCCCTCACCTCCCTTGGAGTCCCATTGGAGTCCCCGCTGGTTCTTCCATAAAGGTTCACGTCTCTGCCTAAATCATACGGGGGAATTTGGTCCCCCACCCCGCTCCCACACCTTCGAAATGCTAAGGGTGCACGCAACTAATGTACACATTATATATAGGGGATTTTACACAACGGAGATACTTTATCCGGTTGTTTTAAACTGAACTATAATATCCGCCCGGATAAAATACTTGGGGGGGGGGGGTTACACTGACACTCCGGTTTGTCTAATTTCAAGCTTCTGGCGATCAGTCATTTCGTTCCCTATTAACAGTACATATAATCATTTTCCACGAGAAACTATTATATTTACACGAGCCTAGCTTTAGTAGCCTTGATTAAATCCAGTCTCCTTTTTGTCTTTCGATAAAGGTCACTGCCTTCTATTCAGTTCATTGAAGTTACGTTTTGCCACTGACTCAAGTTAAATTTGAATACAATCAAACAAACACAGTGAGCAATATTTACAATTTGCTTGAATCGAAAAGGTGAAAGAAAGAAGTCTTTTATTACTGCTCACCGAATTGTATACATATACAAATATATTCAACTACGTTATCGAACACCTGTATATAATATATAGTGCTATTGTATAGAGGTTCTGCTTATTATTAACGTATAACGCTTCGTGACAAAACTATAGCAGCAAAGCCTATACAATTTAAATGAACAGTGAGGCAATGGATTGGATGTCACCGAGCTGTCACTAATAACGTAAGTCTCTGATATAAGCTGACATACAGGAATTTCGCTTAATGTATTAACTAACGCGAAAAGACGCAAGCTTTCTTGCGCGATCTTTTAGCGACAACAATTCGTAGATCGGGAACTGACACGTTAAAATATCTATACATACTTCGGCGAAGTGACTGGGATCGTTAAAGTTGGAGAATACTCTTTGCTTTTTGCATGACTGTATAGCCTGTGTAGAGAATTATCATCTCCGGACGAAGAACGCTATCACTTTTTAACACATTTCCACCAAATATTCATACCTGCAAATATTGAGCAAATCGTATGTGGATGATATATGGAACCTTTACATGAGATATGATTTGCTTCATAATGTAGTGAAGGAAAGGTATCAGTTACTAAGGTAACCGGTTTCAATGTAGGTCGAAGAAATCAGCTGATCTAGAGCTATCGGTTGCTTATCAGTTGCACGATTGTTTTTAATTATTCGGCGTATAACAAGGCATAATTTGTGGAACCTGTGTTGAGCTTTGACGCATCATATAGTAATTCACTGATGCAGTGGGATATGTACATAGCTGAATAGTTATGCTTAAAGTCTTAGAACGTTGATCGCCGGACGGTCTCGCTTGTCACTGAGTACCGTTTTCAACAACAGCCTATTAACCTGAAATTTAATCGTTAATTACCCTAGATCTTGCCCGCAGTCTTAAAATAATCTTGCACTAGAACTTTTCTGACTGTTTTCTTCTTTTAACCTTTTCTTTTGTTCCCAAATAGCTAAACAACCGTATCGTTTGAACCTTCAAGCCACGACGGCGGTTCTAACATACATGTCACACTAGAGTTTCACTTAGCAACCCATGTGGCCTTGCCAGTCAGTTACATCTTCTCATCATCGAGTTGGTATATTCATTAGTAACAGACGGTCATTTATTTCAGATTTCATTCAGAACGAATCAGATTGTACCATTGATGATGTTACGGTATTGTTATTAACAAGCCGGCGTTGCATCACTGAGAATGATATCACTTCTAAGAAGAAAAGCGAAGCTAACGCGCGGTTTATACGAAACTCTATAAGTGCAGACTACACAACCGTGACCGCCATTTTGCCAAATTGGATTTTAATTAAAAGGAATCGATAAAGACTCAACATCCACAGATGATAGCAGCAGCAGGGATAAAAATAATGTGCGAGTGTTTTCTTGAATAAAAATAACCGAAGCATGGAGCTTTTCATATGACTCATCCATAAATAGATAAATCATATATATAATAACAACAACAACAATAAAGCAATCAGTGCCCAGGGTCGAGAATTCCGATTAGGAAATGGCGGTAAGTCAATAAGCATTATCAATCTTTCCTATTTTTTAGTGTTTTATATATCAAATTATGTAGAAACTGTATTATCTGTATACCTAATATTTCTCTCAAAATGATTCTCTAATGGCGTGTCTCGCCGTGAGGAATTGTACAATGGCTAAGTATCTTTATACTTACATCATGTAATCGAGTGTATACTGTGCGTATGAACTGAACGTTAGATTTTCTCGGCATATGGACTTGTTGACTGCTGGCCTATAGCGTAGCCCATCCTGACGTTAAAACCCACAGCTTCAGGGAGAGGTGTCGCCACGCAAATTGCAATTTAAGAGGGTTTAACGAGGGCGGAGGGGGGGGGGGGGTAGGGGATGGAAGTGATGCAGTGGAAGTATACTGCGCATTTTGAAAAGTTAATGGCCGTGGTGGGGAGGGGGGTGAGGTATGACTAATTTACTGAACGAAATTGTGTAAAGAGTTTTTCACAGACTACGTAGCCTGACTGCGACCTTTTCTTAGAATTTCTGAAGTACTTGTAACACAGCAGGGGTAGTCTATCTCACTATTCAAGCGTATATACAAAACACGTAGAACAAATAACGACACACGAAAACGGAACGGTTAAAAACTTACAAATTATTCCTCATTCACTTAGACCTTCACCTGTCGAAATTCGACTAGCTATTCCGAGTATTCCTTTCAAATTACACAGTTATTTGATCTACATTCGGTTACCTTATAACAGGGTTGTCCAACCTTTTGCAGAGGAGGGCCACATGGAATGATTATGATGAAGGAGGGGGCCGCATGAACCCTACGCTCGATTTTTCGATTTTTTGCCCGAAGCCCAAGGCAACAAAATGTGAGCACTGCGCGTGGAGCGCACTGATTTATTTTCCTTCCTGATAAAACAGTTGAAGTCCAGCCGCCCCCCCCCCCCCCTCCGCTTAGAGAGTGTCACACAAACTGACCTGTATGCAGTTTTGTGGACCCAGAAGGTTCGAATGATTGATTGTATAGCTTCAAATTGTTATCAATAAATCTGCTCACTAAAATTTCGCACCGTAGAGCATCTCGCGCGGGCCGGACGCAACCCTGCGGCGGGCCGGACTGTGGCCCGCGGGCCGTAGGTTAGACAACCCTGCCTTATAACATATATACAATGATGCATTCACGGCGTGATTATCATAGCCTAGCCTTTGTTCTTCCGCTCAAAAGATATTACGTAATTTCTGTACCGCCAACATTTCTTTTTCAGTCAAAAGTCCCCAAATACCCTTTAATGCTCTCGGCATATATGTCAAACACGTATATATAGTTCAGTTTCTTTTATACTGTGTTGTACTACTAAAAAATACGCAACATAACAACAGTCAATAGCAAATTAAAAATTGTCATCAACGGATTTTAAAACGGCATTTTGCACTGAAAATGCATGGATGGGCATTGCAGTTAAAACTGAAAACTCTACACATGAACCCCCACATGAAAAGCAAACACAAATACAATGCATATGATACAACAGAAATATGAAAATAATAATCCGATTTTGCCCGAACATTATTGATATCGGCTATGCCTCCATTTCACATAATATTGATTCAACTTGATAGGCCATATAATATTATTTCAAAGATTCAAATTCTCGAAGATTGGGCATCTTTTCATTTCAAATTGGAAGTGAATCTATCACATGACCCTTATATAACGTAACCAGTGGCGTAGGAAGGTACTTTTGAGTGGGGGGGGGCTGAAGACTGATGGCCGGCCTGGGGAGGGGGTGTCCCCCCTTTTGGATTTTTTTGCATTTCCAGGTGGCCTCAGATGCAATTTGGTGCAATATAGCACACTTCAACACTCACTCCATTTTGTAAATAATTTTGCATTTTCACCTGGCCTTAGATGCAATTTGGTGCTCCAAATGAGATTTTTTTCTCATTTGGAAATGAAAAAGGGGTTTTCTGACTTGCGAAGCAGGGGGGGGGGCGGAATGATACTTCCGCCCCCATATTTTTCACTGGGGGTGGCGCCCACATCCCCCCGGTTCCTACGCCCTTGAACGTCACCAACGGCATGACGGCAATAATCAAATCCGTTCTCCTGAATTCAACTATACAATTTCATTTGTAATTTAATCAAACTTAGTCCATAGAGTATACATGACGCACTACATTAATTAAATTCATGCATCGCAATTTGTATGCTTAATTTCCTTAATGTTGTTTCGTGTAAACTGTAAAGGAAGGTTTGTTTGCTGTCACTCGCTGTTGTTTAAGCATGGATTCATAACTGACATAACAATTTATACAATCAAGGTCATGACGTCAGATGGTATATAAACATGAAACAATATGCCAGGGGTACGCATAGGTTACATGTAATTCAGGGATACTAGTCAGAGTAGTAATTTCCTGGTCACATTTATCTATTTTATGATCGACTTACTGACTCGGATTGTTTAACTGACTTATTGACTGACTGACTGAATATTTGGTTATCTGATGGACTAATTGACTGTCTGACTGTCCTGACTAACTGACTTACTAACATTAACTGATTGACTGACTGACCGATTGTCTGACCGACTGACTAGCTGATTATCAGACTGATGAATTGACTGTCTTACTGACTGACCAATTGACTGACTGACTGACTAACTGATGGAGTGACTGGCTGATTTACTTACTGACTAGCTGATGATCTGACTGATTGACTGACTGACAAGCTGATTATCTGACTGATCAATTGACTGCCTTACTGACTGTCTGACAAGCTGATTACCTGACTGATGAATTGACTGACTGACTGATTGAGGGCCGGCTGATTGTCTGACTGACTGACTGGCTGATGCATCAGCTGAATGTTGTGTAAAATTCGAAGGTGCAATACTCGACCGTTAAAGAACAGATAAGGTGCCGAAATATGTAATCTTCTACTTATAGGGCTCCAACCATGGATCAGATACAGATCTAAACTGTACATTTAAGTACTGTATGGTATTATAGGGCTCCAAACATGGATCAGATACATATCTCAAGTGTATACGTTTGAGTACTGTATGGTCGTATAGGGCTCCAA
The DNA here is from genome assembly GCF_037975245.1 of Apostichopus japonicus. NCBI lineage: Eukaryota > Metazoa > Echinodermata > Holothuroidea > Aspidochirotida > Stichopodidae > Apostichopus > Apostichopus japonicus. The sequence continues at coordinate 6,264,057 of NC_092582.1, forward strand.
ACATGGATCGGATACAGATCTCAATTGTACGTTTGAGTACTGTATGGTCTTATAGGACTCCAAACATGGATCAGATACAGATCACAATTGTACGTTTGAGTACTGTATGGTCTTATAGGGCTCCAAATATGGATCAGATACAGATATCAATTGTACGTTTGAGTATACGGTATGGTCTTATAGAGCTCCAAACATGGATCGGATACAGATCTCAATTGTACGTTTAAGTAGAGATATATATAAGGTTATATATATAAGTTTATATATATAAGTTTATATATATATATATATATATATTGATATATATATATATATATATATATATATATATATATATTGATATATGTGTCAGCTATTTGATATTTGGTGAGCTTTTGTCGCTTCACTAATTTCACTGAAAAGAAACTAGTAATAAAAGGCACGTTCTAACCTTGCAGCATTGTACACAATCTCGTTACTATTTCGAGTTAAAAGTCATACTAAAATTAAACGTGTTATAATTTGAACTGACCAGAGAACTCTCATCTATATGCAGACGATTTACATATTATCTGTAATCTATACCTTGCTGTTAAAAGGACTGATTCGCAAGACCTGTCGATCTTTGACATTAGCAGAAGCAAATGTGTGTAGTCATATATATTTATCGCTCTCTACAAGCGATTTTTACTAAAGACAAGGTGATTTGCTCTCGCATGATTAACCATCCAATCCAACTTTTAATGGTCATTTTAGACTTGCCATCCCAATATTGTGAACTTCGCACACGCACACACAGGCATACATACGCACGCATACACACAGCATAATACATACAGACACCAGATCAGTATTCAGTATAGTAAAAGGTTAATGAGTTTTATCCACTTCATGGGTGATGCGATGTATATAATTTCACGCGTTATTTACACTCTTAGTATTCTGTACAACTGCTTAATATCATCGTCGATAGCGTTTCGAGTTACTAATCAATCTCTTGGCATTAAAATTCGATCGTGAAACGAAATGTCCAATAAAATGACTTTCCTTTAATAAATGGACAAGAGGCTCTCTTGGCTTGAGAATAGCATGTCCAGCTCAATTTGGATAGAATATTTATTACGTCTTATCGCTTAATACTCCATATGAATCGATATGACGAGATATACGTTGGAATATAACAAAATGGGGGAAGTACTTTTAACAAGTGAATATATTATCGATTCGATTTTAGCGTTTGGATTCTGAGAAGAAATATACTTTATGACAAGAAAGAGTTATACTTACTTGCTTATCTATCTCACATATGTCTAACCAATTGTGTTATGTTTCAGTTGCAGAGCAAAAATTATATCACATTACGGAAAGCTATATTATACCTGTTTCTATTATAACAGTTACGGTACCTGGTTACAAACAACCCGTACATTGTAATGTTCAAGGAAATGCTTTGACTATTGACTAACTGTAATGAAAGTTTATTTTGGCGTCGTGGAGATATGCGGGTTGTTTGATCAATCCAGCCACACGGTGAAAGGGGTGGGGTGAAGGTGATAGATGTCAGGGGTGGGTAGTAAGGGTGTGTCTTAAAGGAAACTGTGAATGATATCTTCAACAGGCCCGTTGGAATTTGATGCAGACAGATCATTCCTATATTTAGATGATAAGAAACGGAAGGTAAATGTGAATTTCACATGGTATGTTGCAATTAGGTACGTTGATGATGAAAAGGGGGAAAAAACGAATCACTTTGGCTAATTCAGTGACCGCGTACCTTGTACATGCAGTTAAATGCAACGATAACACCGTTAGAATTACATGTCCCCTGTGTTGTTTGTAAATGGACCGCATTTGTTACTTGGTGGATACTGACATAAGTTGTAGTTATTACGGCCGTGCTTATTATAGGCTATGGCTAATAGTTTGATAACGGAGATATATATATATATATATATATAAATAACAATTCTGTTTTCTTCAATGAATTATTATCGTGATATTGTCATGGAAACTTTACACGATAGTACCTTACATGACTGAGATGCATGGGATTTCAAATTCCGCTGGAATTCCAGCCAGATTTGAGGAGTTTTTTAAAGTCAAGTACTCGGCGGGATTTCTTGTAATGAAACGTATAGAGTTCCAATTAATAGTTGTTCATTGTGCTAATTCATTCAATTAGAAGATCTCCTTTTTAAATATCACTCACGGCAAAAAAGAATTGATAGGAACGGCTAAGTAGATTTTGCAACCCACCCCCCCCCCCCCAACCTCCACTCTTTACCCTTAAGGTAAATTGTTATATTATGTTAATTTCCAAACTTCCGGCCGGATATGATGAAATTCTAAATCCGGTGCAACCCTATCCAAGGCTGTAGAAGTAATTTATTGTCAAATATGCAAATATTACCGAGAAATAAAACAAACACAACAGGTATAATGAGCCACGATTATAGTCATCGTTCATTGAAACAAATACATTGTATTTAGAAGTTATCATTAAGCTGTTGCATTTGAACATTTTTTCAAATCGTAAATATATATCGTATAAATGAAATACAAAATCAAGTTCCACCTTTTTATATACACAAATGACAATTTTCTATATCCGGCCATACATAAGTGAATAATTTGATGTCGGATAGAGCCGTTCTTTATTTGGTCTTTACCCTTTCCATCTACTATTACTCTATGGATTATTACTACAGTCTATTTTACGATGATGAACACTGTAAATTTTATATATTAAAATGGTCTGTATAGCTCGTGATTATTGGTTTGGCAAATTTCGTACGCAACGAACATGAGTAGACATGATGTTAACGACTCCGCAGAGGATCGAAGCTTTTAGTGGAAAACGAAAGTACCTAACTGCCTAAGTTGATTGAAAAGTATAAATCATGTTATGAACTAATGTTCCATTTGAACCATATGCTTGAAACGTTTACATATAAAGAACGACACTTACGTTAAACATGGTGCTTCATCATAATGAGTGCATCTGTTAAGCGCGTTGAATTAGTTGCGACGGTAAAAATATCAGTGTAAGAGGTGTGTGAGTCAGACGAAGAAAAAACAACATGTATAATCTACTACAGTCACAGTGATTGGCAATGAATGAAGAAATAGGCTTAATAGATCGAAATATCAGTACGTGAATAACCAAACCTATACATACAGGACAATGGTGGGCCCTTATAAGATCGGTGATATTTAAATTGATATAAAGGTGGCCATTTCCAGCAATTAAACATCGGACTTTTGTATGTATTACGAACAGAAGGAAGCTAAAGTATTGAGGAGTGATCAGAGAGTGAGGGGTGAGAGATTCCATGTCCACCGGATGCCTTCATAATTACTTTGATCCGCTAAGTGGCGTGTCCAAGGGGGCCGGGGCAGGAACCCATCTCTACAGTCAGTCGGTTGGGGGGGGGGTGGGGAGGTCCAGACGGGAGAATTTTTAAAACTTCAAAAGTATTTATTTGCACAAAGTCCGTCCATAAAGGTTCATGCCCCAGATAAAATCTGTCTGGGAAAATTTGGAATTTGTCCCCCTCCTCCCGCCTTCTCCCCCCCACCCAACACCACCTCCTTTGAAATCCTGCCTTCGTCAATGACAGATATCTCTGATAACGAGCCTCCAACAGAGATATGAAACATCTGTTCTTTCATACTTTAACATATATACAGGTCTTCCGCATAAACATTTACCACGCATGCAAGATATAGTCTATAGCCTGATAGCATGAACACACGCGTAATTAGCTTGTACACTTTCATTGCTGTCCTACGAAGTTGAGTAAACATTATTGCTGCCATTAACAGCCAACCACTTAAGTTTATAGTTACAGTGGGTGTGTTGGCATTAAAGCTCTTGACATTATTCCATAAGATCTAGTCAAGGACTTTAAATGCTATCAAGAAAGTCTTGGTTTCATTAAACTGTTTTCGTCAGAGACGTTCAATGGTTTACTTGGGCAATATGTGGGTTACAAAGAGCATCTACTTTTTATTTTATTTTACAGGAACTAATTATGTATTTTCAATTTAAAGAAATGAATTGCAGCATTGTTTTAGTATTATAAATTTTAAACAGAGTCGATAATTTACCAGCAAATCAACGCTGGCCCGACGTGGATAAACATGAAATGATATCGTCATTTTGGTCAAGGAGAGCTTACGGGAGGGACGGGACGGGGGGGGGGTGGTGGTAATGATATTACCAAAGAAAACAGGTGGCGGGTATGAAGAACTGCATGACATATTAAAAGGGAAAGTGTGGAGGAGACAGAAGGAGGAGGCGGAGACTTTTGTGGAACACCTCTCGCCTCTTTCCCTATACACTCACCCACGCACTGGCAACGGTACTTTAATCTTACATCGCAGAAATACTATCATCCTTTGTGCAAGGGAAGGCAGCGGTAAACTTAGCTTTCATAAATGTAATAGAATGTTGGCTGATGGGTGATGACTTGATGACGTCACTAACGTTTGACATTGTAGCTCTGACTACTGATGCCGCCTGAGCTTCGAAATGTTACTAAAATAACGTATACTTAAATGTACTTTAATGTACTCATATGACTGTAGTTAATATGTGTTTACATTCGGTAGTCAACGAACAAAGAAACGATAAGTGCTTGTATACACTTTCGGTAAAGTTTTCGATATAAATTGCAATGTGTTGTGCTCGTCGTTAGTTTACATTGTAGCAATATCAAATAATACTTGAGTGTACTTAATTAAATCTTATATACGCACTAAAGATTTCTATACAATGGAAAGTGTAAACCTGAATTAAAAAAAGGAATTAAGAACAAAAACAGAGTTAATTATGTTAGAACGGAAGACTCATTAGTAAACGTACGTATATACATTATATACCGTATATGCATTGGCGCGGAATGTGTAGGCGGAGCGTGTACAAACTTCCAGTAACCTCACCTTTGCCAAGTTAAATCAAAATAAGAATTTTTAATAACGAAGCTTTGCTCTTTATCAATCGGAAATTAAATTGCATTTAAGTACATAAGGATATTCGTTCGGTTTTTAGGTAACTGTTTACAATATTTTAAATTCGCCATATTAAAAAATTTCAATTCGAATATCTTGACTATTTTCCTTCATAATTTCAAATCATATTTAACTAGGTAAACTTCTGATATGCCGACGGAAGTGTAGTGAGCGGCTCATAATGACTAAAACTGCCCAGTTTGACAAATTTAACCTGTGGGATGGGGGTGGGGGGGGGGGTGGGGTAAGTTGCACGATCTTACGACGTACGATTATCTCGTGGATCTTGCGACAATCGAATAGTAGGTCACCACAATCGAGTTCATTACGTCTTCCGCAGTCTCTTTCAGTCAAGCAGTGTGCGGATGGCTTTATCGCTACACCTTGGTAATTACACGAGGCACTAATATAAGACGAAAAGTCAATATTTTACACCAAGGATCAATGTTTACATTATGAATATACGTGAAATGTTTTGATGAAGTTTAATCTGACCTTGAAACATGCTTCAGGTATTGAATTTTGCAAAAAAAACATTAATAATAATGATTAAAAAGCAGAATCAACTCCAAATGTCATATTGAAGGGGGGGGGGGGGGCGGAGAACAAAGCAGAACACGAATGAAACGACATTTTACTGCATTCAAGGCTATATACGTCACAAGAGACTTAAAAAGGACGTTAGCAACGTGTCATGGATTCGTTATCCCTTTCAAACGGCTAATCATCAATCACCATGGTTTCGAAATCAACCGAGTTTTTTTTGTCAAAACAAACTGTTAAGTTCAAAAAGCCTCTCGAGTGACATTTAAGGAGAGGTGAAAAGTTTGTCATTTTTTATAGCTGTCATTATTAGCTTCCGGGTAACGGACACTACATAAGCGGGTTTAATACCTTGAAAATAACATCCGCTCAGATGTGACGGCGGGTCTTCTTCACAACTTATTACACAGTTGTGACATTTTAGACCTACTTGTCGTCAGGTTGACTGCTCTATTGCATATTTCAGCTGACATTCAGTTGACGTACAATTGGAATGGTTGACTCTTTATAGCAGAGGAGGAAGGCTGTGTTCCCATTTTGGTGTATTGACAAGATGCGATAAAGAAGATGGCATTTCATAAGAGATTTAGAAACAGAATATTTTGCATAGTTTTGATATATAATTATTATAATTTTTTTTGGAACGGAAGTTATGATAAATTGTGTAAACCATTGCACTGTTGTGTGCAGGTTCACTTGTGGGAGTTTTTGATCATTGGTTAAGTACACTAAAAGTAGCAGGAAGATTTTTAAACTGAATTAAATTAAGAATATGGAAATATGTTGTGATGATTTACAATTGTAATGTAATTGTGAACATTGGTGAAGAGGTTTAAAAAGGATACACTACAGCGAATACGAAAGCAAGTCTGTACCAAGTTTAACACATGCAATAAAAGCAAATTGTTCCATTATATATTATAGGAATAACGGGAAAACGTGTTACACAACTATGCTGGGTAGAGAATGGCTGGATCTTGAGTAAACTACCAACTTGAAATTAAATGAGTGATATATATATATATATATATATATATATATATATATAGGCTATATATATATAGGCTATATATATATATAGGCTATATATATATATTGACAAAATCCAAAGAAATGGTATTTGAAAATATTAACATCAATCATGCAGGTCTCATCCAAACTAAATCCGAAAAACTTGTAATTGAGGACTCTGAAGTTGAACGTGTGTCTCATACCATGTATCTTGGTGTGCGTATAGATAACAAATTAACATTCACTGGTCATATATCAAATATACTACGACGAGTCTACTACATTGTATCCACATTGACATATCTCGTTCCGTTCTTCGAATTAGACGTGAGGCATAAAGTATTTGTAACATCGATTCTGCCCCATATAATATATGCTGTGCCTGTTTGGTATCATTTTCTGCTTGCCTGTGATAAACAAAGAATCAGAGCATTCTTGAAGTATTGTGATAAGATTTTCAGGTTGGATTATGAGAGTATGGTTGATCAGGTCAATGGTGGAGCTAGGCGTGAATTTATCAGACTAAGTAGGAATATTCAAAGAGAAGAAAATCACCCGCTTCGTGCAGAACTGAAATCAATGTGTCGACACACTAGCTATAATCTCAGGAATCGTGCATTGACACCAAAATATAGAGTGCAAGTTTTCAGAAACTCGTTTGTATACAGAGCATCTATTTTTATTCAACATGACACTTTAAATGATTTGATTTGATGTATTTTGTATAGTTTCCACAATTTTTATTCCCTAATTGGGTTACTGTTTCCTAATTTTTATACATTTTATGAATGCACATATAACATTTTATTTATTATATTTATTATACTCACCATTTTCCTATTTATGAACTGTATTTTATGCAATTTATACTGGAACAAACGAAACGATATATATATATATATATATATATATATATATATATATATATATATATACATATATATATATATATATATATATACATGCTTTTATCGTCTATTAAGATCATTTAGGGCTGTATTCTTGGATTATTCTGAGCCGTAAGTGGGAAGGGTTTCCGATCTAAGGAAACTTTACTTCATTTACTGTAAAGAATTAAATAATTAAAATGTAGCCTCCATTTCTCTGAAAGGAAACAACTCCATTTTTAAGAGAGACTATATGCTAATGTGATATGACGGGATCGCTAAACGCAAAAGCCATCCAGGGTAAGGAATCGACTTTGAGACGATGATGAAGTATAAAGAACCTAGTTTTCAAGGATTTCTTTATATGCAATGTTTTGCACGAGAAAGAAAGATACAGGAATCTCTTCTTGAGTTCGTGATTTCCTAATGGAGTGAAACACTCGATCAAGTCCTCAAGAAAGTCTATTTTAGAAGGAGAGACGTTTTATTGTAGCAGAGAAATAGTTCTTGGCACGAAATGATTCCGAAATGCATATCATATACACGTAATTCACTGTCATTAATGTCAACAAATGCCATAACTTCTATGCGAGAAATAGAATATGGAGAGAGTGGGGGCGGTGGGGGGGGGGGGGGGGCAACAGTGTATTATGAAGTTGGAGTAGTTGGCGCGTGTTTAAGAAGAGTAACAACGACATATATAAAATAAGACGTTTTAAATAATATCTTTTAGGGGCGGCAAGCCAATGGTGAACAAGCTTGAAAATAAAATCACATCTCTAAAAAAACGCACCCCTTCCTGACCCTGGTGCACCCTACTGCTTGTAACGTTCATAAGCCGTACTCACAATGGCAATACTCCAAGAAGAGCATGTAACATATGAACAGAAAATCGATAATAGCCACATTTCGAATCATGTGAGTTGTTATGTTCATGGCTCGACGGGAAAAGGTATATAGCCTGAAATCCCAAATTTCAAAATAGCTGATTACAAATCAAAAATTAATTTCATTTCGACCTCTTACATGCGTCAGTAATGCTTCATATCACTGCAAAATACTTTATAGACGTGCAATTACGTAAGCTATCACCTTTCCATGCGTGCGTATACATCAATAAACTAGATTCGTATGATACATGGTCGCAATCTAGTTTTAATTTAGTACGGCACTCTCTCTCTATATATATATAAACTACTAGGTAAACACAAGGATCTCTCTATAGCTAAACAAAACAGTATAACAGAACAATTGTATAGAATTTATCCCTTTGAACTTTCGAACTCTGCACTTCAAAAGAAAAACAGCTTACAAAAAGCCCAGAAAGAACTCGATTTCTCATTATAGAACGAGGTCATAAACAACGTACACGTATATCTGAACGCGTGCATTCTTCAAAGAGAAAAACTAAGGAGAGAAAGAAAACATATATTTTGAAGCTTTGCTTATCGATTAATCATCGATGTTATAAGCTTTTAAAAGTCTCTACCCTTTACGTTTCTTTATTGTTCTTGAAGTATATATAGCGATGGTAACACGTTGACATTTGCTGCTCGCTTCGTAGTTACAGTTGCATATAGATTGTGTCTTAACTTTCGATCAATCTTTTTTTCCGCCCATATCCGTTCCATTTTTTCTTCTTTTTCTTCTTCTTCTTCTTCTTCTTTACTATCCTTTTGCAAATACGTTTGACCTACTTGTATCGCTTATATTCCTTTTCAAAGTTTTACTGATTAGGTCATGTTGATTAGCCTATACGCCCATGCATGCTCCACGGTAGGCTATCAGTTCATTTCATGTGCGTGGGCCGTTTAAGCCACGAAGGTTTGTTTTCCCATAAAAAAAGAAGGATAAATTGGCTGTGTAGATTGATAGAGTAAAAAAAAAGACAAATGAAGAGTTTGAATTCGACCATGGATGAGAAACCCTAGTAGTGTCAAAAAACACTCGGTGATGAAGTCGGAGGTGAACAAACGAAAACAGCGCGCCTTGCAGAAAGCAAGATATAATGTCAGTAACCGGTAGTATTGTCTTTATACACTGGGTACGGCTGAAGGATATGCGGAAGTGACGTAACTCACGCATATTGACTCAGGAGGCATGATACGTGGCAACTTCTAGACTGACAATACACACCTTTTGAAGAATCGTAGTAAGAAACCACACCGTCTAGAAAGTAAAGTTAAAGAATCCAGATCTTTGAAGGAAACTAGGGCGAAACTAATTCCGCTTGTATGGAACGCCAGATGGGTCACTAGATATGATGGTGTTCTGAAAGACATGCACATAACCTGAAGGATATGTCCATAATGTAAATTAGATGTAGGCTGATGTAAGTGTTTATATATTCAATTCATGCTCATGTAAGCTTCCTGTAAATATTGAAAGACAACGCGAAAGACATATTACATAACAGCTTATATCATTTACATATATCTTCAGAACATGATACCTCATATGATATTACCCGAGCCTTTGGGCGGTCTGTGTGAATGCGGCAAAATAGCTGACCAAGTACGGTGATGCTCTGGGGTTTATTAATTTTACAAATTAGTACCTTAAATTAATATCATTTACGCGCCATTTTAAATCAGCAACAGATATGCTTTACATTAACCACATAGTACTTGAAAGCACTCACACGAGCTTCTGTTAGAATATGGAACCATTGGCGTTCCATAATAAACCGGTCGTCAAAAAAAAAGATGATGAAAATACTTGGTGAAACGGTAGTCGAGGCAGACGATAACTCGGTTTATTAGCAGTTGCTTGTACAAAAACCATATTTGGGAGTTCCTTGTGCTTCCGGGGATTCGATGGCTTAAATTTCTGCACAATTAGATAATCCCAATACCCCCCCCCCCCCCCGTACAGGTTACCTTGAATAAATCCATTCAAAGCAATTGAGTGAGTTTCCCCGTCATCTTTAAGTATATGCTCACTTGCGTCAATGCTCTCATTATTCAAAGTATTCATTTCAACTCTTGAAAACTAACTTTCTGCGATGCACAATATAATGTTAACCGGAACTTAGCCCTCGTATAGAGCGTGAGGCGCTACCCCGGTTTTTACAACCCACGTTACGTTGGTAACGCAAGAAAACAACATAGCCATACGTCTTTTTATTACAAAGCAAATACGTCTTGTACTGCAAACGATTTCACATTATGTGTCCACCTGCTCACTGATAATCACCTATGTTTCCCCCGTGAGTTTGTGAGATGACAAAATTCAGCCGCTCAGGCTGGAAGAAATTCTTTATAGAGTTAATCTTCCTCGATGTTGTCAACTCTCTTGAAACGTAAATATATAGGATATAGGATATCCAACAGGGGTTTAACTAAGCAAGCCTCGTCAGAAAAGGATTTGTGCCCGTAGGACTACGGGTTTTTTCCCCAACTCCCATTACGTAAGTTTCCGTCAATTGCAGCCATTTTAATGACGCCTCAAAGCTTCTGTATATACATGGTGAGTTTGTGCCGTGTTGTAATGAACAAAATAACTTAAATCATCGCCGAAAACTTACAAATATAGTTTATCAACAAATGAGGTAAAAGTAGAAGGGATACATCCTTTCCATCGTCTCTATATATGAACAACGAGATATGAAACATTTTAACCCAACCGTGTTGTTCGAGGGAGTTGTTTCATAACAACTCCCTGGTTGTACCCTGCATCTAAATTAAAGTATAAGTACCTATACATGCTCTTGGAGTACACAGCAACAAACGCAGTGTAATTACGCCATATGGTGCAGTTTAAAACTAACGTGTTATGCTGAGTCGACAATATTTGATTTTTCCTGTAACTCCTAACTGTAAACTAGAGTTGATGCGAACCCATTTGCACCTAGTGTTGGTGATTTTTTTTTAATAGTAAGTAATCGTATTCTTGATTCGTTTTCCTTTATTCAGTAATCGCACTAAAATGCTAACATGCTCGTACTCGATTTAATGTATTTATTACTCACTTCAGACGAGTACTCGAAAGTTCTCGGTGAAAATATTCGGTATTTATATAGATACTATAAAGTTGTACCCGGACACTGATCATTATGTATTCGGACCCCCCCCCCACACCCCTAAACAGTAATCGGACTGTGGTACTCGGTACTAGGAAGGAAGCTCAAGTACTCGAGTGTATACTTGGTATACTCGCCTACAGGTACTCGACTACAGCACTGCTGACAGTTTGATCCGTGCTTATGATTACATTTTCCACGAGATGATTGCTTCAATTCTCATCACACACCTCGTCTTCTCTCGTTTTCTCTCTCATAAGATCAAAAATTAAGAAAAAAATTGTTGGTCATGGGATAATCAACAATATCTCCATTTTCACACGAACAAATTTCTGAATAATACCATAACCACGTGACGTGTAATATATCATTTCATACGCACTGATTAAATATGCATAACACTCACTGATCTGTGATAACAGTGCGGTTATACACGACAGTGGAATATTGCCAGAAGAAAAATGGGGGGGGGGGGGGGGGAACTACCGCATTATTACAAAATTTGTATTCGCCAATGATATTTGGACAGTTTGCATATTATAGAAACATGCACTGACTGCTTAATTAGTATGTCCTCTGATGTGGTAAAAAATACCGCTATATCATAACAATAACTTTCGAAGAAAGTGACATTTACTTACAACTTCATCAAAAGAACTGAGTATAAAACAAAAAGGTGTTATGAAGATCTAAAAATCGACAAGCCTCAGGAAGCAGCACATGATATTCTACATGATCCATTGGTTAAGTTTTCAACCCGAAAACTGGCGCCTTTTTTGACGGATTTTTCTCTCTTATTTTTCCTTCTTTTTTGGTAACTGAAAGAAAGTTAAAAAAAATATCATATGTTTTTAATTAATTTTGATTCGAGCCATATTGAGGAACAAAATCTAAAGAGAATCCCCAATGAAAAAGTGTATAAAGGGGGTGGATGTACTATCTATTGTGAACAACAACAAAAAAAGTGAAATCCTACTGAACAATAACGGTTTTTTATTTATTTTTTATTAACATCAGTTTAATGCGTTGCAAATGAGACCTCAACCTTATACTAAATACTAGATGACCCGTACGAGTAATTAATCCACGAGTAAGTTCGAAGAAAGGTAGACACTGCATATGGTTATACCAGAATATGGATATGATTTCTGAATATCGAAGAATCTGTATGATACTATAGCAAATTTTGGTTGGAATCCTTACTTTTGTTTCTTTAAGGAAAATAAAATTTTCGAAAAAGTTCAAAGACGTGCTGTTTGTTATCATGAGAGGCTTCGGATTCTCAGTCTCACCGATCATGGAAGTATAGAGTGATTTAATTCAGGTGTACAAGATTGTCAATGGTTTTGATGACTAAACATTTAGTGACTTTATTAGTTTTCCTAGTAATTATTTTATAGGAACACCAGAGGTCATTGTCTTTATAAGTTGCAGAAAGTTTGCAGTTTAAATGTTCATGAAACCTACTTCCCTCAGAGGGTTGTAAATGATGATTTACGTAAGTCAATTGTCCTTTCCAGAGGAGTCAAAACTTTTTAAGAATTTTTGGATGACCAGTTTAAGAATTCTAATAAGATTTGAGGTTTCCTGTGTTTAGATGTCTGTTTTCATAGGGTTTTGTTGTTGACTTTATGTCCCTCCTGGTACATAAACGAAGCTAAACTAAACTAAACTTGAACTAATTAAGTATGAAGCGGAAATAATATGTAGTCGCTGTTGTCAGTAATGCGCAACCTGCAGGTTATTTAAGATTTGAGGAAATAAGTGCTTACTTGATGATCAGCTTTAAATGCGCCCTTGTTATTAAGAAGATCACAGTAGAAAGAGCGATACAATATTGATATGAGAACGCATTTGAGAGTACATCAGTTCTTAGATAGGCTACGTAGCCTATATGCCATCTTAAAAAGGTGAAAACGCGCTTTTCAGTGTGAAGTTCATATATATTTTAATGTCATATTCCAGCATTGAAATATTATCTCTGCAGGGTTCAGTGTACGTTCTGTATCTTGAATACTTGATTTTGTTTCCCTCATTCTGAATTCATATTTCCATCTTTCATATCCCCCAAAAAGATGCAAGATATGTATATACACCTATACAAGTGCGGTTGTCAATACAGAACGTATTCGCTATAGATGTACTGCAATAATATTTAGTCATAATGCTACTTATTGGCGATCAATAATGTCGCTGAAATGTATATGAGACTTATACAACAACTGTAGCTAATAAAATCATGTATATGCCCTGAAGACAGAAAAAAAGGTTGTTCAGTGCACGATAAAGCTAAATATGTAAAAATTGTAATATATATGGTACAAGTTTATGTATAAATAGGTAAAAATATACCAAAACAGAAGTAGCATTTTTTGATACAGTATACAGGTGGCAAAAAAGTCTATACGGTGGAATGACGACATTCCTTACTGTTCTCGAACCTCTGGACATGCTATGACGGTCTATGGCCTACTTGATTAGGGTGTCCGCATATAAATCGGGAGGCCCGGGATCGAATCCCGGTGGCAGCTGGATGTTATTTCACTGTTCTGAATTTTCCAACTCACTATATATATACTTACGGTTGAATCACACCGGACTGATTATGTGTTACTTCATGTTTGAATGATAGTTTTGGGACTGTTTTGAATCAAGGCCGACATAGTTTAATGTATTCAGGCTATGATAAGGACGACAAAACGTGAATTAACATTTCTTTGGCAACTAAGTTTGGTGTTCTGTTTTTCACCCTTTTTTTTGCCCTTTAATCAGGAAAGAGATTCTGGGAGCCTTGCTTATTTCTAGCTTCTCTGTTTATCACTTCTCATTACATAAACTTAAAAGGTCACTAACTTTGTCCTCGCATAGGTACCTATAATAAGCCACAATGCGTTCACCTATAGAGGGCCCCGATCCCGGCTAGGTGAGGCATGTTCCAATAAATTTCACAGCAATGTCTGTCACATGGGCATGACGTCACCACGTGTGGCAACTTCACCACGTGAACTTTGGGTCTGACCCCTGCCCCCCCCCCCGACCATTCCCAATCTCAACCCTTAATCACAGTTCATGCCTTATCTTGAACATAATCATGATACCATTACAAGTAGAACGTTTCCGGGTCATTTAATTACTTAATTGCCAAATGCCAACTTACTTGCAAGTCTACATGCATGAGAAATATTTGCAATTTCCGAACACATATACGATTTTCTTAAAATTAATAACATTTTTAGCAAAATGAATCTGCTTACATTAGGGACCACTCTCCTGATCAATTTTGATTATAACTATACATGTAATTATGCACGGTCACTGATACACAGGCTCGTATCAATATATTAAGTCACCACACATACTTTTCTAAATACGAGAATTCTAGAATACAGAATGGTACACCTGTGCGCATGTGCAGGTCCTTTCTGCGTGAAGTATCAGGCGGGAATCATATTGCAACTTGAATCTGCTATGACTCTTGACTTATATATGATGGTTTCATTCTTCTTACCACAATTAAAATCTATCTAACGTCACTGAAACTTGCTGAAGGCATGTCAACCCCTTCCTTATAGTTGATCACAACGCATCGTAAGGAATAACCATTGACAATTTAGAAGATATCTATTAAGATTAACATTTTGCTTAAATTGTGTTTAACAAGCAATTAGTTTCATTTAATAACTTTAAAACCTGTCGTCATACCTTCGTTTTCATGTACTGAAATATAACATTAAAATAAAAGAAAATTTAAAATAAATAAATAAAATGCCATGAATTCAAAATTTGAGAGAGGTCTTTTACTCTTCTAATGGAATCTGTGCAAAGAATCACGGAAGTAGGCAACTACAAAGAAGGGAAGTATCATGACCCTTGACCTTTGTAATAGCATAGAGTATAAGATCATGAGAGGAAAAAACATAGACTTCCGAAAGTAACAACACCGTAGAGCAAACATGACATTTTCGTGCAATGTCATTCAATCATAACTAAGCGCATGCAAGAAAAGGGAGAAGAAGAAGAAGAAGCAAATATTGTGATATGACGTCATATCTGAGGATATTGTGTGTCTTTCAGTATATGTATGCTTCTTCAGCTGATATCCGTATATTTTTTATTGTGATGAAGTGTGTATTATCTATTGTTATCATATAATAACCGATTTTTGGAAGATATGCTACCTGGCAACATAGTATCTTACTACATAGTCCACCATTAATTACCACATACCACGATTACCATGATGAAATTTGGTATAATGTTTTTAATAAATTAATTGAAAATTTGAAATGAAACGATAGATCATTCCCCTGAACTTTATGAGTCACAAAATAATTGTGTATAATTTTTGCACCCCTCAAACGAACTAAAGGCCCTACTTCATAACAAAGAGCGATACCGATATATGAAATGAAAAGAATTGTGGTCTTCCATTCAATTTGTTTTGTGACGTCATAGATACTGACATGTAAATTTAACTCAGGTTAGATTGAAAATTTTCAATCCATGTCATTCCAAAAACAAAAAAGAAGTATATTTTAAAATGAAATTTACAAAATGCTTATTTAAGTTTTAGTGTTTTAATTCTTGTTTATATTTGTTGTTGTTTTTTTGTAATTTTCAGATTGTTGTAGGTCAGCTCTCCTTTATATTAATCGCTGTAGGTTGTTCAGTTATATCAACGGGTGCACTCCTGGTCATCATCTATGCATGTTGTAGGGTCTACGTCACCAAACCGTCACCAAAAGTGCCTCAGGGATCGAAAACAGTCAGAACTTATTTCATTGGTAGAAAGATATCGGAAGATGACGAAACGGAAGATTCTATTCCGACTCCACCGAGGATCAGGAAGAAACCTCCCCAACCAATCAAAGTGTGAGTAGAGAACAACAAAAATAAAAACCTTAATGATGGCGGTAGGGCACAGAGGTACTTTTGATATGTAGCAGACAGTTGACGATCACTGCTTATTAGCTGCACTCATCAAATAAAGCGACTGGACTTCTTAGTCTAATACACAGACAATCAGGTCAGTTACAGATGCAACAAAAAGCTCAAAAGGTATAACATATAGACTCGATGGCAGCAGATAATGTGTTTACTGTATTGCAAACTTTATCATGCGAGGGTTATATGTTATTCTGTTGTTCTTATGACGTTAAAAGAAGATTTTTTTTTGGCATAGTTATTAGGCAGCATGAAGCATTGGATTAACATTAACATTTACACCTCCTCTTCCTCATCAATTTAGTCTAAAGGAGCATTTCAGAGAATTAGCATAATTTATAGGTGAAGCCTAAACTGGAATAGCTTCAAAGTGTTCATTACTATCACTTCAAATGTTTCTGTTTTGTTGGCATATGATATATCGGGACTTAAATTCGGTGTAGAGTCCACCTTTCGGTGTGGAAAGTTTTAGCTGAGGTTACACACTCGTATATGATGAAGCACAGTTAGGTATCAATATCCGTACTGTGTATAGGTATATGCGTGCAATTGGTTACCTTTCACATATACAGTACATACGGTTTGTATATGTAATTCCGGTTATGGTAAATTATAAAAATAAAAAAAATGGTGACGAAAATAAATGATGCTATGCTCCAGTTAACGGACTATCCAGAGGACTGTTCAACAGACAATAAGAAATACAAATACTTCTAATGCTGTATTGTGCGTTGGACGTGCTCACGACGCTTCTTTACACACGACAACCCTCTCCATGTAGAATCGTAAACTACAAGTTAATGGGTTTGTTTGAAGTGAACTATCCAGCTGTAGGGGTTCAAGACACACGTGATCAATCAAACAATGATTACACACACAATCATTAACATATTTCCGACCTTAGGAATATTATATTCCACATAATCGGAATTCATTCTTTGAAAAGTGTCCACTTTCACGGCAAACTTTATCTGGGCAGGGAATTTCAATCTTTTATTGAGAGGGTAACAATATCATTGAGAGAGAGGGAGGGCTGGTTGGCGATCCTGGAATGAGACCAGAAACGCAGCTGCCAACAGAGACCAATGAAGACGCTCTGTGGAGGCCTTACTTGCCTCTAGGCAAGAAGAAGAGAGATGAGATGATGAACAATATCATTAGTTTAGCTCATTAAGACAATAAATCTCTATAGCTCCTATAAGAATACTCACTAGTTACTTTATATATATATATATATATATATATATATATATATATATATATAATTAAATAGAAATTAAGTACCTGATATTACAAGAATTAAATCCACTTGTCCATACGCTTATTCAGGCTTGGGGTTGGGGTGGGGGGGGTGGTGTTAATAGTATGTATGGAATAACAATTTTTTTTAGAAACAACCAAGAAAGAAAAGAAAATGGGTTTTCATCTAGCTCAATTGCCCGACGAGAAGGTTCTACACTATAGATATACAATTCTTAGACGTGGCGAAAGAAACACTGCAAACCATACGGTTTCAAATTTTGGGTTTTTCCCTGAACGTATACCGAGGTGTATAAACATATCAATTTGCAATTGCAACTCATGAAAAATTCAGGAGAAGTTAGTATCAGCTGTTATCAGATTATCACTGAAATAATGCGTGCTTATATGTAATCATCGTAATGTGTTAAATATATTCATGGACGAGTAACCGGTATACCGGTATGAGTTAATAAGAGGAGTGTTTCTATTGAAAAGATTTAGCCTTCATAACGTTAACGGTATCACGTAACTCAATTAACTGTAGGACACCTCTATACTAAAGACAGAAAATGTGAACCTTTACGAAAAATCGTCTGTTGGATATTTCACAAAGTGACAAGTAAAACAAATAAGGTAACTTGTTTTTGTAACTTCTGCACATTCAGCAAACTTGTATTTGAAATTACCTACACACTGAGAGTTTTATAACTTGCCAAAAGTTCTGTCATTTCTTCCACATTTGTGTTCGATCAACGTAATATTTTTGTGGCTAAATAATAAATTAACGACTCTAGAATTAATTAGTCTGGCAGCAAATGTAGGAACACAATGTTAACATTGATGAACAATCTTTTCAATTTGATTGAGTTTTATCATCAAAAAAAGTCATCTTTTATATAAAAAGTCAATATAAATCATCAACTTACACCCAAATGATTAATTCTACACCGATTAATAATGAGTAATATATCAATTTTTAATCCTACACCGTCTAATAATTAAAAAATTATCAAGTTTATGCTTAAACTAACTTAAGTATTTCCCAAACAATTCTTTATACGTGAATATTTGCTATCATTTACAAAGAGATTATTTATTTACCCATACAGGAACAAAGGAACATTTGTTTGTCTTCTGATATTCCATTTTTGATGATACATTTATAAGCAACTTCAAGAGGTGGAACAAAAGTCGGAGAAAAAACGAGGCTTACCATGTAGTCTATTATTGTATATGTTAGGCTAGCATGGTTATCATAGGGAAGACAGCAATACTAACAACAAATTAACATATGTTGTTATGGAGATTGAATTTGGTTATAGGCTGTTAACAGAAGCATACGATATTCATAAAGAAAGCGATAATGTTTTTTAATCTTTTAAATCCCTTGAAAATATAAAGTCTCGGTCTAAAAACGTGTTGGGTGCATGTTCAGTGACGTCATATTTAAATATCTGATTGGTCCATTTATTTGCTTGCCAATGCGTATTGTTGTTGATCATTGTCAAAATCAATTGTTTACAAAGGTGAATAATTTTTACATATATTTAAGATATTAAGATAATCGATAATGTAAAATATTGTCTTTCCTTTTCTTGTCAGTCCTCGATTAGAAAGTCAGTCATCGACAAGCCCATCACCCCATTCGGCGTATACATCTTTTTCACTACCACCTTGTGAGTATAAATTACATTTGTTTTTGTAAAAGCAACCTTTAAGCTTTTTCTCAACAAGTTGACAAAACCTTGAGAGTTTTATTCAATTAGTATTGCAAGTTTTGGGACCAATTCTGTCGATCAAAACTGGGGATTATACTCATTTGATTTTGGAACATATAAATGATATAAATCAGGCGATTAATGAATTTGTATTGGATTTTTCCACACCACTTTTGTAAATTAATATTAATCACACAAAACAAGCAAAATCTGGAAAGGTCATTGGAACTTGCCTGTCTTTACTTGAAAATAAAATATTGAGTACTTAAGCTAATGCACCATGCATAGTATGGGATATTTTTTATTAAAATACATTGTATCAAGGATGAAAATTGAAAAATAAAAAATTCCGGCAAAAGCATAAATTTATCCAAGCTTAGAAGTTTAACCTCATAAATCCTAGTTCGATTAAGATTATAAAAGCTGATTGATATATGCTTGCTCGTACTGAAAATATTAAAAAATGTAACGGACATGCTCAGATTAATTATTAATTTGATTTAACTTATAGAGTCACTTAGATGGACTCTCACGCTGGTGGTGGATGGTTATTCCACAAATACTGTGGCCAATGTTAAAAATGTTGGAATGAAACTATATATGAAAGGTAGCTGAAGACGACAAATTTACATCTCAGCTTGGTTATATGCATTTGGATGATCTGAAGTTCAAGCCTGTTGGTTGACCAAATATAGTATTGGTCACATATCATGTTCAATCAAAAAGCAAATTTCAACACCCAACTTCAAAGCACTTTTTCCTTAATTGAGACATGTATTGTGTCTTCCAACACTTCTGAAAGTGTGCATAATAATTTGGAAGATGAAATATTTCAAGAGAAGTAATTGCTATAAAATGTTCGGGAATTTGAGCGAGCAAACATTTCGGTCCAATACGTATACGACATGTGAAAATGCGTATAAGGAGTTTATTCAGAATATTTATATTAACTATAATATAAGTGAAAAGATAGTTTATCGTGAAGGGAATACACTACTGTAATAAAGTTGTAAATTTCACAAAAGATACATATATAACCAGCTGCTTTAAACTTTCTGCCCAAGATTCTCCAAATGATGAAGAAATACGACAAATTGCATCTTCGTAGCAGTTTCGTGAGAATATATATATATATTACTGTACATACAATGTTCAAGTCATCTACAAAAATCGAGATACATGGTTCATTTTGTGCTAGTCAAATGTCATTTCTTCTTAAAGTATCCGGGTAAAGAGTGTTCTGTTTGACCTTACATATACCATTAGCAGCTAGTTTCATTTCACAACTGAAATTATTTCTCCCCAGGGGGGCTTCCTGCAATGCAATTTTTCACAAACGTCACTTGTTCGTTATTGTTCGGTATACGAATCCTAATTAAGCGATGCTTACTTAGCCTAAAACATGCAATCAGCTGGTAATTACATAGCTTCATCACTTGAATACAATATGATATAATATATATCCTGATTGTCTGATTATTGACTCTTGAATTGGGAGAACTGATGGTTTCAAAGACAGCGTGTTACTGTAGGGATGTCATAGTTTGATAACAGTTGTTACAGAAAATTAGAAAGAAAATAAAACTACCTAATTTCCTTCAATTCATAAATATAGTATCATTAACCTTATAGGGACAAAAAATAAAAAACCTGGTTAAACATTTATAATGTTAAATATAAATAAGGAAATGATGAATATTTGTATGTAATAGATTTTTCAATTATTCATGGCATAAAAAGCACACACATACGCATCAAAAAGCCCAAAAAAAAACAAACAAACATGGAAATAAGCAAACAAAACACAACAAATGCAAAACGACTTAAAGCAAAACAAAAGCAGCGAAACAGACTTGTTTTTGTATGCATCTCCACTCTGTTGTCTTTTACCAAACAAGTCAGGGATGTGACTAATTTATAATGCATCGATTAAGTAAACACAAATTTTGAATTAAAGGCAAACTCTTAAAAGCCTGTGTAGTATTTACATGCACCCATAATCGTCTCCTTTAGAGAATCTTTTAATTCAACGAACGTGCTGTAATCTAACTTAATAACAAGGGAAGGCAACATCAGATAAACAAAGAGGAGGATGTAATTATGATAGAACGGCAAGATGGGAAGTTAAAACGAACGAGGCAGAAAAATTTAAGTCTTCAGTATTACTAGAATTGCATGGTCAAGGCTAACTGTATATGTTTGTCGAAGCTTGAAAACAACAAGAGCGACCTTTTAACTGGTAAGGAATATTTAGTGGAAGTTAAAGCTTAAAGGTGACGGGGCTGTAAACGGTTATAAACAGCTTACGCCACTCAGATACCTGGCGTGGATATTTGTACTATATGTAGATCAAAAACCTGATTCGCCACGTCAAGAATAAGTTGTCTTTGGATGGCTACGATTTCAAGTTGTAAAACTCATGCTCATGAAGAGTAAATGAACAACAGAAGTAAGATCAGTAACAATTTACTTTTTCTAAACTTATTACTTTGTGCGCAGGAACATTTTGATGATCAACGGTGATTAGCCGTCCATGTTTCAGTAGGTGAGATGTGCAATGTAAATAATAACGCAATAGTAATATGTTTCAGCGGATTTTCTTTGATTTAAGGAATACAATGCACGCAGTAATGATAAGGCCTATATAGCTAGTACTGTTTCAACACATGGACTTTGACATGTGTATTATTATAAGTAACATTCGGTCAATAAAATCACAGCGTATTAATTCTCAGTCAGTTCCTTTGCTTCAATTAACTCAATGAAGGCAGTGATCAAGGACAGTTACCCGCCTAAAGATTCCTTATAATGTAAGGCATCGGGTGTTTAGTGAACACAACCATGAACAGTATTGTACAGCAGTTGTTATATAAGGCATTACAATAGTTTTATGTTGCCGTAGACAAGTACAATAATATACAACAGTATTATAAGACCAATCAATTATCCATGTTTCAAGACATGGACGATTGCATATGAACAGTAACACACAAGAGAAATATCAGACCTTACAATAGTTTTATATGTTGCAAGGTATGAGTATACCAATTAATACAGCACACTATACTATGGTATAACATACGACCTATCATGCGTAACCCATGTCCATGTATCATGAACATAAACTCAAAAGGTACAATTTTCTAAACGATTGTCGTATTACATGTTTACGAAGCTCTACAGAGGACATGATTTTTTTTATTTTATTAACGTACGTACGTTATAATACTAGGCTACTTACGTACGCAATACTTATCACGTAGGTACGTAATAATACCGTACGCACGTAATAATTATGACGTACGTACGTAGTATTATTACGTAAGTAACGCAATAAAATTATGTTTTCCCATGTCCTCTCATGAGCTTCGTACATGTTTACATCCAAAAAAAGTACCGTATTCTTGTTTGTAATTAACGTTTGTTATTCGTATTTAGAAATCCATGTATAACATCATATACAATTTTAAAACCTACACGAGGTGGGCTGCTCAATATCAACCGTTAATGATGCACTTCATTAATTCCGTTCATAACAAGCAATTTTTTCTTTTCTCTTTTGCATCTCATTAATTTCGTTTATTTTAGATTGTTGACTATTTTGATTTTGGCACATGTACATTGTATTTGGTATATATTAGTCACATATCACGTTATAAATAGACTGTAGATGTAAAGGTAGTCATTTTCAGTGACGTCACTCAGACATATGTGGTTAGTACGTATTCGTGCACGTATCACAGCGTAGCTGCCTATAGTTATCACCCTTATGACTTCCAAACACAGAGCATTGTGAAGCTAATTTACATATATGCGTTACAATGTAAGTAATTGTATACTTCCCCTTACACAGCCGTGATCAAATTTTTAGAAAGGAGCGATTTGGCCCTGAGCCTTTTGAAGTCGATTCCCTTGTAGGGAGATCTAGAAGTAATTCCCAGGCCCTAGGCATCCCCCATCCCCAAATAATGATTATAGACATGAAATAGTGAATTCTGGGGTATATTTAGGCTATAAAATATGTATACACTCGAAGTTTTGCTAATAACTATATTTTTCCCTATGGGGTTGAAGAGTGGGGAAGGGGAGATGTATCCACACTACCCTCCTCACTACGATTCGCATCTATTGTACTGGTACTAATAGCAAGGGAAATACTAGCTTTATTCGTATACTAATGCATGCATGCCGTTGTACTAGTACAGTGGGTCTGGCAACAGTATAGACACGTGACTATGCCGGTAGATCAGAACAAATTCATACAAAACAAAATTGCTTTGCAGCAGTTTTGACAAAAGTCTGAAGTTTCTAATCATTCCCAACATAGCTACCGTATAGCTGAAGTCTATTTCATGAGATGTCCGTTTCATGATTCTTCTCAAAATGTCACACATGTGCCCGCCGCATCAATTTTGCAGGATCCCACTACGCGCCGTTTTTGTCAGGTTCATTTTGAAAATGAACAGTGGCATGTTCTCCGTAGGATATCGCTTTTTTCTTTGTCAAGTAATTACAGACATGTTTGAGAGTAATCAGTCATACTACGTACGTGTACAGAAACCTTAAAGTAATTAACAAAAGATGCCCGTGTTCTCATCTTATTGTTGAGCTAGTTTGTCAATTTATTTTGCGGAAGAGAGTAATTTAAATTTAAAATAGTTTGAAAATTTGTAAGTAGTATTTTTTTTTTATCCAGTTGTAATGTATGTACCGTATGAAAGAAAGTCATGTCATTTCATTTCATGTTGTTGAATGAGATCCGTAAACAGTTGATTTAAGTCATGTTTCAGGTGGTTAAAGGGGACGGTGAGAGGGGAAAGAGGACAGAAAGAAGAGGGTGAATGAGAGGGTGCGAGAGAGGGGGGGTGGGGTAAGGTGAACAGAGAGGCAAACTGTTATGTAAAAACCGTATTATGAGTTTACAGTGGCAACCACCCCCACCCCACCCCACCCTACACAATCCTACCTCCCCCCACCTCACCTCCCCACCCCAGTAAATAAGAGTAACACAGGAAACCGTGTTGAAAACAGTTCCAACAATCATATCATATAAATTTGTCTCCCTTTGCTCTCTTATTGGTGTGGGAATTTAAAAGGTTTTTTAGGTTAGCGGTACATTAAAAAGATGAGTTTTTCTTTATATTCCCTTGATGTTTATTAGTTATATAAAGTTTAGGCCCACATAAGGGTCAACATTTATATTTTGTAACATAAAATAAAAATGAAAAGTCATTCAAATATAGCATTATTTAGATTAATGAACATATGATGACAAAAAATGACACATTTATGAGGCAAAACTATCCCCCAATTGTTAAACTGAGTGATATTCAGTTATTTAATTGTCGACCTTTTATCACCCCACTATTAATTTGGATTAATGCATTGATGACAACAAAAATACAACATAAGCGACCACGGCCGATAAAGCTCCGACACTGTAAATAAATAATTTTCCAACGTTTGGAAATATTCCGCGACCCACAGAAACCTTTCCGCAACCTACTTTTGGGTTGCACCCCATAGTTTGCGGAACGTTGTTCTATTGAGAAAATGCTTGAGAAATGATTTTCTGACAACGCGGCCGACAAGCTCCGAAACTGTAAATACATATTTACAACGTTTGAAAATATTCCGCGACCCACCGAAACCTTTTTGCAACCCACCTTTGGGTTGCACCCCATGGTTGCAGAACATTGTTCTATTGAGAAAATGCTGGAGAACTGTTGTTCTGACAACACGGGCAGTTTCGTGTTGTTGGCTTATCACAAAACACAAGGGGCCTCTGGCGATTATTTCAGCTCATATTTTCCAGGGGCCTCAAATTAACTCCTCCCCTTTCGACAGGAAAAATCATTTCACTGTTTATTATTAAGATAAATTATTGTGCGCTGACCATGTTTTGTAAGCAACTGTTTTGTCATGTTTAGTACATTTTTTATTTTTTTGAACGAATAATGTATCGGAAATTATCTACATTTCATCACATGTAATGCTGTGACAAAGATTGTAGAAATATATAAATAAAAATATAGATTAATACGTTGAAAATATTGCAAGATATTGCTTTAAGAGATACATCAAATATTGCGTTTTCTCATAAAGAACTGCCTGGCCCTATTGGTGTTAATTTATTCACTTCTATAACTGAGACCGAGGGAATAGCAAGAGGTGGTGAGAAAAAAGTGAGAATAAAATATAGAAAAAAAACCCATCAAATACTGCAGCGAGTTATGATGTTCTTTATATGAATTTATTTTCTCGTTCAGCTGTTCAGTAAATAAATTAATAAATTAACGTAACAAATTGACTTTTATTCGGAAATGAAATTGAATATTTTTTGGTTCAAAATGTTTTGTAATAATAACAATAATGAAATTGTCATCCTCATATCTTATATTACCAACATTTGCCACACAGAACATATGCATAACCTTGGGCTCCATGCACCGTTTCGACAAGTAAAATATGAATAATTGGAGATATTATTTATATCAACAGGAAACCCATTTACATTTTTATTGATTGAAAAACACCCCTTTAGAGATTACGTTTCCCAGTGAAAGTGAATAAACGGTTTAAATGTATTCATTGATATAAATATTGTTGCTAAGAAGAAAGTATAATATGTTCCACAAATAATGAGGCAATAGAACACTTTATTAATAGTTGCGGTGAGGTTTATTGTTTGACTAAATCTTCGAGATTGATAAATTTCCTTAGTAAATTTGGCAAACGTTAACTTCAATTGGCGATAAATATGTTTGAATTGCAAACTGACTCTGTTAATAATTGCTCCCGGGGTTCTATCTTTCTACCCAGATCTTGGGTTCAAGTGAATCCTTGTTCATTCAAATTATGTATACAGTGGTTCAGGCATTGATAAGTGCATATATATATATATATATATATATATATATATATATATATATATATATATATATATATATATATATATATATATATATATATATATATATATATATATATATATATATATATATATATATATATATATATATATATATATATATATATATATATATATATCACTCAGAGTTCAGTTTATCTATTGATACCTTGGGGGTTCTCACTTATATGTCTATGAGAGCCAGAGAAAAATAAATTGTTTGGCAAAGAGCCACACAGAATCCAGATCTCAATTTACTTATATATAGACTGGCTGGTATATAGGGTGCTCAAGCCTAAAGCTTTATCGGTCGTCATTAGTCCTAAATGATCTCTTTACTGGCAGAAATGGAATCATTCGAGGGCCGGATGTTGCCCTAAGGCCCACCTAGTGATAGTTCCTGCTCTCCATAGACCTGTGGGGGTTTCCCTTTTTTGTTTAAAACAAATTGGGTATGTTAGCATGGATCCGTGAATTGCTTAAATGGAGCCTCTGGGGATTTAACAACCTATATATGACTCCATATTAATCCTGTCAGTGAGTCTGTTCATGTGGCCCAAAGGCTAGGAATGTATGTATTAAAAGGGTTTCCTCTGTTGTTTGTTTTTCTGTTTTGTTTTTTCCTCCCCCTTTTCTTTTTGGCTTCGTAGATTTATTCTCATCTCATTTCATGTGGGCCTCTTTTTGAAGACATGTTTTGTTTATTACATCAGACTGAATAACCTTAACGTCCACCCTCAGTATATGCAATATCCTTTTCTGGATTAAATCAGTTTATTTATATATTTGGCATTGAACCCGCAATGTGTGTTGTAAGACAGTATCGACGCTTCATTCGCTTATATAATCTTAAGCAATCGCATACCGAGTGTGAAAAAGAACAAAGATGTTATAGGCTAAAAGGCGCACAACCTTTTATAGAGGATTCATGGTTTGACGCGTTTAACATAGGCTATATGACGAAATAAATACAGATGATAACATTGCGCGGTAAATTCAGTCGCCCTTAGTTGTTGCCCCCATCTCATGCATTAAAACGTTGAGTGAGAAATACACAACCTATGTAAAGAAATGATTTCCGCTTCGAAATTTCAGTAGTCTTTAGTTGTTGCTCTTAGTGCACTCCCCCCCCCCCCCCCCACCATACTCTAAAGACTTCCTGGATAGGAAAATTTTGCGTTGAAAGTAAAATCTTTTTGATGGTAATTGAAAGAAGAGACAAATCTCTAAAGATGACATACTTGATTACAGACTTATCACTTATCACTTCTAATGAAATAAAATTTAATTTTAAAAAGGAATATGGATTGTTATGGAAAAAAAATAGTAATTTTTTAAGAAATTGTTGGCAACCGTGTATAACGTACTGGTATTACATGCACATTGAAGAAACCATCTACTCAAAACAGGGTCGTGGATGTGGGATCTACCTCCCACCCACCAATCCCCACCCCACCCCGCCCCACCCCCACCACAAACACAAGCGCACACACAATGATTAGCTCCCAAAGCAAGAAGATGTACGGAAGCGTAGAAAGGACATTGCATTGACGAGTTACCAACTTGACAAAACGACAATTATCTGCAAATTGACGAGTTGTCGAGATGGTAACGTGACAAAATTCAGAAAATTGACGTTTTGACGAGATAACGGATCTCGTCAATGCATCAATTTTCTGAAAATTGACGAGTTGCACACTTACTACCATCTCGCCAACACGACAAAATTCAGAAAATTGACGTTTTGACGAGATAACGGATCTCGTCAATGCAACAATTTTCTGCAAATTGACGAGTTGCACACTTACTACCATCTCGACAAAACGACAAAATTCAGAAAATTGACGTTTTGACGAGATAACGGATCTCGTCAATGCAACAGTTTTCTGCAAATTGACGAGTTGCACACTTACTACCATCTCGACAAGATGACAAAATTCAGAAAATTGACGTTTTGACGAGATAGCGGATCTCGTCAATGCATCAATTTTCTGCAAATTGACGAGTTGCACACTTACTACGTATACCATCTCGACAAGATGACAAAATTCAGAAAATTGTTGCATTGACGAGATCCGTTATCTCGTCAAAACGTAAATTTTCTGAATTTTGTCGTGTTGTCGAGATGGTAGTAAGTGTGCATATTTATATATATATATATATATATATATACATACGAGAGGGCAAGAAATAGGACTATCTGAAAACAGGAAAATGTGCTTCCTGGCACCCGTATCTAGATTGTATCACCAGAAGACCTGACGATGTGTTATACAGACACTGGGCGAGACAAATAAACATAACTTAAAGGAGTAGTGTTGCGTTTCATTAAATACACATAGTCAGAAAATGCTAGCCCCGTTTTGATGAATTTATCTCACTGACTAAAGAAGAGAACCAATGGTGTATCAAATTACGTTATTTTCTAATTCAAAGACAGTGTGATGAAAGATATCGTCTTTTTTCAACCGCATAAGTTAGTGTACCCCCTACCCCCCCCCCCCCTTCGACCGTAATATACTATAGTATATTGGCCTATACCATGGTTGAACCTGTTGTTACGCTATAAAGCCTATCCTAATACGCTTATATACGTATTTAAAACATGTATAATTCTAATATGCTTATACACGCGTTAAAACATAACATTTCTCCCTTTGTCAATAGTGTTCATACTCTCTTTGAATCAGTACGTGATAATACATGTAATAGTGTCCGGAGGGATGTAAACATCTAATATATATATAGTGTATATCCCATCATGTTGATTGACTCACGGCCTGCTCAAATCAACTGTTGATCTGTTCAATGAAGGACAAGAGTCTCGGTGCATTTATTCCCAGGGTACCTCTAATTATCTATATATGAAAGATGGTTATTTTTTTCCCTTTTTTTTCGTAAGGGAAAGTCAAACACTTGCATTGGTATAAACAAAAACGGAAGTAGATTTACGTAGATATATACGTAGAGAATTGAAAGTAAATATATTGGATTTTGTCAAAACAGATTGTCGTGTTTCCATTTCAAGAATTGGGATAATATTGATAGGAAAGGGTCTTAACAAGATGACGATCAAGCTTATGCTCAGTGTAAGCTACTGATTATCATTATAAATATAAGACGGGCGGGTGGGATGGGGGTGATTAATTAAAATAGTTTCGTCCGATTGGTATAAACCGGAGTTTGGCTGATCTGTCTTATATTATAGAAAATACACATATAACGGGCAGAAAGTACCTTCTGAAATTGATACTTGTTAGTTTACTGCTTACAGAGACATTTTATAGCGATGATGGCGCTATAGATACCCGACTTCGGGTCTCTCAAATGGAGCCTCTACGTACAAAGTTGCCGTACTGTTAGGACGGTAGCGATTCACGTAATGGTTTTTGTATGTGCGTGTGTATGTGTGTATGCGTGAAAGTGTGTGTAACGTATTGCAAACAAAGAGAAACCCTTGATAGGGAAATGTGTTCGGCAACAGACAGATAAATCCAAGGTTTCCATATTGATTTAATGCCTTCTTTATCTTATGTAAAGCTTCTACAGCTGTTTCAACAACATCTATTGAAAGGTGACAATTAAGGACATACATCTAGTACGAATAACGTTTATTCTAAACATAAAGTCGTGGGCCTCGAGAACTAATTCGAACCTCTTGGACAATTTTGTCACCAGGCCTTCTTTTCATTTTCATTTAGTATATTTTTGGTCAGTCGTTCGTTGGAATATCATATTTGTAGTTGCGTTAATGTCACAACAAAATTTAATGTTTATCTTCGAGATTGTATCAATGTAAATGCTGTATGTTGTATCAATGTAGTCTACGCATGTGATAGGCTACCGTTGATATGTTTGTATCCATATAACGTTATACACAATACTGTCACACCATATGTATGTATAGGCTAAAACAGCTAGCCTAACGTGCTAATAATTGTGTAAACTAAGCGCAAACGCTGTTACTATCATCAGCTCTATAAGATTCGGTAAGTTTTTTTGTCAAAAAATTGCCAGTTTCGAGCGAGTAGAAATGCCTTTCATATTTTCTTAAAACAACTTCAGTCGAAACGTGGAAAGTACGTTGTTGGGGGGTTCTGTACACTTTAAGCAATGAAACGCGCGACCAGTTGGTTGAAAGTGTCAAGGCCAACAATAGACTCAAGAAATAGCAAATCCAAAGCCAACTTGTCAGGAATACAGAGATTAATTGACCCTTAATACCTTTGGGCGAGATTTTATGCATGCGACTACCGACAGCGAACATCCTCTTACTGGAAGACATCTTCTAGATATCTATCTTCGTTAGTGGTTCAAATGGGAGATATTTGTTCCTTACAGTGACAAGACTTTTCCTCCTTATACAGATGAAATGCTCTTTAATAATAAACCCATCCAACAAGGGGAAAACAAATGAAGGTTGTTTCACGCATTGTCACTCTGAAGCTGTCACTAGTGTTATATTCATGATAGACGGTTCTTGTTAGCTTAAGCATCGTTGCCCTAAGACTATTAAAACAGTTGAAATCTTGATAAATGACAAGTGGGCAAAGAAAAGGCAGAACTCGACAAACATATATACGGTCATACAATAAATGTTTAGAGAGCAAAATGGAAGGTAAAAAACACATAATTTAACGTAATCCGTTATAACAAGAGTCGAAGTGTTGATAGAAGAATCATTAGCTATAAGCTATGACGCATAGGTTCAATTTGGAGGCCTCATGATACGTTTAAAATTACACACACACGCATAAATATATATATAAATATATATATATATATATTACGATTGTTAGATTATACGATTAGAAGATTAACCCAATTTTAAAGTAGTAAAGTTCTATTTATAATACAACAGATATCACAGTATATTTACCAAGTATACGCGTATCAGAGTTAATCTGATCATATAACGCCTTGTTTGGCTTGTTCCCCCCCCCCCCCCCCCCATAATGTAGGTTTGTAGGTTACAGTTTCAAGGACTACATTACCATTATGGTTTAAGCAAACAAATACCACAAGTTAAATTTAGACGAAGAAGTTTTTTTTTGCTTTCGCTTGTCAGTAAGTTTTTTTTTCTTTACACAAATGACGAAGTAATGAAAAAGGAGAATAATTGAATCCGTTTCTTAGTCCATGCGTAGCTATGTGACATAAATGATTGGTTGTGTACTTAACCATGCAAGCAAACAGTCTCACACGTATTTGCTCCTTGTAAATATAGACTTGAAAAACACACGCCTCCGTCATTTACTTAAAGACATAGTGTGATAAAAATAAATTTAAAAAACCTAATATAAGTGCGTGCTATGCGTGCGTGATTAACTGTCTACGTGATAACACGTTACTTACCTGAAATTCTTTTAAATTTGAACCAAAATACAAAGTTACTCGAACAAGGGGTGAGCTGCATGGGGCATACATTGCTACCGAGTCAGTGATCAAAACGGGGACGCCCATAAGACCTAGCAACAAATGGCGCATTTGGCGCCCCATGAGGATATCGGTGCCTTCGACCATTCAACATGGCGGCACCCTCTTGCCTCTGACCCAGCGGCGCATCGATTCCGAGTCGGTATGCCAGTAGGTCAGATTGTAGTGCGAAGATGCAGCGAGTGTATACCATGGAGAGCTCAAATTATGTCCTTCCCCTTTTTATCCACAACATATCCAATTAGATAAGTAATATTATTGTTTCATGAAAAACGCATTATGAATTGTGTTCCGCTTCTAAATATGTGATGTCAGCTTTATGAACAATTAGTATTCTGTTGAAACCTGCATACATTTTACACCAGCATGTGGTTGTAGTTGATGTGCAATCATCAACAACCAAATGCATAATACTGTCAATCCCTCCTCCCCTCCTCCCCTCCTCCCCTCCTCCCCTCCTCCCCTCCTCCCCTCCTCCCCTCCTCCCCTCCTCCCCTCCTCCCCTCCTCCCCTCCTCCCCTCCTCCCCTCCTCCCCTCCTCCCCTCCTCCCCTCCTCCCCTCCTCCCCTCCTCCCCTCCTCCCCTCCTCCCCTCCTCCCCTCCTCCCCTCCTCCCCTCCTCCCCTCCTCCCCGCCCCCTTAGCTGTTTCTTGATAGGTTTACAATGCACTGTGACAGTTTGACTAGTTTCGCTCATATGTAAGATATCAAAAACACACTGCACACCAATCGTACAAGATAAGCCCATTTCTTCATTTGACATTTGTCAAGGGAAGACAAAATAAAATCTTCTTAAGTGAAATTTCCATTTGAAATCCATGTCCTTGTTGTTAACTACGCTCCATCAAACTTGTTACACGTCCTTTGTCGATAGTAAGTGAATATATTGAAACGAACGGCTGGACATGAAAGCTATCATTGCCTTCGGGGGCTTTACCTTAAACTGGTTACATCTGACATTTATTTTTTCCTTGTCTGCAGCAGATGAAGTACTTGTCAGAACATCTTGGCATTATTCCTGCTCCAATTACGATCTGATCTAATGTATTGCCAATTTATATATAGTATACGCCTAATATACGGTAGCTCATATGTTTGGTTGAAATGTATCTTAGTTTAGTATTATCAAAAACAATTCTACGGCGTCCCAAGAGGATGACGATGTTTGACAATTATTACAGAGATTATTTTCCGGAATATAGGAGAACGAAGATACAACAAGTGAAGTTGTAATACGTCATAACCATATATAAATATTGTATTCACAGGTTGATATCGATTCACTTTTATTTAATTGAATCTCATTAGCCTAACGTTCTGTTTTTACGTGGGATTACTGTAGGAGTTTGAGTATAGGTTGCAGTCAGACGCGATAATACATCCGGGAATTTCGGAAATAATGTGAACTATGTTATTAATATCTGCGCCCGACGCAGAGAAAATCAACCCCACCGACTTTCCCTTCCCAATTGTTTTCAATGATTGGCATATATCGGGCTTTGTTTGTTACATCCCAATATACATTACATTTTGGGATATATATATATATATATATATATATATATATATATATATATATATAGTTATATATATATATATATATATATATATATATATAGGTGTGTGCATGCGTTTGTGTTTTTTTTTGGGGGGGGGGGGGAAATAACTTCTTAAATACTTGGGGTCAATATGCTTATTACAATGTGATCACATTTGATACCGTACGGGTTCTCCCACATTGATACGGAAAAGGAAATGCTTTAGATAAAAGAATTTTTGAAAATATAATATTTCAATGTCCAGCAGTATAGCTTATAATGTCTCTTGTTTTTGACAGCTTTCAAAGATAACGTCTCAACAGAGAAGCCACAGGCGCCTATCAGCCCTCTTAGTCCAAGAACGCCCTCAATGCATCGCAAATTGGATCCATCTCAACTTGATCCGAATTCTTATATGTATCGGGAAACCAAGGTATATTTTACTTCATTCAATTATCCCTCCATCCACCTATCTATGCATGCAACCATTCGTCCATGCATGTTAAATCTATACACTAATCCATTAATGTATCCAGCCATTGATTCATTCATGCATCCATCCATGTACGCGTCCACCCACCCAAACACTTATTCCTCCGTATATCTATATTTCCATCCATCAATCCATCCATGTACGCGTCCACCCACCCAAACACTCATTCCTTCGTATATCTCTCTTTCCATCCATCCATCCATCCATCCATCCATCCATCCATCCATCCATCCATCCATCCATCCATCCATCCATCCATCCATCCATCCATCCATCCATCCATCCATCCATCCATCCATCCATCCATCCATCCATCCATCCATCCATCCATCCATCCATCCATCCATCCATCCATCCATCCATCCATCCATCCATCCATCCATCCATCCATCCATCCATCCATCCATCCATCCATCCATCCATCCATCCATCCATCCATCCATCCATCCATCCATCCATCCATCCATCCATCCATCCATCCATCCATCCATCCATCCATTCATCCATTCATCCACCTCATACTTCTACCCAACCATCCATTCACACACCCACCCATTCCTCCATTCAACCATCAATATATCCGCACATCCATATTTTCACCCATCTATCAATTTATCCGTCTTTTTAGTCCTTACATTCATCCAGCAATCCATCTATCCGTCCATCCATCCATATTTTCATCCATCCATCCTCATCCATCCCCATCTATCCCATCCATCCATCCCTATCCCATCCATCCATCCCATCCATCCCCATCCCATCCGTCCCATCCGTCCCACCCGTCCCATCCGTCCCATCCATCCATCCATCCCATCCCATCCCATCCCATCCCATCCCATCCCATCCCATCCCATCCATCCATCCCATCCATCCCATCCATCCATCCATCCCATCCATCCATCCCATCCATCCATCCTATCCATCCATCCTATCCATCCATTCTATCCATCCATCCTATCCATCCATCCTATCCATCCATCCTATCCATCCATCCTATCCATCCATCCCATCCATCCTATCCATCCATCCTATCCATCCATCCTATCCGTCCATCCCATCCATCCTATCCATCCGTCCATCTTATCCATCGGTCCATCTTATCCATCCGTCCATCCTTCCATCCTTCCATCTTATCCATCCCATCCATCTTATCCATCCGTCCATCCATCCATCCCATCCATCCCATCCCATCCATCCCATCCATCCATCCATCCATCCCATCCATCCCATCCATCCACCCCATCCCATCCATCCCATCCATCCATCCCATCCATCCATCCCATCCATCCATCCCATCCGTCCATCCCATCCATCCCATCCATCCTATCCATCCATCCATCCATCCATCCATCCATCCATCCCATCCATCCCATCCATCCCATCCATCCCATCCATCCCATCCATCCCATCCTTCCCATTCATCAATGTATATCCATCCATACATGTACGTTCCATCTTCATGTCACAGCTGTGCTACTCAACCAATAATTGTCGAGTACTAACATGAAGTACTTACATGGAGAGAGTAACGCATAGACTAGCAACACATTAGTATATGATAAGAGTTCCCTCCGATAAACCCGTTGCCAAGGAACAAAATGTATGGTGCTTATCAAAAGAGAACAGCTAAAAGCTTTGGAAGTAATGTTGCTATTAATCAAAGAAGGTCGGGTGAATACATTCGTGGTCATAGGATGTAAGGAGTGCATAATTTACCGCTGCATTTATGGGTTTGTGTACGCTACTGGGAACTCATAAGGTATCTGTTGATCCGCCAGTAATGACAGTCATGAAGTGAAATGTCGCTTTCATTATCCTCAATTTCTGGTCCAACAAATTATGTTGGGCTGAACAGATGGAAAATGCTTATTCGTGCAAGATATGACATTTTAAAAGAATGAAAAAATATGCTATGTAAGCAACAACAAAAAAACCTTCAAAAGAACCAAATACAAGGCATACACTAATTTAGTGCTGTCAATTTAAATGGCGTTTGTGATTTATGATTTCCTGTATTCGTAATTGCTTCGGGTTGATACTGTTGTAATTATTGTTGTTTGTGTAACGTATTTCATGTTGTTGTGTATGCTGGTTTACATGTAAGTCAGCGGAGTATCAAACTCGATATTGAAAACTTCACTTTACGTTGAAGTTACTAACTATCTTGTGATGCAGTATCATCGACCAGTAAAGTATAAGGTATTCTATTGCCTGATTCAGGGGCGGGCCAAATTTGCCACCCCGACCCTCCCCCGCACATACGCATTTTTGGGACCCTACATATCTCGACATTCAAAGTCGCCGTCTTATAAGAGTGCGGCTATGTAATATTGATTGTCCCTGATAAGCACTACGACCAGTTTGGCGACACTAGTACATCGCGATCTGTGTACCGGATTAGATGTGTTTACCCTTTATAAGTGATACACAATGATATTGTATAGAAATACCAAACATTGTCGCTACGGGTACTACCACTGCAATCTATGCCCAGCGGCTTATATTACAGCGCCATCGTTTACACGTAAGCTAACGTTAGCTAACAAACAAATACAGTCATTACCCGAATATGATCTGCTAAAAGGGCCCCACATTCCCCTTGTCCCGGGCCCCTCACAAGCTCAATCCAATCATGGGTACCTCGGGCATATTCAGTAATTTTAGTAAAGCAGATTCACGTGGAAGGATGAAAATATGGCATAAACTTCGGTGACTTGCAAGCTAAACAATAAAGAACGTCATGAAATACACAAATGCAACTTGTATGACACAAACAAACAGTCTTCTATATACAGTGGATTGACGGTTAATATATCGGTGATACAAAATCAGCCACAAGGTTTATGAAAATGTTGTTTAAATGGTCCAAAATACAGACATCTTTAAGAACTTGTTTTTATCTTTGTTAGTTTTTATATAAGCTTTTATAAGACCTAACGTTACGATTCTAGTATGATCCTCTTGCATGTAACGAGGCAGTATATATCTATCTCTTTAAAGTGTCCCCTTAGACTATTTTCCGTTTCAGTTTACCTCTAAAGAT
This sequence comes from Apostichopus japonicus, assembly GCF_037975245.1. Classification (NCBI taxonomy): domain Eukaryota; kingdom Metazoa; phylum Echinodermata; class Holothuroidea; order Aspidochirotida; family Stichopodidae; genus Apostichopus; species Apostichopus japonicus. The sequence continues at coordinate 6,300,834 of NC_092582.1, forward strand.
TTCAATATCTATATATACCTACACTGCAGGCTTTTTTGTATCAGATAAAACGATTTCTTCAAAGTTTTGTCTCTCCTTTTGTCTTTGGGGTGAAACACAAGTTACCAGTAAAGGTAATAGGATAAGGAAACAGCTATCAAGAAATGGGGTATAGTGAGTGGGCAGTAAGGGTTGTGTATGTGTGGGTGTGGAGGGGGGGAGGTGGCGTCACCAAGGGCGGCGGAAGCACTTTTAATCTGGGGGGGGGGCACCGACATCAAAGGGCACTTTGCAGAAATTCGATTGGACTGATGCAGCCTGATATTTAGTACCCTTTATAACTCTTATTGTATTATCTTATTTGCGTATACACATCACTCCATCAACGCCCCCCCCCCCCACCCTCAAGGAAAAAATGCATACTAGCACTGCAATATCCAATGTGCAAATTGGGAAACAAGGAACAAGTTTTCTTTGAAGACAGAATGAGGTGAAATCATGCTAGTTGCTAATGTAGGAATCTTCCAAATTAGAGTTTATTTCTTGTTAATATCTTAACTATTTTTTTCCATTCGAAATAGCTTTGAGTTTGACCCACAGAAATTCATTAAAAGTCAGGGGCGTAGCCAGGATTTGCAAAGTTGTAAAGGCACGACTATCTGAGCGGAGCGCCACCATCGGTTTGCGCGGAGCGTGCAAGAAAATTTTTGGTTTTACAATGCCCTCAGATGGCCGGAAACGGCCCTTCCCGAGTGTTCATTCTGGTTCCCTGGCCTCTTGTTAACTTGAGACACCTCAATTTTTATGTAGAAAAAGGGCACATTTTTAACCTGAGGAAAAGTGGGGAGGGGGGCACGTGCCCCCCTGTGCCCCCCGGTTCCGCCGCCCTTTGGCGTCACCACGGTATTTTCTCACCATTTTTTATCTGTTGGTATAGGACGAAACCGTATGTAAGCAATTAATTTGCGTTGATAGGTTGAGGTGAGGATACAATATGACTGAAACTTCGTCGGATAATAATGCGTTCCCCGGGTCTCTCCCCCTTTGTGTGATGTATAAACGCTAAGAGCGTTGCGCAATTAACGTGCCGTATATAACATAACATGTTAAAGCGCCAAGAGGGGCAAATTCCCCATGGATGGTCCAACCATAGAAAACCCTAGCACAGTAATACACACACACACACACCCACACACACATATATATATATATATATATATTTATATATATATATATATCAGGTGCGTATCCAGGGGGGGGGCGTTGGGGGCGCGCGCCCCCCGGGTAAGAAAAAGAGGAGAGAAAAAAAGAGAAGAAAAAAGGAAAAAAGAGGGGAAAAAAGAGGAGGAGGAGAGGAAGGAAGGGAAAAGAAAAAGAAGAAAGAGAGAAAAAGGAGAAAAGGAGGGAGTAAAAGAAAAACGCGAAGACACCGGGAAGAGAAAGAGGAACAGTGACATCATTACAGCGCTGAAGGGTAGCCAGTGACGGATCAATGATTTCGTAAAAGTGTGACTCACCCTACCCCTTACACCGACAACTCCATTTTTTGACGTTTCCATTTTCCTCTCTCACTAATGATCTATATATATACTATATATGGTCTATCATAACGCGTGTGTAGAATTGTGCTCTGAAACCTACTGTGGCTGGTCTCGAACTCGACCGTGTCGTCGGGGAACATGACGCATTTTGGGATGGGGGCGACCGCCCGCCCCCCTCCCCCCATTCAGCATTTTTTTAAATGATATCGCTAAGTAATTTCAAAATAGAAAGTGCTTAGAGGCAACTTACAAGGCCTGGGAAGTGTCATTTCCAGCGATCTGGGGGACATTTTCGGCCAAAACTTGCTTGTACGCTTCGCGCTAACAAATGGTCCTGGGTAGTGCCATTTCCAGCGATCTGGGAGGCATTTTCGGCCAAAATTTTCTTGTACGCTTTCTCGCCAACCTATGGTGGTGCTACGCTTAGATAATTTGCCTACAGGCTTCGCCCCTCCCTTGGCAAATTCCTCGCTACGCGCCTGTTCGAATTTGTAACGCAAACAGCAGATATCACATCATATCAGTGAGCATGAAAATGGCGTTCCAGGATGAAAAGCCTCAAAATTGTCCGACTTGCCTGAAAAAATAACCAAAAATTTTCGCGCGCGAAGCGCGCATTCAACGTGTTCACGTCAATACCATATAAGCAAGCATCGGTTATTACAGCGCATGCCATCATGTACCGTACGGTCCGTTCAAATTGCGCAGTATACCGCGGGATGCTAATGTAAACAACGACGAAATGTCTCATGTAGATGTATAAAAAGCATGGAGGTCCAATTATGTCAAAACTCTCTTTTACATTAGTAATGGCGAATTAGGGGCTGCACCCCCGCCGCGCAGTGGCGGAGCGTCCATACGGTCAGGGGGGCCGATGCCCCCCCCTGACGGACTCAAATGGACTGCTGGCGCCTTTTTCGGCTCTTTACCACTTTTTACTTATTCTAGATTATTGACTTTTTTATTGCGCTCTCATCTACTTATTGACATTTCTCACATTTTCTTGCTGTAATTTGGCGATGACACCTTATTCTTCGTTTATCTGCAAATTAGCCAGGCCCGGAAAGGGTCATTTCCGGCGATCTAGGGAGTATCTTTACTCAAAAATTGTCTGTACGCTACGCGCCAACCAGTGGTGGCGCTCCGCTTAGATAGTGTCGAAAGCGCCCCTACAGACCATTCTCGCCACTCCTGACCAATACCCCTAGCTCCGCCACTGCCGCCGCACCTCCTACGCCTATGTGTGTAGTGTTCGGTTGAAGGAAATATCTGCTATTTTTTCATTTCCTTCAACCAACTTTTATAATAGCCGTTATAAGAGGTTGCAATATTTGTACACCAATAAATTAACTGTGTCTGTTTAGAAAATTTCTGACCAACATTCTGCATCACACTTCCCTCTACTCGTGCAATTTTGACCGGTCTGTTAGGGGTTGAAGGAAGTTTTTCTATATTGGTTGTCCATAGATGAAATTTTGTACAACATTATAGGTATGTTTTCAAGTGAGTTTATTCACGAGAAATGTGAATTTTCAAATTCTCAACAAATATGGGGCTTAAAACCTTGAAAAGTGGGGCTGACGGGTATTGTGGGCCGCGACGTAGAATCACCTACAAAAGCAAAGACCCACAGGAGATGCGATCAGGTCGAACATGATGTGTGCCGGGTTGACAATCTTCAAAAAGGTTATGGATGGAAAAAAAAAACTATTAGGAAATACTTGGTTCTCAGGCAAAAAGTGTACATCTGGTTGGTCATTTCAAGCCCGAGAAGTGCCGTTTCCGGTGATCTGGGGGGTTTCAAAACAAGAAATTTTCTTGTACGCTGCGCGCCAACCGATGGTGGCGCTCCGCTTAGATAGTAATTCGCGCCCCCCGGGTTTGAAAATCCTGGATACGCGCCTGTATATATACATATACATATATATATATATATATATATATATATGTATATATTGTGCGTGGTGTATGTGTGTGTGTGTGCATAAAATGATAATTATGGTGAAGAGACCGAAGTGGAGAGAGGGTTTGGGCAATTAAACAATCTTTTTCATTAAAACATGTGGCCAAACTTTATGCAAGATCTGTTCATAATAAGTATTTTATCTACAACCCTATACAGAGTATTACTCACAATAATATGATTGTCATTCAGCAACCATATGAACATCAATGAGCGAGAATTTAATGAAATTGATTCAAATGCTGTCGGCTGCACGTTTTTCCATTAGTACCATTAATCACGTGTGAAAACCAAATTTTTGAGAATATTGAAATAAAAAAGAGTTGAAGTTAACTTCAACTTAAAACCTGACTAGTCAGAGATGTAATGAATAATAATAGAGTTATTGGATGCCATTATCGAATTAATGAGCATAAAACAGTGTAAATAAGATAATGTCAAAAGAACTTGCTATTAAGGTAAATGATGGTTTGTTCCAGGCAAACTGACAGTTTATATCAATTTTCAATTCCAGTTTATTTCATTTTTCAATATCCTCTCACTCATCTACACGTAGTATTAAGAATAATATTTTCTTTTCCCACTTCACAAAGAAAACATTAACGTAACGTCCTATATGCAATTAATGTTATACGGAAGTGGATTGGCATATACTTTGATAAACATGTACGCCTTTGTGAGTTTAGCCTGCTTCTGTATGTAATTCAGTAGGAATGTATATACTCAACATTATGGTAACGCTGTAGTATGTGCTATCATTGTTTGTTCATTCATACTTAGTAAAGATTCCAAAATCCTATTGGTCCATTCAGGTCAGCTGACCGTGGTTAATCCTGTGAGTAACGCACGGTAAAATTACGGGGCATCACTTTAATAAATCTTTGGTTATATGTAACCAAAAATGTTTTGTTTTATGATTCCCCCCCCCCCCCACAAATGGTAGTGTATGAATGAACGGGGTTAATCAACGGTCTAGCGTGCGTTACTCACATGATTAATGCACTCCGGGTGTTAATGCTATCGCTGGATGCACTCGGGCTCCGCCCTCGTGCATCGCTTGCATTATCCCCCGATCGTGCATTAATCCTGTGAGTAACGCACGCTAGACCGTTGATTAACCCCTTATTCATTAGCGATATCACTTTTGCAAGCGCAACAATAGCTACTTTAACATTATAAGGTTTCAGTATTAATCTTTTACCTGACGACGGAATGCCACGAGACGGGGGTGGGGGTGGGGTGGGAGTGAAGGAGGGGACAGGGAGAGGATAGGAGAGGGAGGTTTTTATTCCAACTCAAAAAGCAGACTTAAATACATAATTTATTGTATGATTCACCATGAGATACGATATGGCAATTTTTCTTCTATATATTTCTTATGACATTATATCAAACAACATTGGTGTAGCCTATTGATTATCTTTGACTTTGTGCTTCTATGTTGAGTGCGTGTGTGTGTATGTGCGTGTGGAAAAATAAAACTTTTAATAAACAAATCGAACATCGTCATAATGTATGTGAGAATCTGTTGACTAAACTACAAACATTTGTTTAAGGGGGTGGGGTGGGGGTGGGGGTGGCATTGGACAACCAGAGCTCCCAAATAAAATTCACAGCAATGATATTTACGCGGACGTAGTAACGTGGTAAAATATAACCAACGGAAATTTCCACACCTTGTTAGCATTGTGCATATGGTTCTTACTGCGTGATATTAAGCTAAACAAGGAGTTCTAGTTTGACAGTCTTGTTAGCTGAAAGTCGGTTTACATATTGAATCCTGAGGAGAAGGACCTTCGTTTAAAATACGATTATCGGGTGATTTTGTTTTTCCTTCTTTCATGAACCGCTAATGAGAGCAACTTATAAGTCAATTATCGTAGACAGTGTCCTCAAACATCACTCTATGGAAGATTGAATTACACTCTTTCTTTTCAGTCGAATCTCGAAATTGTTAGCCCTTGAAGAATGGAGCAATCCGAACTGAACGGAAGATGATGGAAACAGACAAAACATGATAAACAAAATATTTAACAGATCTACATACAGATATAACAACAAACGAACGCACTATATACACATAGTTTAGATTCATGTTTTTTACTTCTGTTATAGACTGTGCATGCATATCAACACATGATTTTGCTTTAGGTTATCATGTTTGTATGAGACACTGTAGACCAACAAGCTAGTATTTAAAACACTCTAGAACAGTAAAGGCTGATCAAAAGTAATTTATAAATGCCATTTTGATGAGAAAAACACTGGAATTTGTTTTCCAGATTACACAGAGGGTCCATTTTGTGAGGACGTTTTGACGACGGTGATTTTACGGTTTTCTGCCTCAAATCAAAGTCACATGTTCCACTGCACTTTGAAGTTTGTGCCCCCCCCCCTCCACCCCAGCTGCAAATTGAACCTTCTTCGTTAACTTCTGCTTTTACAAACCCGACCAGACTCATTCGAATTGAGAATCTTACATCTCTAAATTGAGTTCAATGTTGTTATTCTAGGATATAAATAGAAGACTATATTTCCACGAAGCTATATCTTTCTTTCTTATTTCAAATGCGATTTTATGTGTTCGGGGGATCTCGTATAACGATGTGGATATTGCTTTTTTTCTTTCTTTCAAGGTTTCATTTAAATATCGATTTCGGTTTGATGATGACATGGTAGTCGATACTTGTATAATTATATCCCTTTGTTCCCTCACCAAATAAAATTGACTTTGATTAAAAAAACTGGTCACGTGTGGATTGAAGTTGCTTACAATACTCGAAGACGTATCAATATATGTCTATATACATATGCCTATATCTATATATATACATATGCCTATATCATGTATATTCATATACATATTTATGCCTATATATATGCCTATATATATACCAATATATATCTATATATACATATCTATATATAAATATATATATATACATATATATGTCTATATATATATAAATATATCTATATATATATATATAAATATATATATCTATATATATTTATCTATATATTTATCTATATATATATATATATTTATATCTATATATCTATATATTTATGTGTGTATCCCTTGCTGCTCTTTGAATAAAACCGCGTTATGCTTGTACAACCTGGTGGTTTGTTCGTTTGCATGCTTGATTAGTGTTATACTGCTAAAAAATAAATGTGAAATCTAAATATTTAATAAACCGATGTGTTTATATTACCGGGCTGACCATCGGCCTATCAATACAAGATGTAAGCTCAAGTGCAAATACACCTATAAAAGGGTACGGTAATATACAAAATGGAACGAAAAGACCACTGGAATCAGTACGATCCGGCAGTGTAACACTATATCTGAAACTATACAGAGTGACAGCAACAGTAGTAATGGCGTTCCCGGAAAGATTAACATTGCCATGCTGCTGTAAGCGGTTTATTAGCTGCCTGCAGTAAGTTATAGTGTACAAATACATCAGCATATAGAGTAATCCGTCGGGAGAAGTCCCCTATATTTGAACTTCTGAATATTCATGAGCGGGTGGGTATATACTTAATGATTCCACTGTAATCATATTTTCCCTCCGTTTATTTATCGTCTATCATCAATGTGATCAGAAACTTGCATATGATTTGTAACATCAATTGTTCATTTTTCGAGTATATTACACGGAACAACACTTTGCGAGTACATGTAGAAGTAGCAAAACAGATAGGGTATAAAGGAAACAGAATCGAAAAAAAAGCCCCATTGAATAAATCAGGACATAAGGGAAAGGCGTTGCACAGCTCAAGAAAAGTAACTTTATGGGTTTTTTTTTAATTTGAAAGTTTTTAAATAGTTGAACCTTTCAATACCATGCAATTATGAATTTGAATTTAAAGAAAAAATCATCGATAATTGGATTTCGTTCATTTCGTTTGCAATCATAAATATAGTATTTCATGTGAAGTATGAGAACATTGTAGGGATTTCCTTTCTCGTTGTTGTAACCAAAAAAGATATAATGCTTCGAAAAACAGAACTGCTTCTAAAGGAACATATTTTCAACATCTAAATTAAAAGAGTCAATCATATTTAAATAGAGAATCAATTTTTCCCGATTCTTTCATCATAATTTGAATACCAAAAAAAGAAAATGTATACTCAAGCCAAGTGTTACAGGATTTTAGTTTCGGATTTGACCTAAAATTAAGTTCGCAAATATAGTTAGCTGAAACTAGGATTCATAATTTCTTTCCGTTACAAATTGTTACGTCACGTTACATTAGCCGTGGCGAACGATCACAAACGCCATCGCGTCATACAGGTCAACCGATATACATCCATGAGTTTAGAAATCATGTATTATTAACAAATTTTCAGAACTTTTTGTATAAGAACCACTTTCCCTTTTATATTTACCTTATTTTTTATCAGTACAAGAGTACACATTGTCCACACACAAATAAGTTTCTCATCCTGAAAGGGTTATCCCCTTAAAGTCACCCCGTCCAGTATGCAGCTCCCCGCATGACCCCTTAAGTTTTTTGTATTGTTTATAAGGACGTCCAAAACATTTTTAATTGTGTTTTCTTTCTCGTTAGGGTACATTAAATAACTGACCATCTTTCTTTTAACCGGCATGCATGCCTCTCATAAGTGACGTCATTATTCTAGTTTTTTTTTCCCCGCCTCTTCACTCTGTAGGTTGTATTTTGACTTCGTTTTTGTTTAAGTTATGATAGCGTTCCATCAGTTTGAAAAGAAAAGCATTTATATCGCTGCAGGCTTCTGCCTCTTTTCTTGTTGTATATTACTGTAAATGACTTCTCGACTGAGGAAGTACCACTCTATGGTAATAGAATGAGCGAGCGAGTCAAGCTGATAAATAAATCAACTCAACACATATATACTTGCTAGAATCCTATGCAACGCCGTATAGGTCAAACAGTCAATTTGTTCCGAACCTGCTATAGATACTCGATAACTATGTGTTCAAAACAGACTCCACTGACACACACAATCACGTAATCGAACATTTTCATCGAATTCATCAACCTACCGACAAACTTTCACTGAAAACATATACACATGCACATACTCAGGAACAGTTAGGCAAAAATATTTTTCTTTTCAAACCAGCAGCTATGGGTACATAACCTTCTGTGCGGATTATTTTTTTTTAGAAACTTGCCCACATTGAACGAGTCTCTTTTTGATGCGTGCACCATTTTCGACAAGTTCATGATCTTGTGACATTTAAATTGGTTAAAGTTTGTCATTTTCTATTGTTACTGGGCAATTTCTTTTACCCAAAATCTGTTGAAAGCATTCATTTTTTTTAATATATATATATATATATTATTATTATTATTATTAGAGAAAACCAGAGAAATAAGATATGACTCATATGAATTTTCTGTCCCCCTGGACCTTTGTCAGCAATACTTGGCAGTCCAAAGAAGGTACCAGGGGGACCGAAAATTCCAATATATATTCTAAATATTGTGTATTTAAAATATTCGATTTGATTCGAGGTAAGGCCTCCCACTTTATTATATGCGAACACTTATGTTATTATTATTGTTTACATACAGACAAAGCGAATCAGCGGATCATCTGAAGGCCCTTGTCTTGGAATCATTAATTTCTCCTTGAAGTATAATCCAGAGATGGGGCTATTAACCATTTACCTCATCCAGGCGCGGAATCTACAACCACGTGACTTTAGTGGTACCGCGGACCCTTATTGTAAAGTAGCGGTGGTACCTCATGTATCTAAGATGGTGCAAAGCCGGGTCCAAAGAAAAACAATCACACCAGAGTTTAAAGGTAAGAAGCAACTTTAATCACTGTTTTTTTTTTCAGTTCATGTTGAGTAATTTGCCCCAAAGATGAAACTCATAACAACGTAAAATGCACTCATTGTCTAAAAAGCCAAATTTCGAAATGAAATAAAAATGTAGAAACCTTTAAAAAATCAAGAAATATGAAGGCAATCAGTGAATTAAAGGCCATTGGAATCTTAATTGACCAACACCGTCCATGAAGTGTGACGTCATTGGAGTGGGTGGAAATGATTTTCACTGAGGTTGATCGGATATTGTCTAAATCATTATATGCCTGTAGGCTGTGTGGACGTTTACTCCCAAAAGACCATTATAATCTCATTATTTTAAGAAGAAAACGTTCACGGGTGACTTTATTTTTGACATCTGATTAAGCGGGAAATAATCTAAGCATCCTGGTGAGATTTCAATTCAATTCCTACTTTGACGTCTGTGTGAAAGATTCATCTTAAATTTACACTGTTTGTAGCAAAATTGCACTTGTGGCAAGTTAATTGTCCTTGCAAGAATGCAAAATACAGGGAAATTTTCTTTTCTGTGTTTCTTCAAAATTTGAAGTGGGTGTATCATGCAGGATATAAGTGCAATCGTTATTACTGGGATTGTGTACCCTTACAACGGCTGTATTGAAAGTTGACACCGTTATTAATCCAAGATATGCAAAAATAATGATATAGGTCTAATAAAACACAGAACATATCTGTCAATGTGAATCTGTCATATGATTCAACCTGCTAGCTTCAAGTTCCCATTTGGTTCGAAACGTATAAAATGAATATGTCTTCACAACGTCGTGTAGAAACTGAATGAAATTATCTCAATGATGATTTAGATTATGTTTCTCCTTTTTAAAGGTCAAAACTAAAGTTTACCTTTGAATTGTCCCTTTCTTTATTAAGCTGAATCAATAAATGGGTTTATTAAAGTATATGTCAACTTTATACCTTAACAAATAGCAAAATGTAATTGTTTTGAATGGATGAAATATGAAATGTTTTATTTACTCTGCATTTGTTTGTAGCTCGTTATTTCTAATTTTTATCATGGGGGAGGGGTGGGGTGGGGTTAGGTGGGGATTAAGTAAGAGTTTGGAGGGTTTTTCATCTAGTCCTGTTAATTTTTCGTACATTTTTTCCCTTCTTCTTCACCTGATCACTTTTCACTGGTTTTCAGAAAGTTTCGTATTTGAAGTTCCGGAGCCAGACATCCACCGACAAACCATTAATATTCAGCTTTATGACTACGACCAATTCTCTCGAGATGAATGTATAGGATTAGCGATGCTGCCTCTAGCTAATGTAGATCTTACAGAAAAAGTAGAAGTCTGGAAAGAAATCAAGGCTTTAGATGTTGATACAAAAGTGGTGAGCAAAAACCTTGTCTGGAATGTCTCAAGAAGGAAAGGTCAGATCAACTTCGTACTTATTGTGTAGAAGTACCACATTAATTACAAGAAGCCTATTGTTTTTGGTGGAGGTCGGTCAATTGGGGTAAACAGGGGTCAAATTGTGAAAACCTTGTAAACACGATATCTCAAGATAGGAAGCATGGGCAGACCTCATATTTGGTGTGTAGGAGTACCACATTGTGTAAAAGAAGCATATTGTGTTTGGTGGAGGTCAAAGGTCACTTGGGGTCATCAGAGGTCAAATCATGAAACCCTTGTAAATATGTACACCATCACTATACATTACGTCAGATTCATGAAGAAAACTGTTCATGTTACATTATCGAAACCACAATGCATTTTTACATTTTTTTTTTTTTTAAATTACCACATGTGGTTTTTTTTTGCTTTGAGTTGTTGGCCAAACCCAAAAGGTTGCGTGTAAAAAAGTGACCACACTACATGTGAGTGTCAGAAATTGATAGGAAGTGATTTGTTGGTTGATGTGCTGGGTTTGGATACGGAAAGATCTAACACTAACGTTGCGATGGCGCCATTGTAATATAAAGACGGCGTAATTTTCATGAACAGGCAGGCGCCCTCTTCATCACAAGAGAGCTCTCTATCTAGGGGATGAAATTTGGAAGGACATATTAAGATCAGCCATGAATTATGTTAGACTTGGGAGGGAAAGAAGACCATTTTCATATAAACGTAGGGCTGCCGCATACAGTTTAAGATCTTTCTGCAAACATGACTTATTTAATCTTTTTGCGGCAATATAGCTAAATGATTTGAGTCTAATATTTTGGCAATTTATTATCATTTACTAATAAAAAGACAAAACTTAACGAACCTGACGCCAATACTTCTGATCTTACATTATTAAACACGCAAGCGGTGAACTCATAATGTTGAGGGGCACTGCGTCGATAATATTAAATGGAGGAAATCAGTTGGGATATTCTCATTTCTAGCAAAGAGCAATTGCTAAATATAGCCGTTCAGCTATCCCGTTGCTATGCCCAAAAAAATGTAAATGAATGAGATATTTAATAATATTTTTGTTTGAACAGTAAGTATAAAAATACATGATGTCATGAGTACTCAACGAATGTAAAACAGAATAAAGCCTGTAAAATATTCGTGAAAAACAAACGAAATAAAGAAAAAAATTGATAATATTCCCAAGAAAGTTTGACTGAGAAGGTTAAAGACGAAATGCCTACATAGAAAAAGATGTAACGTGAGAGCAAAGAAAGTAAATTTGTAAGGAATGTAATCATCGTAAAAACAAAAGTGGTTAAGTTGTGTAAAAAAGAGACAATCCGAAACAGAAGGGAAAACAGATCTTTCTACATTGTTTCTACAGGGCGCCACCATTCCAGACTTTGGCGATTTAATGTTTTCTATCGCCTACCTGCCTAGTGCTGAGAGGCTCACAATCGTCATTATGAAGGCTAGGAATGTAAAACATGTTAGCACGTCAGCAGATGGAAAGAAATCATCGAGTAAGTTATACTACGCACACTCAGAATGAGTTTAATGAATATTCATCAATGCTATAATCAAAACCAAACCACAACATTAACCATACGAAGGGAAGTATCAGCATTTGTATTGTACAGTTGAACTTTTTTTTGGAATTATTATTATTATTATTTTTATTTTTTATAGTGGCTTGTTTTTCGTAATATTTCAACATGAGGAGAAATTTCGAAGACTTTTTGTCTTGGCAGTGAAATTGAAATTGCGATGCAGAAAGATTGAACATGAATTTCTCATAGCACACAAAATCTAATAAAATGTGTTTCTTTCTTGCTTGTGTGACAATCAAAATTGACCATGTATCCTCTTTTTTTTTCTTTTTTTGACAATCTGATGGCCTAGTTACTACTGTAGCTTTGATAAAACGATAATGTTATAGTTACACTAGTATAGTAGTCAATACTAGTTAACTTGTAGCTATAGCCTAGGCAAGCCATGTGCTATCTCCCCTCTATGTCACTGACATGCCAAAGGACAGACGCAGTCTAGCGGTAATCTAATATTGATCGATGAAAACTTCGGTTACATCCTATGAGTTGTACATTTGTTCAGTTAAAAGCCGCATTTCAATTTCTTCGAACCTTGGAAATGTCGTTAAACGTGCAGTATGTTTCCGTAGATAAGCATTGATAGAAAATGTTTCGTGGAACCAAGTTTTTTTTTTGTAATAGAAACATGGTAAAAAATTCCGTTCTCGTTTTCCATTCTGCGCACGTGTACCTTTAGAGGTGGCTAACAGTTCTGTGTACTTTTTATTTTATTTTATTTTAAGAATTTCTAACAATCTGACAAATTAATGGGCACTGCATTGCCTAACATTAAGTCTCTGCGTAAGATAGCAGTGTAGGTTGACGTGTTTTGGTGAGCTGTTCATGTTCAATTTGCTGCAATCGCAACAAATCGGAAGTGGCTTCTATGCATGAATTTCTGTGCTGTGTAGATTTGATTTTGATTTTCATACTCCCTATTTATGTTTTGCAGATACATATGTAAAGGTCTCCCTCTATTTCATGTCCAAACGACTGAAGAAGAAGAAGACGTCTACAAAACACGGTACATCTAGTCCTGTATTCAACGAAGCCCTCGTCTTTAATGTTCCACAACATTTCCTGAAGCACCTAAAGCTGGACATTCAAGTTACTCACGAAAACAAATTAGGACAAAATGAGGTAAATACCTACCCATAGAACTTTTAATTCAGGGACGGACTAGAAAAGAACTGGTTTACTAGGGGTGGGGGTGGGAGTGAAGAAAGTGGTAGCGGTGGAAAAGAGAGGAGTAGGTGAGGGCAGAGGGGAGAGAAGAGGCGACGTGGGAGTGGAGGGAGATGAAGGGGGTGGGGAGGGAGAATTAAGTGCGTTGTTAAAAATACGTCACTGGAGAGGTATTGCTCGCGAGAGCACACACACTAAAATTAGTGTCCTTCTACCCGTGAAAGTAATGTATGGGTCACAGGATGGCCCTCGCTCACGTGTGGGGACATACTCATTCCCATGGCAGCCAACAAGCTGCTAAGTTTGGTTCACCAAAACAGTCATTAAATTGGTTTCTGAGTATTTGTGAATAACACAATTCTCAGTCAGAAAACCAAATGGCCCTCATCCCGCAAATTTCCTCTACCCCTCCCCCTCCCCCAAAAAAATCACCTTTGAAGGGAAAGACCGGCGACTGAAGTGACTGTATTGTTAAACAATAGAGTGTTGGACATTTTTTGCATTGTTAGGTTCAGTCCTTATCATCATAGCAATTTCGTATCGCGAATAGATGATTTAAAAATCGAACGGTTACGTGAAATTATATTTGAATGCACCTGCATGACAATAGCAGAGTGGATGGTGTTATCATGGTGACACCTGCATGGCAATAGCAGAGTGGATGGTGTTATCATGGTGGTCTGTATGACAATATCAGAATGGATGGTGTTATCATGGTGACACCTGCATGGCAATAGCAGAGTGGATGGTGTTATCATGGTGGCACCTGCATGGCAATAGCAGAGTGGATGGTGTTATCATGGTGGCACATGCATGGCAATAGCAGAGTGGATGGTGTTATCAAGGTGGCACATGCATGGCAATAGCAGAGTGGATGGTGTTATCATGGTGGCACCTGCATGGTAATAATAGCAGAATGGATGGTGTTATCATGGTGATTGAACTTACTGTGTCTTTGTGTGTTCCGTTGAAAGGGTTACGGTTTGTTATCTCTCCTATTGGTCTGAATGTTTGAACAATGATAGTTAATTGTTTCTGCTAGTGACGGCAAAATGACCAGTGGTATACTGTTATTGTTATATTAGACTGTAATTGAACTAATCTATATTGTTCCCTTTATAAGCTCTAAATAGCTTATATATAGCTTAAACGGTCGTCTATTTGGCGTGAGAATTTATCATCAAAAAGTTAAACTTTAAAAAATGGTAAATCTAAAGATGACATGAACAAAATCAGACCAATTGGCCACACGCAGGAAGAAGCGGCTTGCACATTTATCTTGTCCGTAATCTATGTCAGACTATAGGGCAGGCAACAGTGTGACGTTTGTGTTTTAGACATCAAGGACACCGGAAGAACATTTTTAGTTTTTCTTTTATTTTCAAGTGGTTATAGGTCTAGGTTTATCGTAGATACTAACCAAAGATTATTGACAGCTTTAGTATTGATCATAAGGACTGTAGGAATCCGGAAACAGTAGAACGTCAAATACCGACATTATTCCGTGTGTAAATGAACTCGCGCGCTCTCTCTCTCGATAGGCTCTCTGTACAAATTAGTCAAGCAAGTATTGTCTAACAAAACCTAGCCTGACTGAAACTACTATATAGCGGATTTTGTTTTCACGTATACATCTAGCGGTTTACAGAAGGTCATCCGCAGGATTTCTAAAGAGGAACGATAGGGAGGAGGAGGGGAGGGAGAGGGGAGAGGGGAGGGAGAGGGGAGAGGGGAGAGGGGAGGGTGAGGGGGTGAGGGATAGTGAGCTCGTTGAAGCCGACTCCAATGTAACCTGCAACGACCTCAACCCGTCTCCTTTCCTTTGAAGAATAATGCAGCCGATCCTGCAAACCTCTGGAGACCCCCTCCCCCTCTCCCCACCGCCCCAATTTTAGAAATGGTGGATTCCGAAACATATTTAGGCTATAAAGATGGACTAAACATGGAAGGGCCTACACACAAGGTTATTCTAATAACTACCACCTTATACAATAATGCATATATACATACATACATACATACATGCATACAAATATTTACATATACATGAGTAAATAATGTACTTGGTTTCAAATTTATTCTTCTTTTCCTGGGGGGTGAAATGGAGTTAACTTTTGAAGTTTCGAAACTTAACTTTAACTAGGCAAATCAGGTTATCAAACGCGCGATTGCATTAATTACTAACGAATACTTGTCTGGAAAGCACATCAATATAATATGGCGTTACCTAAGACCGGATTTTAGGTAAACGGGAAAAGATCTGCCAAAGTAATCAAGAATCGTCTGCAATTGAAATTCAACAAAAGGCTGTGTATACAGACTGACGACATGCAGAACAGTATATTACGTGGATAGGTTTTTAATAATTGCTAATAGTTGTTTCTGTTTATCTATTTGTTATCATTTCCTCTCATTTTGTTTGTGTTGTGTGTTTGAAACATCAATTCAGACGTCTTTGTGGATCTTATTGCCTTCATATTGCTTTTGTGTGTGTGTGTGTGATTTTTTTTGTGGTTATCTCCTTGGTTGTTGTACGTATGTTAGTCTGTCCAGAATCTGAAACAAGGATTAACCAATAGGCCCTATGTTCGTCTATCTCTGTTTTTTATATTTATATTTATATTTTTTTTATGTGGAAACGTCCATTATGAAGTGAATATTGCTTTTGTGTTATTGATGTGTTAGTTTTTGTTAGCTGTTATTATTATTATTATTATTATTATCTTGTAAGTTAGTGGAGGTATGGTGGTCGGTCGAGTCTCTCAGACAGGAATTAGCCGATATGTTCGTCTATCTCTGTTTTATTATTATTATTATTATTATTTTTTTATATATATATTTATATATATATATATATATATATATATATATATATATATATATATATATATATATATATATATATATATATATATATATATATATATATCACATATAATGTTGGTCAATATTCACAAAGAGTGCTCTATGCCAAGGCAGAGCTAGAATATCACATAATATACTTAACTAAACTATCATCATACTGCTACTCGGAGTTTCACGTGTACGGCTCGCGCACCGATCATCAGGCAACTGATGATGATCGGTGCGCGAGCCGTACACGTGGAACTCCGAGTAGCAGTATGATGATAGTTTAGTTAAGTATATTATGTGATATATATATATATATATATATATATATATATATATATATATATATATATATATATATATATATATATATATGTATATATATGTATATATATATATATATATATATATATATATATATATATATATATATATATATATATATTTATATTATTATTTATGTGCAAACGTCCAAATAAAGTAAATATTGCTTTTGTGTTATTGCTGTGTTATCTTTTTATTTATTATTATCTTGTAGGTTATTGGACGAATGGTGGTCGGTCCAGACTCACAGGGAGAAGAACTGGCTCACTGGAATGATATGATCTCATCATGCAAACCCGTAGCGAGATGGCATAGGCTAAGTCCTTAGATAAACCTGTTCCGCGAACCATCTTATCTATTTTATTACTTCTCAAAATGCATCGTCAACGTTTCGGCGGATCTTTGGAGAAGGAAAAGAAAACTATATACGAAATGAAGAATAATCGGCAGAGGAGTCCTCGCTATCTCTTCAGTTCCGGATTAACGTATTGAATGTCTACAGTCTTTTGCTTTGATTTATCAGTCAAAGCATTATATACGTAAGCGAGCGTAACATTACCTCGTCAGTGCCAGGCAATTTTATGCACAAAACGGTACCAAGCAAAATTGTTTGTCTTCAAAATAGAGTGGCAATGTTGATAAAAACAATCTACTAGATATTGTCACCAAATGAACTTTTGGAATGAAAAAAAAAACCCACACACACACAAAACAAACGAGCAAGAGTAGTCATTTGTACAATAATGGGCTCTAATTTTTTTCTGCAATTATCTAAAATATAACCAAATTAAGGCAAAAAGTTGATTTAAGGTCCCAAAACAGGGAGGATATTGCTCATGGAAATTTACATCGATTGCTTTACGAACTTATCGATCTCGCAGGTACGGGTCGGTGTCTCACTTGACTATATCATGAGATTTAAAAGTTACGATAAAGATATATACCTAACGTGTGTGACATGAACGGCGATAAAGGATACTTGTTTCTTTGTATGTGTGTATGCATGTGTGTCTGTTTGTACGGATGAAAGAGACAATAAAAACAAATAATGACTGTGCGACGAGTAATGAACGCCGATAGTCGGTAAACAGAGGGAAATATTAATTCATATACAAAGTCAAATGATGGTGTCGATCGCTTTGAGACCGCCTTGTTAAAATAAATTTGGATGATTAATACTGACGTCATCGACCACCCGCCCCACCCCCTCCCCTCTGCCCCGTCCTCCGACATCCCCACATATGCTAGTGAGTCAAAGACATTGTTAGACATATTTTATCTTCAACAAGGGTTCTCCTCTCACCTTTAAAAAGTTCCTTCGTTGCATCATGTCATTGTCTAACTTAAAACCTCTTCAATATTTGGGAATAAATTAGAGGGTGACTGTATATGACTCAAGAAAATTATTGTTTACTTACCTTTCACCTTCAAGTTCCTTACGTAGACCGGAGGTACGTTTTCATGTCAAATGATAGAATGTGTAATTTACTAGTCAAATACGAAGTACGAAACTTTGCTTGAACACCAACAATAAACAAACACGGCTTGAAGTTTGGCTAGAAACATGTTTTTGCCAAAATATGTTTTTTTGTTAAAAATATGTTGGTTAAAAGGGGGAACGATCTATACATATACATATCTATATATATTATTAACATATACTAACATAATATATATATATATATATATACAATGTTTCTTACAAAATTGTGTGCAATTATTAACCTTCGATTCAGAGCCAACTGTACAAAGCGTTGTTTCTAATCCAATTTTCTTTCCATTTGATAAACCTCTCAAACATTTCCACCGTATAGTGTATGACGTCACCAATACAGTCATCTTTCGTAAAGGGCGATCAAAAGGCAGCATACGCCTTACCAATATTTTCGAATTCGCCAGCTGTACAGCTGCACGTAGAAGCTTAGATGGCAGGGAGTTATACTGAGAGTTTTCATTGTTTACATAGTTATACGTGAGTCCACGATTACGCAACATTTGAAACAAAGCAAAATCAAAAGCTGCGATGACATTTGCTCGACCTTTTATTAATACGTATTGGTTTAATTCTGTATTATTATATTTCATATAGATATAATTATGACAACGGCGATTATAAGATTTCATTTGAGGTTATGAAATTCTTGGACGCAAACAATTCTTTATCCTGAATATTCTTTTCACTCATGTGAAATATACTTTTAATTTGAATCTTTCCCTCTAAAAAGCACGTTGAGTTGTCCTTTATCAACATTTGGTGATTTTCATATTTATATGATCATTAATATCATAAATATAACCCGTTTTAACATTAAATACAGCAAATCCTGCACACATTTTATGTCTTTTCTCTGTTTCACTTTTTTAATATTTTCTTTCACGCAGGTTGAATTTTATATTTTAACATAGCCTAACTTTATAAAATGGAAAACAAAGCCGGTTTCTTATTGAGGAATATGTATAACTATAACTGTCTGTATGGGTCAAAACTAGGTACGTTTAACCAGGGAGTTGTTTAACCTGTATAATTTTTCGATAGACGAATCGTGTAGAACAAGCTGTAATCAATAAGTGTTCTACGAGTTCCAGAGAAAATAATTGCTTGAGACAAAGAACAAGATAAACAAACTCTCACGAAATTTAACCTATGAATTGAGCAATGTAGACCGATGTCGGTGCTCAAGCCCGTGACCTTATGTATGGATGGGGTTAGTCAGGATTGTATGCCGCCGATCTTGCGATTGAAATCTTTCGCGGCTCTGGATTTGGCCCGGGGACCGCCTATTGAGACCCCCTTGGTATATATGATCTGTCAACATATGATTCCCATTCACCAAAGTAACACAACTTCGTAGGTTATTCTCAATGAATTTGAAAGATAGCCAATGATGAATGAAACAGAGGCGAAAGGACGGTATCTGTTATTTAATGTGCACGTTTGAAAGGACAAACTAAGAGGGGAACTGCGGTCACCCATATCTATACATGATCGAGCAACTACACCTGTACCGTATAACTTAGCAAATGAAGTTTACCCATATTGACTCGTTTCATAGCCTGGGGTGCACGCACCCCTGGTGGTGTGAGGTAGGACACAAGGGGTGCGAAGCTATAGGCATACAGACAGACACATACACACAAATCGACCATACTCGTATTGAGAATAGCTTTCATCCACAGATGGTAAATAGGCTGCAGACGTGCTTTTGCAATAGCTAATATATGCGAGTAGCGGAAGATGTTAAGAAACACTGAAGGCTCTATAAAAGTTGAACCAATCAAGACTAGTGACCAAGGCCAAGCACGTCTTAATACATAGTAGGATAAACTTTAATATCTTTCATATCCAAGTTTACTTCCTTAGTTGTAATAAATTGAAACACATGTGGATCGATGACGTCACATAGTAGACTTGATCAAGTCTCCAGCAACGTGGGAGAGGAACATTTAATGTGTATTCCCTGTGATTTATCAACTCATTGCCGTTGCATATACACGTTAATTGGTATTTATAAGGGAGGGACGGGGACGGGGACGGGGACGGGGAGGGATGGGGATTAATTTCTGTGAAACAACAAACCCGCCGTTGTCTAAAAAGGTCGTTGCTGAGCATTAATTATTATTGAAGATTAAACCAATTTACGAAAAGAGTGTCGCATTTCACTAAATTCAATTTATTACAGATAAAAAGCATAGAAAATTGCTAGATTTGTCGACTTAAAAGGATCTCTCGGTTCTGCATTACAAAGGAATATCAGTTGATTGACCTCTATTCAAATACTTGATGCCTATAATGTGAACTCTACAGAACCCTAAATTTTGTCCTTCAAATTTTCCCTTTTCCCGCCTAAAATGACTTATTCAGCCTTGGTCGCTTTATAGAAATAACAGCTCAGACAGCTCAGAAAAATGTAAAAATAACTAAATAAAATTTACTAAATATACATTGACAAAATGGGCAAAGCGACTCTTCGAGCAATGTGAACCATCCATTCTAACTAATGTATCTAACTAACAGTTTGTGGTTTTATCTATTTGTGGTGTTACGTAATTGTGCCGATATATAAATAGATATTTGACTTTCAATGTATATATCTGTGCTACGTATATTCGTATATACGTATTTGCCTGATATTTGTCCTTACATATTTGTGTTCTACTGTTCTTACGTATTTGTGTAGAGGGAGACATCACTTCGGCAATCACAGACGGCCATATAAAGTAGGTCTGAGGGTCAGACGGGCCACCCCGTCATACATCTATACTCTGTCTAATAGCGACCTGATTTCTTCACTGTCATCGACAAAGCCTTGTATAGGACAGAGAACCGAAGTAAAGATCGTTTTTTTGAAGGTCAATAAAAGGTAACATGGAAAGTACACAACATGGTAAGTCGATATAGGTGGCTAAATTATCTTTGTTTTGCATGTCATAAAACTATAATTGAACTAAGCACCGGAAAGAAAACATATACGGAAAAATTTAACGTAATTTGGAAACGACAGACACATTCAAAACTGTATTATTGCATGGAATTTGTCAAACATATAGTGTTATCATGCTACTGCATTATCAAAAGAAATATCAATCACATGAAATAGACATTTCCCCGAAATAGCATCCCAGACCAGACTTCGGCCTTTCCTTTCCCTACATGCACCGCCCCACCCACCCCCCCCCCCCCCCTGCAGACAAACCACATTCGGTATAGTGCTCGTCAAAGACCATTGGTCCATAGCATCTATTTTCTTCTTGTTTTGGGGGAAGGGGGTCAATGAAAGTCAGCTCAAAAGCGACAATATGGATCCCGTATGCATTCTCTATACCACAAGTTCCTGTATTTGATTGTTTTACAATAAACGGCACACTCTGATACCGATTTTCTTAATGTCTCAACAAAAAGGTAGCTCTTATCAAGTAACAAATGGGGAACTCTTTCGTTACAAAAAAAATGGAAAAGGGCAAGTTTTCATGAACAAAAATGCGGCACGTGGAAGGTATGAAACGGGCACTTAGAAGTATGCCACCAAACTTGGGTTTTCACAAAACTGGGGGAGTTGGAGGGAGGGGTGGGCTGGAGGTGTGGGGTGGGGGGGGGGGGGGTCCACAGCCCCTTTTCGGGGCTCGATAGAGAGAATGCCGTTTGTGGTAATAGATGCGTCTGTTTTAGTGAGTGTTGTTTTTTGGGCCAGTAAATTTGCGGAAAGACACATTCCCTAATCTCTATAGGCTACCGTATTTCATTCCTCAGATTCCTAATATTTATACAACAATAGTCCGAGACAATTAGTTAGTAAGAAGAAACGACTGATAAGTCCGTTCTGTTACAGTGATCGAACGACTAAAATCAACATAGTTGAACTATATCGATTGGTTTAAGTAACATCACAGATGTATTTACCGCACTATAATAGATTAATTGTGGTCATTTGTAATGACGGAGGAAATCCGATTGAAAAAGGCTTATTCGTTCAAAAAAAATGGTGACTTTTGCTGGACCTGCAGTACTACACGGAGACAAAAATATCATGTGTAGCATTATATGTTCTCCGTGTAGCGGAATCGTGAAACACTGTACCTGACGATGATCACACAGTCACAGTCTCGATGCAAGGGGACTGGGGTTGAGAGCGGATCAGTTGGTTCGTTGTTTGGTGTTTCCAATGTCCAGGTTCTGTCTTGGGAGACTTTCTTAAAAAGTACCCGGCATTCTCAACAAGTTACTCGCTCATCAGCCAATACAGTGTGGTAAATACGGACACAGGTGTCGATGGAATGTACATCTGGAAAGAAGAGAGGAGAGGGTGGGGAGGAATCTTGGGGAGCCTGGAGGGTGTGGGGAGTAAGTTAGCGGCAAGTGGTTGAAATGAAGTCCACTCATTGTTATTTAAACTGGAGTAGAGTGATTTGAATCTAAATTTACAACTTATTTAAAAAAAGTGAAATAGCTGAAAATAGGGTGAAGAGAAACGAAACCTCTTAGGTACCACCCGGTGTCCCACCGTGTTGCCCTCAAATATATCTAACCCACCCGACACTACGTTATCTTGACATAATGGTGCAACCAAGACGCCATGGATTCCTGCAGGAACGGTAAAACATTGGGCTAATGCTTGGGAAATATGGGATGATATATATTCGCTACTTAACCCCTACATTTATCATGTTTCGATGTTATTTCTTGGAGTACGGGAACAGTCTGGCTAACGAAAAACACACCAGGTAGGCTTTCTTTTTCCCAATGGACTTACTTTGGACTATACAGGTATTGTTCTATGTTGTGCTCTATCGGGATGAGTGAGTGTGGTGTGCTAAATCAGTAATCAGAAATACCAGAAAAGAAAAGAAAAGGAAAGAAGAGAAGAGAAAAGAAAACGAGTATGTCAAACTCAGTTAATGTTGAAGTCAAGCAGTGATAGGCTACTATAACGTACGATATTCGCACACGGTGATATGAATGTTTTTCTCATCAACAAACATGTCATAGTAATGATGCGGTCAGTCACGTGATTGCGCAGACCGAAATAGACCTGTACTACCTAACTGATAATGGTATCACTCAAAAACTCATCTGGAAACTGCAAAACCCATAGCGTGTTAGAATGATATATCTAACGTTGTATGTCATATATATATATATATATATATATATATATATATATATAGGCCTATATATATATATAGGCCTATATATATATATATATGTTGAGACTAGTGGAACACTAGTAGTTGTAACTCCGAGTGAAAGTGTTCCACTAGTCTCAACTAGTCTCAACATATATTCCGCTCTGTCCCCCGGACATAGATCACTCTGCGCCAAGATAGACGCCAACCAACCTACTCTATATGTATATATATATATATACACGTTCGGTTGATTGGGGTCTATATCTATATATAATCGCCATAATCTTTACAATTATTAATACTTAGAATATCGAGTATTTTTGTTTGTCATATTTTATATTTTTAGCTCAGTCAAAAATCACACCTAACACAACGTATGTTTGGAAAACAATAATGGCCCTTTTTCTTTACTGCGATCGGAAGCTGATCGAGTAACTTCTATGTCATTATCGCTAGCTTACACCATCTATTTCCGTTCACAGGTCATATCAAATTATATTATGCATGTCTGCACCAACACGTTCATTTCACATTAAAATGATACACAAGACAAGATTGACGTTGTAACCAGAGATCGTAATTTCAAATCAATAACAACTGAAAATCGATATCTGTGAATTTGATCTAATATCCTGATGGTTCCTCACAGTTTTGATTTTTATCGAAATTGTCATTATTTTTGTACTTCTTTGTTTGCTTGGTACGTGTTACATTCGGATTATTATGATATTTTCGAAGATATTTTTGATGATCATGGTGCAGGGGCGGGATTTGATATGTGACGGGGGGGGGGGGGTGGGTAATCACGGGAGGTCCAAGATTTAAATAAGAATCGTCACAATCGGTTGATCTTTTTTTATAGCCTGTGTAATGACTTATAAGTAAGAAAAGGTATCAAAGTTTCGCAGAGTTGTCAGTATTGCTGTGGCATTAACCAACAAAATTACCGATCGACTTGGACAAAAATGCCAACTTAAGATCTGGGGAAAAGTGGGGAAGGGTTGGGGGGGGGGGGCAAGTTAGGCTGCATCATGTAGCCTTGTATATGATAGAATATCTTTGATATTCCCCAAATTTAATATAATATTTTCTTTAGCTGCATGTTTGGGGAACTTGTTCGTAGTAAATATGTCTATCATATACTGCCATATGACGATGACTGGGTTTGTGTCTCTGTTAACGGTCCAGTATGGCATATGATGGAATTGAGAATATATGGAAATGAGTGTACATTGTTTGACATTCCATATATAACCGATTCCAAACTCGGGTCCGGGCGCAATTTTTTTCCCGGAACAGGTTTGCAATTACGGAGTTGGCTGATCAGCCAATCAGATTGCTCGTGACGTCATCATCAATAATGACCATCGCTCGGAAGTTGGAAGACATACACTGAATCAGAAGTATGGTAAGGTCCATAGGTCATAAAATGTCAAAACATTAATGAGTTCATTGACGTAACTGAAACATGTTGCTTAAAGTTAAGCTTGTAGTTGATTGACCTGTGACACTTTGTTAAGTCTAGTAACGGGGTTTCCTTCCAAACGTCCTAACTATACTATTAATGCTTGGATCACATGTTGACCTTACTTATGATACATATGCTACATTCCACTGGGTTCGTGTTTACATTATCCAAGATTCGTGAGACGTTCTATTGTAATCGGAATTCGTTTCGTGGAATGGGTACACTAAAATCAACTTCACGACGAGAGTTCACGGGTCTTGAATGAATATACGCAAAACATGACAGCAGCAATATTCAAAAGTTCGGTACAATACGTGAGTGAATTGCGCGACTAGATTAGGACTCTAGTTAGTCTGAACTTTCTTATCTAAAATTTGGAAAATGATAAGCGAAAAATCAAGGTTACAAAACTTTTCTGTTGTATTATATGTATCTCCATTGGGGTAAATCATATATAGAGGAACTATTGAATAAACACCGTGTACACATAGGACGGGTATATCTTCGTTTATTTATTTACTATAGCTGATATACCACTTGCTACACATTCATTTCTTATTTACGTCTTGGCTTGCCTATAAAAAGAGTGGTTATTCTGTCTAAATTGTCAGATTCAAAGCAACAGTGGTGCACTCTGTACAATCATAACACTTGGGTAATACGCCCTCAATACAGTTATACAAAGCCAATTTATACGCATTCACACACCTGTAGAATCACTGTGGACGAGTGGTACGGACTTCGGTCTGTGACACAAGATCCGGGATTCGATTCCTACATTCGCCTGATGAGTCCCAAAAGGACCAAACCGGTCTTGAAGTTGAATTTTTCTGGTGTGTTATTCTTTATTTATTTACTATACATCTGTCATGCCACTTGCTACACATTCATTTCCTATATATGCATATAAACATATATATTACACATACTTCTTGCAGTTAGAACGCCAGAATGCCCCCTGTAAATACCCGCGTACCATTTTTTTCTTTCAGGTGGAAACATCTGTAGAAAAAGCCACATGTCAAAATCTTAACCCGAGGTGGCAAAAATGACAACTTTTTTTTCGATACAAAAGAAGAAAAAAAAACTGGAACAGGCGGTTTGGGATTCCAACAGGGCTCGAACCTTGTGAATTGTTGATGTGGTAAAAACGAAGAGAACGTGTTCACCGCAGAAATTTCCGAAGTAACCTGGGAAGGTACAACTAAATGAGTATTACAGATTCCTTATGCGTCTGGATACCACATGGATTCAATTTGCACGCCTTACCACCACTGACTGGTTTCAATCTTGATACATTGTTTCAATATGTTTTTAGATGCATGGTTATGAATGGATGTGTACAAAGTTATTATGCAAATGAGACAATTAAGATAGACCTATGTTGTTCTTCTGCAGCATGACACACTTATAGAATTTGACTGTTTACTTACAACACCGACCCACCCCCTCCCCACCCCCTCCCCCGCCCACCACCAGCTAATTACACAAACCCAGGTCTAAGATAACTGATGGTAGCTTATACGCCTAAAACGTTTTCGAGAATATCTGTATTACTTAAAATAACAACGCACTGAAATGCCTCGAATAAAAACGTCAATATTTTTTCTTTTGATTTATTTTGGCACATGTTGCCCATGTGACATTTTATCCAGGTGTGTGTGTGTGGGGGGCGGGGTGGGGGGTGGGGTTTCTAAGGAACTTTTTTTAATTGTAATTAACGGAAATGTCATTATGACCTTCTAAATAACAATGTTTGGTTTTGCTATATATAGATATATATATATATATATATATACACATATGTAATTTGTCAAACTCAAATAGCTAATTCAATGAGCGGTCTCTTTCCACCTTTGTATAATATAAAAACGGCATAGATTTTCATGAACGTGACATGTTCGTTAGAGTTAAGCAATGCCCTTTTTGTGAAGATTTTCTGGGTATCCAGGCGATTAGAATGCTGAGAAAGAACTCGGTCAATATATATATAGGCTATAGGGATATATGATTTGACATTTTTGTATCATAAAAAACGCCCCTTTTCGAAAGAATCTTGACATTTTCGTAAAGTTGAACCAATGCCCTTCAGGAGAAATGCATGGTATCCTAAATGCTGCAAAGAAAGTAGGTCGAATGTTCTTTGTAAGTGAATATGGTACATTCCTCTTTCTTGAAATATTCATTGTCTGAGGATCTTGCTCTTGGTAACTTTCCAAAGTTCATTACTTTCGTTCTACTTACTGATTCTCAACAATTCTCAACGCTGACACTTCTTGTCGCTTCAAATAGTTTCTTTCAACCTTTTTTCTCCTTTTCATGTTTCTGGTGATTTCGTACTTTGTAAGAATAAATTAAAATACTGAGAAGTGTAGTGTCAATATGTTTTATGATACCCCCCCGCCCCCACCCCAAATGAAGTTAACATAATGTTATATTTCTACAGTTAAATGGACTGGATAGTGCCTTTAAAGTAAATTTGATGATGAAATTCAATTCCTCTTCTCCGGTCTATTGTTGTAGTGATCTATTGATTGATCAGGGAGTTGTTATGGAACAACTCCCTGGTGTAACATGTGGCTGTTTAGTGATGGGGAAATAACTGTAGCTTTCCAGGCCAATTATCTGCTCATAAACTACGCCCTCACGCTATCCCCAGTTACCATCCTCTGCAAGCAAAACAGTGTTGAAGTGAAACAAAGGATCGTTTAATTAATATGCGCTTTATAGTTCATTAACCAACTTATGAGGATAATAAAGCACTCGAATTCGTCTTTTGGGTCTCTATTTCATCTTTTTTTAATACAACCAAAACAAGGGGATATATTTCGACGTAAATGCAACATACACTGCATCAAACCAGGGAGTTGTTATGGAACTCCCTGGTTACACGTAGAAGAAACCTAACAGCTTAAAACGTATACACTTGGATGCGGGTGGCCATCTCATTTACAGTTTTAACTCAAGTTTTGATTTTTGATTTTTTAATTTGGATTTTGATTAGGCTACTACTGGATGAAAAATCCCACCTTACCTTTGCTGGCCAGGGATCGTACCCACTACCGTGCCCACTATCGTACCCACTACCACCTACATGCTAGATTTTAATTTCTTTTGATCCCAACTTCTTTATCCACTCGCCCTCATATCTTTATCCCACGTTCTCCATTCTAACAACCCTCCACCTCCTGCTCGGCCCACCTGTACATTAATATCTTCTTTGAATCGACGGGATAGCGTTGGGGTGTAGATGAGGTTTAATTTAAAGAAATTTGTTGAACCATTTCGGTCTTAAATTTTGCCCCCAAAAAGATAACGTCCTTGTTCTCGTTGTTCAATCGAAAAGTCTTAAAGGGACGTATCGGTTCCCCTTTTTCTTTTCTTCTCGAATTCTGTACTTTCTTGGTGTGATATTATACCTACAACAATTAATTTTTCCTATATTTTTCTTTGTCCCAGCGTGGGTTTCTACATGTCCTTAGGCTGTACATTCCTGTGGTGTCAAACATCGCCCAATCCATAGAAGACCCACATCATGATCCCTAGAGAATTTGAAGTCATAGAAAATGGAAGATTGGTCCAAATTCAACCTTAATTCAGCAGCTAATGAAAACAATTTTGTTTAGCCCTATTCGTCGGGCAGACCCAGATATTGTGTGTGCTCTGTGGAAGTTTGATTTATGAGACATCTGGTGGAAAAGGACGGTTGCTTAACTTAAGTTTTATTTTCATTTTGCGAGGCAGAATGTCAAAGAATGTCAAATGTAGAAGCTAAAAGCTAACAAAATTTTGTTTTTTTGTAAATTGTCAAAGTATTGTTTTTTAACTTTTAGCCTTAATCTCATTTAAACCTTACATTCATAGTGCAGACAACACAATGTGTCTGTAGGTTATGCTTCATTTGATTATAAATTTATGGGATGAATTTTAATATTTACAATATAATATTTGACCTTTGACCACCACAAAACCAAATATGTTCTTAATTAATGTGGATCTTCTTATTAAGTATGAAGTTCATTTCAAGCTTTAATTTTCCAGTCACCCTGTTTGTATGGTTCTCAGAAATGGATCTATATTGACCTCAAATGACCTTTGACCGCCACCAATAATTTCCATACTAAGGAAACATTACATATCTGGTATGTAATCATTCGAAGCTACTGTTTTTAATGTACCATTTTTAAGTTCAGACTGCGGACCCCATTGTTTCTTCCATTATTCAAATCCACGTAACCCTAACCATAACCGTAACAATACCCCTTAACAATAGAATTCTTCTGAGGACATGGTGATTATTTCCAAATAACATCAGAGGACTTGGAATTCCTTGTTCAACTTCTCAGTCAGAACACAAAACAAGTGCACACATACGGACGGACAGCTTGTTACTTCCTCGCCAGATATGAACTTCCGGTCACCCTCGGTCACCCCACCACGGGTGAGCTCCCCCACTCACTTTTCATTATCTTTTACCATGGCAACCATTGCTGTGGTAACCGACTACAACATCTTATCTTCCCTATGGGAGCGATGAGATAAAAATAGCCATGTGACATGTAATTCAACACAGAACAGCTTATCGTAAGATCGCGAAATTGAATCAAGCATGACCAAAAACGATTTCATCTTTCAAAGAAACAGCAAAAAAGGAAACAAAGAAACACATTTTTTAAAGGAAATCTTGATGTTTTCGGAATGAACCTTGACTCAATATCCTATATCTGATGAATTCAACTGTGCACTAGACTGTTGTATATTTGAGTTATTCCAAGTGGATCAATTCATCTGCACGTGCGCCACGTTTACGTATATCTTGCAGCGTAGCCGATACACATATAGAAAAACAGTTGCGATGACATAGTTATTAAGTTTTCTAGTTTTGCATTTTCCTACAAATATCATGCTTTCATGTGTTTCTCACGACAAGTCATGTTATTACGTCGCACAGTGTAATTTAATGTCAACTGTGTCTCTCTAACGTGTTAGTTAGTATACAGTTCATATTAACTTATGTCTTTATAAGTTGTCTTTATGTCTTTATAAGTTGTCTTTATAAGTTAATGCTATGCCATGCCATGTTAATCAGTGGCGGAGCTAGGGGTATTGGTCAAGGGGGGCGAGAATGGTCTGTAGGGGCGCTTTCGACACTATCTAAGCGGAGCGCCACCATAGGTTGGCGCGGAGCGTACAGAATTTTTTTGAGTAAAGATACTCCCTAGATCGCCGGAAATGATCTTTCCTGGCCTTGCTAATTTGCAGATAAAAGATGAAATAATAGGTCTCATCGCCAACAAAATGTGACAAATGTCAATAGGTAGATGAGAGCGCAATAAAAAAGTCAATAATCGCGAATAAGTTAAAAGGGGTAACAAGCTGAAAAGGGCGCCAGCAGTCCATTTGAGTCCGTCAGGGGGGGGGGGGGCATCTGCCCCCTGACTGTATGGACGCTCCGCCACTGATGTTAATGTCATGCTACGTCGTGTTATTGCTATGTCTTTGTCATACTGGTGTCATGCAACTTTTATGTCGCACAACGTCATCGTCATTCCCATGTAAATACATGTAATGTTTATGTCGCGTATTGTCATTTTGACGTCATGGAATGATAGGTTAAATATCATATAAAGTTGAACCATGTCACGTCATTGTCGTTCAATTGCATACAATGTATACAACGTCATCATGTCGTAGCATGATATACTCTATATTATAAAGGTGGTGACAAATGCGGTATACACTAAGCATAATACCTAAATCACCACGTGTTAGCTATTTCACCACGTGTTATCTGTTTTATCTCCAAACAGGCATTGGTTAGAGCACTTAACACTCCACAAGCCGCAGTTTACCCCATGTCACAGGCGACTGGGAACGTTTCGAATTCACAGCTTGAATAATAAGTACCTAGGGCAATGCACTATAATTCTGAAGCTACACTAGATTTATGTACACGATTTAATAGTAGGTCTTGTTCGTTTTTGACATGCTGCCCTCTACATCGCGGTCATTTGCATGGCCTCGTGACATGAAAAGTATGTGCAATGTTGTATGAAACTTGCAAAGTTACAAACAGTTACAAATTTCATCTTCTTTGTAGTGGGATGAGGAGATGGAGAGGACAGCAGGAGGAGGAAGGGAAGGGGGAGAGGTGGGATTGCTAGAGAAAGGGGTGATAGGAGAGAAGTTAACTGCAAGAGAGAACGTTGTTGTGTTGGGGTTAAAAATGAAAAAAACTTTCACATAGCAGGCTATGCTATAGAGAACTTTCGGTGTAACATGTGCATAGAAAGGAATAGGCACTGGGAATGGGGGGGGGGGGAGGTTGGCCTTGCGATCTCTTCTAAATGGAAATGGAGAGTGGGGAGGTGTAACGATGACAAATGCCACCATAATTAAAATGCATCTCGGAAAATACGTGTTACGTCTTTTATCCAATGTGTGATGACATAATTCCGAGACCCTCACACAGGTTTAAGAGTGTTTTGTTCGGTGAGGGGTGGTGTGGGGGGGGGTATTTGGGGAAGGGCCTGAGTGTTGTTAGCATCGCTTTGTATGCTACCACCACGCCCGCGTGCAAATCATTGTTGTGGGTATTGGTTGTGTCATGAACACCCAACCCCTCCCTACCCCGGTGTTGGCGACCCTGCATGTAAATTGCATGGCAACGAGGTGAAAATCAAATATCGAAATTGCAAAGAAATGATTAAATGCAAAAAGAACATTAATGATTCAGCTGTCGACGTTGTTTATTTTTAGAAATTATTCGTCTGCCTTACGCTACAATGAGTCGCATCCGACTCTATCACAGCTAAACCTTTACCTCCCGCCATCATTTATGATGGAGTCAACATAATCTCAATCGTTTCATGATATCCTTTCCTCACAAGTTCATGGTAATCTTTTTTTCACCCATACAAAACAAACAACTTCACATAACTTAATCACTTGGAGGTTAGATGTGTGGTATAACATCCGCCACATAGATCTGTCGTCGGTTTCCTTCTTAGTCCACTTAATCCAATTCAGTTATCCATGAACATTTAATTCGCATTTTATTTATGATAAGACTTAATCCATATAGCTAGGTTCTATTCGCGATGACAATGTTACTTAGTTGGAGAACAAAGGCAAAACGAAAAAAAAAGAAACTCTGACAAATTAGTCCCATTTTTCCGGTATCCAGCGTTCCCAAGTTCCTCAAAGTTTCTATACTTCGTACCCATTAAAAAAGCTTAACTCCGCCTGTCAAGGTGATAAACTTCCTGTAGAGACAAAAAGGATTATACACATTAAGGAAGCGACTACAGCAGTCTCCGCCCATCCGTCACAGCCAGGCAATTACTACTGACATCAATAGCCTTTGTACGTACACTCGCAACCCTTGCTTGTTGTAGCTTTCACGGAGTGTTGGTTCGTCTGCTAAGATCTGTTGGCCGCTCATCAGGCCCGGGAAAGGTAGGACCGAAACCGCTTGTTGCTTAAAAAAAGGGATTCCTATAGCTCCTCCACTAGCTATTTTATCTTGTGTTTTGGAAACCACAAATGGTAAGATTTAAAAGGATACCAGTTCACTTGTTTCAATGAGTTTTTGTTTCACATTTTCCAAAGCTAG
Source organism: Apostichopus japonicus (assembly GCF_037975245.1). Taxonomy (NCBI): domain Eukaryota; kingdom Metazoa; phylum Echinodermata; class Holothuroidea; order Aspidochirotida; family Stichopodidae; genus Apostichopus; species Apostichopus japonicus. The sequence continues at coordinate 6,333,173 of NC_092582.1, forward strand.
TTTTCTTTTTCTGGAGCCTGCAATTCGAATGAAGCAAAGGTCAGCATTCTGTAAGCTGTGTCACTAGCCCACGTGGAGTACGGTATTACTCCAGTAATATATAAACGTGACCTGATGCGGAGAGCACGATAAAAGTCACTTCTGGTTTCCGGATGTTAGATTTCAGCCTTTCTGGATATAAGCATTCGCTCGGAGTCGGGGAACGAAATAAACAACGAGGAACACTTTTTTTTTGTTGCTTCAAATGTGGGATAGTATATAGATGAAATTCAAGTTCACTTTTTGTGAAAACTCTCTTTTAATATAAGCCACCAATAGTTAACCATATCTATACATTTATTCATCTTTCCAAAAAAAGAAAAAAAAATTGCGAGACCATAATATGCTACATCAGCTAATTAACTAGGGCATATATAGTAACGTGACATACTGTTGGGATTATAAACATAACCGTTGACCGTTCGATTGAATTGATGAGGTGTATTTTATAATCATTTTTGTATCAGCTCTCGTTACAATTTTGGACCGGTTTCCTGCGGATTTTGAGGTGAACACTTACTACTTCGTCGTAACGGTTCCTGTGACCATGAAAAAGTCAATGTTCCACTAGCGTGAAGTACTATGCAGCCGAAGCTTACACAGTTACGAGCGCAACAATGTTTGCATCACCTAAACGGATACGTTGGTAAGTTAAACAGGAATTTGTTGTATCATATAGGGCAGGACAGTCGGTTCTCTAATGAATTGTTGATTAATTTCGTTGTGTGTTCTTGTTGTTGCTATTGTTGTTTTGAACGGAAAAGACAAAGGTCTGGCTGTTCAGATGACAGCTCGAGCACTAAAATATTTGGCTGGTGCCGAGGATGGGGATGTTTCTTTGTATGAAACACTTGAGGCTTCGCTATTCGGGGCAATGTTTAAAATAAGTATGCAGGCATGGGATTAATAAGGTATTTCCTTGAAATACCGGCCGGTGGGAGGAGGGGTAGTGGTTTAGTGGGTAAACTGGGGAGGAGGGTGAAGGAGGAATCTTCTCATAAACCAACTTCCGAGTTCCTTTAACCAGTTTAACCGACCGACTAAACCCGGCTAAATTTGTAGTTCAATGACCTTATCGTGTTAAAAAAGTACGGATCAGGTCCAAATTACCTCGCCTGTATATGTTACGTATATGGATTGTTTATCATGTGGGTTATAGCATTGGGATTAGAATGAAAGAGTATAGGGCTAGAGTTCCTAAACCTAACCCATATTACATATTTCAATGCAAGAAGTGAAAGCAATGAACGTACAGCCTCATTTGGCAAACCAAAAATAATTCTCACGAGGTTTAATGAGAATTTATACGAGGTCCCCTCCTTCGTGAGAATGGTACGAGGTACTGTGAGACCAGCCACAGACCAAACGAGAATGAACAGAGGTCTCGCGAGAATAACACGACAACTAGTGTTAAGAATTGTATACGATACCTCGCAAAAACCAGCAAAAGATTTAATTAGAAAGAAATGAGACCTCGCGAAAACGCACACAATAATATGTGAGAATGGTAGCCTATACAATACCATGTTGGAGTTCTTATGAGAAAGGCCAGTAAGAGCTTGCGAGGTTAACACAAGATCGTTTTTCCATCTATATGTGTCTATACACATCATGTAAATGATGTATATCAGAACCATTAATATCAAATTAAAACAAAAAACATTGTTTCAAAAATAGAACCTAATAATATATATATATATATATATATATATCAAAATTATCAACCGATAAACTGTTGTAACAAATTATGTGTAACATTCTACCCTTGTTTTCTACAAGAGGGACTGTATCCCACCCCCCCCCATAACTATAGCTAATTATAGCCTAATATTTACTCCACTCCTCCCAGACATGACGTCTCTCTCTATGAAGTTAATATCTTAACTGAATATATGACAGGATATATATGGACAACATTTGACTAGTTATCTGTTCGTGAGATATATGTGTTCTCTTCCATATACCTGCTCACATGTGGCGAGCGGGAAAATGTGTCATAGGCCTATTGTAGACAATATACTGTACTTCAATCCATAAATTGGTTATTGGTATTTCTTGGGTCATGTTGAGCTAAAGTTGTTTAAACAGCATGATTCTCACCTCACGCCATGCTCTTGCAAGAAGCCATGTTTTTTCAAACCGATCATTTTTGTCTCCATACCAAGCACACAAACACATATACATACACATGCAAACATACACTGCTTTCAACGTCCTCGTATGCTGGTTGTATTTCATGCAGGATGACCCCCAAAATAGATAAATAAATCAATTTAATAAAACAATATTAAAACCACCCTTATAAGATGACCACCACTGACCTACAAGGCCTGGATTGCTTTGAGTTGGTACAGCACGTCTTGTAATCGTGTATGGTAAGCCATGTGGGACAAGCACTGCATAATATATCCGCGTATTAATTCGAATATACATGTGTTGTAGCCTACATGTGTAAAGTTTCGCTTTTTGAAGCGATCTCGCGAGCCCGCCAAAACATTTATCGTTGGTATATGTACACAGCAAGAGCGGAAATGTTTTTTCGTGTATATTCTAATTAATCCGTGCATATATTGGATTTAATCCCCATATGTATTTTATTTAAGACGTGTATATATTCGAATTAATACGTGTATATATTCGAATTAATACGCGGATATATTTAAGCCATATGATTGGCTAATAATATATACGCGTATATATTCCAATTAATACGCGTATAAATTCCAATTAATACGCGGATATATTATGCAGTGTTTGTCCCACATGGCTTGCCATAATCGTGAGGTCGAAATGGTTTGGATCCCGTACAAGGCAATGATTCCTTTGCTCGTTTTAAAAAAAAAATGTTTTGATTTGGATTTCGGCAGACTGGCTACGATAGTTTGGGTTGTTTTGTCCGAGTCGGCAGAAGTTTGTTGCTTTCCATGAAGCATCCATAAAATTACCTCCGATAGATATAACAAAATAGAGGAGATTTAAGTAATTCTTTATAACTCTGTGTGGAGAAGCTCATCTTGGACATTTATTACTAATCAAGAGTTCATCGTAACGTTATTAAACAGTCATATAGTTGACAGAGGTATACCGTACGTATTATTCCACGTATAGAGACATCACCTTGGTGAAGTTTAAGACCACCAAAATAACTTTATGGAGTTGGAAGGTCACAAGTTAACAACCAACAGTTGCTTGACTTCACATATTTTGGCTCTCCTACAAATAACCAACATGGGAATTCCCAGTGAAAGGTGAACTGTGAAAAAGTACACATAGGCCGATATGTGGCCGGAGTTAGCATCAAAACTCGAAATAATTATGTATGTAATGTATGTGTGTATATTTATGTGTGTATATATATGTATGTATGTATCCTATCCTACCACCACCAATTAGTGTGGGTGATGTTGGTATTTTAACAAGGCTTTAAAGAGATGTGAGACCAGTTTAATACTGTATATACTTGATACGATGGTGTATACCGTGCTATAGTGTGTATAGGCATAGTCACTCAGACGTTGTAACTGAGTTATGTGTGGTTTCGTTATCGTGTCTTGTCGGAACTGCAATATACGTGTGGGTTATAACGTAAGATAATCTCTTATGATCTCGCAATCGCTGGTCCACGGATGTTTTTCACAATTATAACACTAGGAGGTCAAGTGTATTAACCGATACCAAACTACATTTCAAGTATATTCCTGTAAACTGCGTGCTTTATAGCTTACTTAATCTTACACACATCTGTAAATATCAACAGCAAAGGATACTGTCATACTATGACATATGACAAAGCTATTAACCTAAGTACAGCCATATCTATTCTAGCAACATTCGGACTTTCTCAAATGCACTATTCCGTATACAATCGGTAGCCTTCATTGATTCATCATTATTATTCCCGTGGTACTATAATGTAGCTTAGAGTAAAGTAGTTCCATGATTTCATAGCCATAACTTACTTCAACTTTAGCGACGGAAACCGAGATTCTTGGTGCAGTCTTTGAAATGAACTATAGGGGCCAAAACAGCTTCCGTTACAGGTTGTTCAGGAACTGATATATATATATATATATATATATATATATATATACCGTATATATATATTATATATATAAATAAATATATATATATATATACCGTATATATATAAACCGTATATATATATACATATATATATATATATATAAATATATATATATATAAATATATATTTCTATATATAATATAATATATATATATATATATATATATATATATATAATCATTTGCAGAGAAATTAACCAGAAAAAATGCTAACCGTTGTAAAATTTAATTTATTCGTCTGTAAGCTATGTATGGAACAAATATTTCTCTCGTCTTTGAGTGTTCATCGAACACGCAGGCCAATTCTGTCAGCTCCAATTCTTCTTACGTACTGACAATTTTCAAGTTCAACCCCCATCGGTGGTCACAATTAGAAACTTCTTAATTTTTCCGGTTCATATCCGCTTCTAATGATGAATAGCTCTCATGCTGGTACTTCTAACAGCTCACAGGTGCTACCTTAAAATCGTTGTGTACTGCTGACTTATGGTACAGAATAATTCTAACCGGACAACACCGTGGGAATTACCACAAAGGAGCCGTAGTACTGTACATGGGAAGCATCAATTGTCAAAAAAAAAGAAGGAAAAAAGGAGCACGAATAAGTGGATGTTGGAATTAATGTCTGTTATAAGTAACGTTGGTATTTGAATAGAATACGTGCCCTCGGGATATGGTTAAATGCTTGAAGATGGTCTCTTAACTCCTACCTTTGATTAAAATTAATCCATGGTGACAAAGTAGACCCAACAGGAGCCAACTAACCCCTACCCCCCCCCCCCCCAACATCATATGGTTTTAATGGCTCAGTTGGGGTTGACTTTTAACCATATGATTATTCATTAGGCAGATTAGCCACTTAAAAACTTTCTGTATCTAAGTAAACTATAACGATGATGTTTTTTTAATATTAATGTTCGACCAACATGGAAGTCTGTTGTAGTCCTTCGTTTCTTATTGAGATGTTAGATTGTCAAAACTCCATATCTCTCTGAACCGAAATTATACAACAAATCATTTGTATTGGCTTAATTCTGAACTGATTCCTGCGATTTTCTTAAATAATAACAATTGATAAAATAATCAGCGGAACAATAAATCTTTGTGAAGTGTCGAGGATGCCAGTAAAAAAAAAATTCCGCATTTGTAAAATAAGTTTGGTTCTCATCGAAAAGGCTCGATGTGGGACAAATTTGTATCTGGTAACAATCTAATATTATCTCCGCCCGCATTGTCTCGACAGATGAGTCGGGGAAACCTCTGTTCGTAATTATGTGAATTCTTTTGATCTCGCTTTCCCTATATTTCTCGTCCCCAATAATAAAACAAAATGAAAAGTTTGACCAGGACACCCTGACCACAAATTACACATTGATGCTAAGAAAACATTCCCAGTGTCTCACGTTCAAGGACAAATCAATATATATAGATAATAAAAGAAAACAAAAGCGTTTAGAAAAGGTAAGCCATGAAAACAAAACCAGCCCCTCATTGAATTAAAATCCTTATTTCGAATATCCGAAGATACTTATAGATGCCTAAAAGTTCAACCATTCATAGTTCATACTGCAATGTATATATCTATTGTTATATATATATTAGATACTGAGATATTCATATAGCACATTGCATAAACGCATAATCTCTAAAGCAGCTCTTATCGTTCACATTGGAAGTTTTCTTAACTTTTCCGATTCTGTTCGACAAAGTTTTTTAATCAGGCACATAATAATGTAGTTCATTGGCTTGTCTATTCAAAGTACGGTCATTTGAAATAATGACGAAAATCATTTAAAAATCAGTTGAAAATCTCCAATTTGCTGTTTACATGTGAAGTGTCTGGTCGATGATATATGTTGAGGAAACCGTATGGATACATTCAATTGCTCATAAACCTACAATTTGATGTCTAAATTGAGGAATAATTATTAATTTATTCAAGTGGCTTTTGAATCTTCGATCGAATAATATTGTTAGAAAATACAAGTAGTTGACATATCCTATATTCTGCAGACAGAATCGCGCTCCTATAATAACATATAATCTACTTCGTTGGTACTTATTGAAAAAGTCAACAAAGTAGACCACAAAAAAAATCATTAAAAAAAAAATACGTTTGAGTCATATTGAACTCATCTTACATGCATTCAAAGGGTCACTCGCACTTACATTGTTTTAACCAGTGCAATAATTAGGGTTGACTCAGTTCCACATTGCAATCCCATATGCAGGTCATTATTTGCCATACTTTCACGTTCAACTAAAGTACTAAACATAGGACACTGTCACACATTTTTGGATCTGATCCCTACTAAAGTATGAATTTATCCTTACTTACAGTCAGGGTTCGCAGGTTTCTTCCGGGGGTGGAAAAAACCGCGGAATAAACCGCGGTTTATTCCACTCGGAAGAAATAGGTTTCTTCCAGTTTCTTCCGGACAAAATGGAAGAAACTCATTTTTTGGGGAAAAACTGTTGATAAAGTTTCATAACAACCTGCAATGATTTCTAACTATGTAATAAATGGACAAGAAGCACTATAGTGTCATCTAGGTTGTCTATATCTAGGTTTGAAGCACATGACCTGCTTCCAGCATATACTGTACACAATATAGTACTAGGCCACTAGCATCGGACAATTCAGGGAACAACTATGGGCAAGCAATATTTTGCAGACCAAGATGGTCCTGATTATAGCCCAGTTCTTAGTTAAAAACTAGTTTCTGAGTGGAGGGGCAAGTGTTCCTTGGAAATTAGTGTAGGCCTACTACAATGCACACTCATTACTACGATTACATTGACCACTATGACCATATTTTGTTGAGATTGAACTCAAGACACGAGGGTTACAGATTCGACTGGAAGTTGTAGTGTGAAATGAGGGCTGGCTCGTGGCCAGCTCTGTTTAATTGTGGATGTTTGTTCTTTTTGCTGTTGGGATTACAAGTCCTTCTGTTAACTACAAGTTGTAATTTAGGGAGTTGCAGAAATTAAACTGTTGCCTAAATCTAACAGATATTGTTCGGCTATTTTCTTGGTGTTAATTGTATTAAATCCTCAGTGCATGGGCCAATCCAGGTTAATCATTCATACAGTATGGCCAGTTATGAAATTCTGGTTGATGGGGGGATCGCGAGATGATAAGTAGTCCTTCAATATTGTGATATAAAGCAAACATCTTTTGGTGTAGAAAACAACCCAAAATTATAATCAAAACAAAAATATCATATTTTGATGGTTTCAATGGTATGCATTTCAGTCAGATGGTGGTAAACTATATTTGTGTCTTTATCATGTATGTGGGTTGTGCTGCGTATATGCCAATTTTCACAGTTTCTTCCAGTTTCTTCCGGTTTCTTCCAGTTTCTTCCGGAAGAAACTGGAAGAAACCTGGAAGAAACAGGTTTCTTCCAGTTTCTTCCACGTCCCCGGAAGAAATAGGTTTCTTCCGGAAGAAACCAAACCCTGCTTACAGTTTACAGTGCCAAAGCCCATGGTAAAAGAATAATTTATTCATGTAATTAAAAAATGTAGACAGGAGAGAATAAAAAATTGATATATACTACCCCTCTCTTTATATTTGTTTCATCTACACCTGCAGGCTCGTTACCTGGGTTATATATCTTTATTTAGACTCTCAACGAGAATATTTTTAGAAATGTAATCTTAAATTGTGTGGAACGACGATGTTAATCTTTACGTGTCATCGTAATAGCTCTCTGTTTCCCCCGTCTTGATAACATGTGACGGGTATTGTCGAAGGAGAAAGAAATATAACAGCAATGAATCACTAATGCCAAATACCTTTGCCCCATAATCGATGATTTCGTCTGGGCAATTAAATAGATGTTTACAAATGTACGTAAATAAACTATACATAAACACGCATATACTGTACTTATACATTAACATGTACATAAATATAATATATATATATATACATAAACAGATATGCACATATATATATATATATATATATATATATATATATATATATACATAAACAGATATGTATATATATATATACATATACAGATATGTATATATATATATACAGATATGTATATATATATATATATATACATAAACAGATATGCACATATATATATATATACATAAACAGATATGTATATATATATATATATAGTTATATACATATACAGATATGTATATATATATATATATATATACATATACAGATATGTATATATATATATATATATATATATATATATATATATATATATATATATATATATATATATATATATATATAAACAAATATATCAAGGCTTGAAATTTATCGTAACGCCAATTTCTGCGTTTTTTGTGTTACCTCAGTGTCCTTGTTACCCGTTGTCATAAAGTCTGAAGAAGTGAAAAACCGCAAAGGAAATGAATAAGACTTTTTGGTGTTACCTTTGCATTCTGTCTCACCTCACATGCTTTTGCGCGATCCATCATATGTTCGAGTGTAGATCACTAAACGTCTTTGGTCTATGCTTTTCGAATTTAGAGGTTCCTGTATTACAGTGATAGGTTTAACAGGGAACAAGTGATTGCTATTATACCACTGGTGTATCCTTATCTAACATCATGAAGGAACTCGCGCTCGTATTCGTGAATGGGCTTCATTCTGGCACGGCATATGATTTGAAATGTTTGATATAGTAGCTATACCGATGCACCAAGGGACTTTAACTGCTCTCAGTTGGTCCACTTCTATATCTACTTAAATATTATGCATAAACAGATGATGCTTTTTCACTGGAGTCACTGGACACTTTTGAAAAATTGACAAAAGATTTGCATTATCATAATAAATGTTCGGTCTGAACGTTTCATTTTGGCCCACCGCCTGTGACGTATATTGGTGGCGTTTGTTTGTGTGTGTGCGTGTGACATCCGGGTTTGTTAACCAAACTCAAAAAGTACTTGATGGTTCAATTAATACTTGACACGTGGATCCATCTTTGTGTAACACAATAACGTGTAAGGTAAAGATTGGATTAGTTTGGTATGTTAACCCACGTTAGTAAGTACAAAAACCCTATCGTGATTTGTAAAGTTCAAATGTCAAATTGACGTCAACAGAGGTCAAACCTGAAATCCTGTTAAACATTGTTATTTGTTACTCAGTATGTAGAGATTATTAGGAAGTGGGTGGTTCCTTGCTGGAAGCATAGGAAACTATGCAGTCCTATTGGCCAATGTGTGTGTGTGCGCGTGTGTGCGTTTGTTTTTCTATCTGACCGAGGACTTGAACAAAAGAATTTCAGGTCCTCGGTTGTGATTTCTAAAGAATCACCACGTCCTCGGAAGAATTCTATTGTATGGGGTATTGTTAACGTTAGGGTACGTGGATTTGAGCAATGGAAAATACAATGGGGTCCTCGGTCTGAATGTAATACAAACATGTATGTGTGTGTGTGTGCGTCTGTGACACTTGCTTGGGTCCGCGATAACTGAGAGATGAATATTTGTCATATTTGCTATGTAGATGTATTATAATGAGGAGGTGTGCTCTTTTGTTTTGGGGCTGACTTTATGAACATTATTAAAGTTAAGGGGTCAAAACGTAAACAAATTACATCTCAATAAATATGCATCATTAAGTCGGATTGTACCCAAACTATACGTAAACAGTTGTTGGTTAATATCTGGCCTAACTTTTTGGGGGACATATCTGGGCCTTAACAAATTCTTGGCCATTTTTTGGGCTGGGTGAACGCAGAATTGATTTCCACCTCAACTGCATTTTCTGACACATTCTTTGGGCTCGAATTTGTTGGTCCTTATATTTTTGGGACCATTTAGGCCCCACATTGTCTTTACAAAGTGTAACTTGCATGAACTTCATATTTAGAATGTATAGCCCCTTAGTTATTGCAGAAGCCAAATGACCTGTGAAGGTAAAGGCTATTTGAGGTTAACAGAGGTTAGCTCCAAACGTAAATCTTTGATGAATATTCAGACTCGATATATATTTACCTCATTGCAAGAACCTTGCTGATCACTTCAAGTCCACACGCCACATTGGTCATAACTTCAAAATCTTGTCTGCAGCGTTACAACGTGACAAGGAACCACCACACAGTTTTCTGACATTACACATGTATTTGCAGCCCGATCCCACTTCATGGTGTGTTTAATGCATATGCATGACATTTGGGCTCTTTGACCCAAGTTCAAACGATACAAGTGAAGACGATTGATCTGTGATAGCTGCCAGTAGTAAGTTGTGAAGTGTAGTACTATATAGCGACCTGTCATCAAAGATAAAGGAACAATTTGTAAATTTGAATCGTAATCATACACTGGTGGTAGAGACAAGTTTTTAGTCACAAAGTCACATTTCAGTAAAACAGTATGCATAGTAAGTTAAGAAAAGATCACAGTAATTAAGAGAATAAAATAACACCACAAGTGAGCCTTAGAATGTGTTTGGTATGATATGTGTCACTGTATGTGATGATTAGTACTCAAAGGATAAAACTGATTACCTTTTGGGTTTATCCTCAGCAACAGCTATATTACACTAGATAAGGAGTATGACTCCGTAGGACTAGATGGAGTATGTCCTATATAGGTGATTAAGGTCATAATAAGTGTCAAATGTGATGCAGAGTATACAAAGTAAATCTCTGCAGTGTCGCACGGATATACTGTATTATGTACATTCATGCAAGAACTAACCAGGCCCTAAAACTAGTACATACCACCTCAAACGCAAGAGATTATAACCTAGCAGAATGATTGACCACAATACAAAAGTATACTCATTGCGTGGACGTATCGACGTACTGTAGATTTGTGAATTTAGCTATCAAGCTTTCAAATGGCGTCGAAATTGATCTTGTGCTAAATTACCGCGACGCAAATGACATGGGTCCGAGGTGCACGCTGATCGTGGATGCATCATTATATGGGCTAGGGGCAGTAATAGCCCACAATGTACATGGTGCAGAGAAGGTCATAGCATTTGGCTTTGTCGTACGTTGTCCAAAAACTGAGAAGAAAACGATGGTGCAAACTGCAATGAACTTACAAGTGTTTTAGCGTAAAATGCTTTGACCTGCAGTAATGTTTGGTAAAGCAAGATCTAACACAAAAGAAACAAATTCAAATCACGTTCTTCATAGGACGTTAGTCATAGTTACTGATTAGTGCATAAGTACAACACGTACAGAAGAAATTGGGAATTCTTATTTCATGTCGATACATGGCGTCGGTGAAAGTTGCTTTGAAGCACGTAAGAAATTTTAAAGAAATTGACATTTATGTCTGGTAGTAATGTCATAACAGTCTAACTATCGCATTAAGGTATGCTTAGATCAATCATATGCTGCGACTTCCTGATAAATAAAAAAAAATTCACAAAGGTTATATCACTTTCTGATAGTGACAAAAAACCGTGCTTTGGCGATTTCATTTAAGCCGCACAAGTACACTAATAATCTTTTAATAGATATTTCTTGTTAACTTTAGCGTAACGTAATTTATTTGTCCAATTACAAGTACTTGTTGTATTAACTGGACATTGATATAACTATATGAGGGCAATAATTAAATAACCAGTCATAAATAGTGAAATATACGAAGTGGGAACGGCTGTGTATTTTTGAAAGATCGGAGATCCTAGATATCGTTATGATGCCAACAGGTCAGAATTATGGCACCGTTTTATAACTATGAAGATTGTGAAAACGATCGGGCCTCAATATACTAACTTGATAAATAACTTACCGAGAAAGTGCTTGCGGCGTTTATATCAGACGTAGTACTGTAGGTTTGTTATGCTTCCTTGAAGCATTTCGCAGATCTGCAAAGACATATACTAACAAAGTTACGTAAATTGGATGTCGACGAAAGTTATTAAATGTTTTATAGAAATTTGAAATGATTAACATGATGTACATATATATATATACCCCCTCTACATCAGGGGTTCCCTAACTGGGGTGCATGAACCCCAGGGGGTGCGTGAGTCCATCCCAGGGGGTCGTAAGACGTTTCTGAAAGTCAAAACTAGAGTACCTTTTGTTGAACTAAAATCTGATATATCATATAAGTTAGTAATGTATAGAAACGTCATACCTATCGACAAACTCTTTTCGCGTTCCATACGCATATGTTGCCATAGTAATACCGTACCATGCATGTGATAAATAACTGAATTATGAAACAGACACAGGCCGCATGACTTTGGTGAAGTTGGGGTACGCTTGACAGTACGTCGTGAAGATAAAGAGCTGATCTCATCTTGAAGTTTCCAAATAAATATTTGTTCATCTCTTGTTTTTTTTTTCATTACAATATTACAATATTACACTATGAACTTGATCGTTTACAAAGCACTGTTATGCGTATTATAGTATAATAATGACTCAGATCGTGTCTCGATAGGTTGGGGGTTCGTGGACAACTCTGACTTCCACAGGGGGTTCGTGTGGGGATAAGGTTAGGGAAATCCTGCTCTATAGGCTGTTTAGAACATTTATTTTTCCTGATAGTAGTTTTATCGTATTATTGTAGGTTCTCATTTGTATGTTATGTATGGATGCAGAAGACGTGCACTTCATTTGATTCAAGAGTGTACGACTTTGCCTGATCTGTTATTTGGAATGTTGGCCAAGTGTATTTCATACGAGACACAAATTAGATGAAATACAGTAAAGTAGTCTTCGTTTCAATGTTTACGTTTCTCAATATCGAGACTTTGCCCTCAAATCAGGTATAAAGCATTTAGAAGCATATCGGGTTATGTGTGTAGGCCCTAGTAATCGACAGACCATTAAACTCTTACCAATGCTTTTAAAGACACCTGCATCAAATGTGAAACTTATTGCAGACGACCCCATGTCCGTTCTATACACATCTCAATGGGAAGACGGCAAACCATAAACAAAACTTGGCCTCACACACATACATACACCCAAACATACACACATATATATAAATATATATATATATGTATATCAAATATGTATATTTATATACAGTATATATATATAAATGAAAATCGTAATGAGTTGGAAAATCAAGAACAGTGAAAAAACTTCCAGCCTCCACCGGGATTCGAACCCGGGCCTCCCGCTCTGTACGCGGACACCCTAACCAACTAGGCTATGGACGCTGATTGTATGTCCAGAGGTTCGAAACCGGTAAGGAAGGTCGTAATTCCACTGTAGGCGTTTGTCACCCCTATCGAACAATACTAGTTCTGTTTTTGGTGACATATTTTTCCTTACTCTAGGGATCAAACATGATGCTAACCAACTCGAAAATCATTTGTGATCCCTACAGCCGGATCTCGAAAGAGATACTTTGAACAGACTTTATGTTAATGGAATGGAGGTAAACGACAAAGGCAAATAAACATAAATATATATAATATATAATATATATATATATATATATATATATATATATATATATAGACATATATATATATATATATATATATATATATATATATAAATTCCAACCTACATACATACACACATACATACATGATACATACATTCATATATACCTACCTACATACATACATACGGTGTTAAACTATGACCATAACAGGGCACTGTTATGATATAGCTGTGGAATTGTTGAAGTGCACGCTGCTATGTATAGCGCAATTTGGTATACTAGAGTAGTGTAGCATATAAGTCTATGTGAACAGACACAGTGCTCACCGCATATACGAGGTACTACTTTCTGCATTTTTCTGCTGACATGGCCCAATCGCGGACACACGTGCTATCCTGGCCTTTGATTACTCTCTGAAAAGACTCAACAAGTTCCTTTCGAAAGTAGGAGTCGGAAACCCTGGAAATAAAGCTAACTCCGGGATTACGCAGGTACTCTGCAACAAGCACATTATGATCGATTGGTCTTTGGCTTTTCATACTACACAATATCTCGATTGTCGCAAGTTTTGACATTAGTGTGTGCCTTTCCCACGTAGGGTGGACAATCACAACAATTAGCGGTTATACTACTTTGTAGGGATTAAGAAATGGGTCTGCTAAACTGTTAGAGTATAGCTGGTTCATTATTCTAGCTTTCATTATAGAATAGACCACCAGATCGCTTCCATGACATACAAGAATTTGAAGAAACATGCTTCAAAGACCAGCTGGTACCTCGCACTGAACGGTATCTGAGGCGCAATATTGAAGCAAAAAAACAGCAAATCTGTTTGCCATACTGTGATGCCAAAACAATCTTTGTCCTAAAAATAAAAGCTATACTTATGCGTTTCAAATCATTTTGACAATATATCAAATAGAGGCATATCTCTCAGCTAGTACCAGTGTTTCGACTCACATTTTGCATGTAAAATACTAGAAATTTTATTGTTAGCCATTAATTGCATTCTGAGGGCAACCTGACCATTTGTAGGTTGATCTTGCTAAACGTAGACTCTCTTCCAAATTTGGAATAAACTCTCTAGCCGATCTGCAAACTTAGTAACCATTTTTATCCGCAAATACTAAAATTTGTCGACTCCATATATTCTCAAGCAAACACTTTCCTACTGTACTCTATGGACTTTTAGGAATATAGTTGAAAAGTGACAACGTCGTACGTGTGTTTTTGTTGGAATGTTTTCAAACTGATAAGATATATTTTATCATGTTGATGTATTTCTGTCATATATGATTATCATGAAAACATAACCCTCGTTTTCGAACTGAAAGACAGTAATTTTAGATCGTACAACGTGGTATGTGATATATGCGTGACATTTTACATATTAATCTGCGAGTCTGAACGAAAGCCCGCACTCTTTTTGAAAATATTAAAATATTACAAAACATAAGAACCGTCGTGATCCTGGTCAAGTTAACATGGGAAGTGATGACAGATTGTAAATCTTTCTTTTAACAACTCTTAAAATAAGTAAAATGAAGAACGGCCATCTAAACTGATGTTTGAAAGGGTAAAGGATAAAGGATAAAAGATAAAGGGTATGTACATGTATATATATATATATATATATATATATATATATATATATATATATATATATATATATATATATATATATATATATATATATATATATATATACTGGACCCCAATCCAATAGACTTGAGAACCCTCCTGACCAAACCTGATCATGGCCCAATCGAGGTATAGTGTGGTTTCGGTTCTCTCTGGCCCTCCTTCGCTCCAACCAATGTTTCTCGGAGCAACATGATCGTGAACTCCTGGTATGCACACTTGAAATAAGTCACAAACCTAACATAGATCCATTACCCTTTGCATTACATTCAATAAAATGATAAGTTTACCACACCTAGCTATGTGTTCATACAGAAAACACGAAGGTACAACGTGTATTAACACTCACTTCCACTGTTGCTAATTTATTCTGTCTATGTAGTTAAAATCAGACACATTGTCGCTTATACACACGCATGCAGCTACCAACACTGAATTATAAATTAGATCACAATGGTGGAGTTAAAAGGTTCAAGTGATGGCACCATTAACTAGGGAAATGATTTCCAATTAAAAGTGTGAGTAACGTGTTGTAGTTTACACAAGTTTTATTTTGGATTAACGAAGAAGCCGGTTATCTGACTGTGTCATTGATTGTTAAGACATTTATAATAGCAATTAAAGCACTATAGTGTATGTGTAAATCATCAGTTATATTTTCATGGTATTTTATTTTTATGATTATCATAAAAATACCATGATAGCACAGTTTACTATCATGATAGCACAAACATATGATGATACACGAAGAGCCATAAATGTATCGTTTGATTGGCTCGATGTGTACAGATTATTATCATGTTAGGCCTATGCTATTTCTTGAATGCACATTATAGGAGTGATAGTACCATAGTATGCACATAGGTTATATAAATATAGGCTATATATATATATATATATATATATAGGCTATAATAGGCTATATATATATATAGGCTATATATATATCATATATATATATATATACAGTATATAGATATAGACGTAGATAGAGATATAGATATAAATATTGATACAGGTACAGGTACAGGCACAGGTATAGGTACAGATACAGGTACAGGTACAAGTACAGGTACCGGTACAGATACAAGAACAGATACAGGTACAGGTAGAGATACAGATACAGGTACACATACAGGCACAGGTACAGAGACAGGTACATATACATATACAGGTACAGGTACATAAACAGGTACAGATACAGGTACAGATACAGTTACAGATACAGATACAGGTACAGGTACATATGTAGATACAAATACAGATACAGGTACATATACAGGTATAGGTACAGATAGAGGTACAGGAACAGATACAGGTATAGGTACAGGTACAGATACATATGCAGGTAACGTATTATACGTATACACTGCTGTGATCCGATATTAAACAGCCTCGTTTATATGATGCATGCGCCAACATTTGTCGGTGAGCAGTTTTTGCGGCATCACCTCAGTCAATATAAGTATTCTTGGTACTGAAGGATGAGATCATGGTGGTATCTTGTTAGTATTTGCACAATAGAGTAATCACGCAACTACATTAGTTGCACTGTAATCAACAGCATACATGACTTAGCATGTGTTCTGACTGGGTGGTTCACCATAACATCATACATAAGGAACGCTCTTCTCCCCCCCCCCCCCCCTCGTTACATTGTTATCAAAAATGTATAATACCCAGGTTACGTATTATATATCGTGTCGTGTTTCAATACATGCCACATACTACCCTAGACATCAAGATTACAAACATCATCTACGTCTGTCTACCAATATCCCTGCAAGGGTATGTCAGGAACCCGTTTAGAGTCTGATGATAGTTTGAGGCCCACATAAGGTATGGCTTATGTCTTTGTCCTATGTAGTACGTCCTTTGTCGTACCGCAGAACACCAAATGAAGTTCAGTTTTGTGACTCTTTTTGTGAGAGCTAAGGTCATCTTAGGTGCTAATAATTTCCTTCTAATTGAACCTGTGCGATTTTATCACCACAAATGATCTTATGCATGGCTGCTGAGAAAACATGGCACGGAAACCTACTTCCATTTGCTACTACGCTTTATTCTTTCCCCTGTGTTTTGTTGTGAGAGGCAAATAAAAAAGTGCGCAAAGTTGACCTTTTGACACAAACTTATTAAAACAGTTAAAGCGAAAACTTCCTTTTTAGTATCGATCAGTGACATTTTGTTTTGTTCTGTCCTCGCCAACAAAGAAAAATAACTAAACAAAATGAATAACAATAGCTTATCGCTTTCTTATAATGCCCCTAAAAACAAAACCTCGCTTCTTCCCTCGATGTATGGATACATTCCTCACAAAGATTGTGAACATTTCGCAAAACGTGTAGGAGCTCATCAAGGGGCGCCGCCAGAGCCAGATCGTGCCGCTGGGACGATTATGCCGTTGTGGTCCCTTGCTTCCTTAAGTATATTATAAAAATGAGAACACAACATTCTTTTATTCCGTTTTTTTTTTTCCGGGGCCAATGCTGTAACTATACCTGTCTCCCTTCCCGCACAAGTTAAAAACAATTAACCTTTGGCCAATTGTAACTTGTAACACACACCCAAGTTTGCACCATTCAGACAGTTGCTCCCGGGCACTGCAATGCGCAACATCTGCGCGTCCCCTTCGGGACTAGCTATAAGGTGTAGTCACAAACGGCGCACGCAACTATATATTTACAAGTTTACATCACAGGCCCCCATTTATACACCTGGTTGAAGTGAGGCAAAGAAGATTAAGTACCTTACCCAAGGACACGAAGTAGTGATCTGGCCAGGACTTGAACCTGCAATGCTTAAGATCGCAAATCCATTTGCCTTTCCCGTCATCTGTAGATACTACCATGCAATGTCATTGAATATATGTTGATTCTACAAGAAAAATACTGGATGTAATTTTGTTCAGCAAAGGTCGACGCATAAGTCATTGCGCATGACCGGAAGTCTGGGATTTTGTCAGTTGGATCCTACTACGATTCAGTCCTGATATAGTTAAGAAGATGACATTCTGACAACGAGGCTTTCTAATCTTGCCCAGCCACGCGTTGTACAACAAGTCATTATTTTGTCCTGGCTGTTTATGACAGTTATAGTAATTTTGCCAATGTGAACGGTTACATAAACATTACCATTAGAAGGTGGTTCAGATTGTGCATGATAATCTGTTCAGTTTAGCGGCTAAGCCTATACCTGCCTACATTAAATATGCCTGTATATGATACGTAAACAAGAACCATGATATTGCATATATACCTAGTATGTCTCCTTCTACCCCAGTAACTGTGGAAGAGTTCAAAAGTGATTTCACCCAGACGCCATCTTGTTATGATAAGAATGACTTCCAGACCTTTCCTCGACCATGGATGGTTACTATTATTTACGTTAAACGCATATGAAGTATCTAGTCCTCTGTTTATGTTTCTTGTGCGAAACTGTGCTCCTTTATATACTTCTGTGCTCCCTTATATACGTCGAATGATAATCACTTGTTAAGGTAAGTGACTTTTGCTTAGAAATTGGTTTCAATGTAGAATTCGTGTCTCTTTAAGGAGACACATGTCCTCAACATTCAACTCAGCTTATATTACAGATATCTTTGTAAAGTACAAGCAACTCTCCCAAACAGCTAAGAAAAATCTTGCTCCGTTTTGGAATATCCTAGTTTACCAATCGTGTCTGGGAGCCACAAGGATAGATGAACCTTATTACTATTTCTGGGGTTTTTCTATTTTCATATATCCAAGGTAAAATGTTAACAGTGTTGTCACTAATATCAATGCTATCATTAGGTAAATGTTAAGAAATTCAATGTTTGAGATTCACTATTTGTATAAGGACCCATCCCCATTACATAAAATGAACCTCGAAATAAAATAAAGTTGTTAGCAAACTGCTTATCCACTGTGTAAGCCTGTGTAAGAGAATGTGTAAAAGTAAGTTGGCCTGACGTTTCGATCCTAGCAGGATCTTCTTCAGGGGCTAAATGACAAGTAACAGTAACAAAGGGTACAAAACCACGCACAGAATACAGACAGGTTAATGAGCATGGTGAACACAAAAGAGATCGATGTAAGGGGATTAGTAGACAAGGGATGGGGAGAAGAACGAAAGAAACCAAATGGGGAAGAAGAGAGGTAGGAGATAAACTGTAGAGGGATAAAGAGAGGATTAAGTGAAGAGGGTAGGGATGAAATAGGACAAAGAGAGGATTAAGAGAAGAGGGTAGGGATGAAATAGGACAAAGAGAAGATTAAGGGAAGAGGGTAGAGATGAAATAGGTTCATTTTCTATATATAGAAAATGAACCTATAAGAACAAGTAGTATACAGGAAGTACTATACTCCCTCAACGATGTCAATGTTAGACTTGATCAAGTCTTCAACATTGTGTGGGGGTAGAGAGTATTAACTCTGTGATATGTTTCGAAAAAGAAAACGATTTTTGATCTGTTTGGATAAGTTGTTCGTGACATTTATGTCTATCACATAAACCAATAACGATGGCGAGGGTTGCATCTTCCTTAAAAGGATACCATATCCTTCTCAAAGCAGCGTCGATGCAATTGACTTGTGCATTAATTTGGTAGAGCGATATTTTTGTACATATTTCAGCTACTTCATGTTATCAAAAACAACTGCCGTTACCTTCGACAGGACTCAATATAGGCAATTGCACCCAATATTTAGTTCCATAACGATATCATCAGATCATATGGCCCAATGAAGTTTTCAACCCGTATGTGATTACCACTAAAGTTTTTATTATATATATATATATATATATTTCTTCTGAAACTTCTGTTTTACTTCAATTTTTTTTTTACTATACGGGGAAGTAAAAAAAACACATCTTTTTCAGATTATTTCTAATCAAAGTGCTATATCAATTTTCATTTTGATTTGAAATTTAAAGATGATCTTTGTTGGTAATGCATAAACTATCTCTCCAATCCCCTCTGCGGGATGTAAAGTGCGTGATTGTAACCCGACCGTTGTTATAGATACTTCATTATTATCCAATATGCTTCCACAATCCATGGCTCTTTGTGTCTTGGCCTTTAAGGAATTAGGTATACTCAATGCTCATGTATCTCAAAATGCCGGTTAACGTTGAAATTAAAACATGTTAACAGTTAGATGTTTACACAGTGAAGGACGATCTGTATACATATAGTGGTGATTATGACTAGTAGATCTGTCATATTGCTATGCGGCAGTTTGCAATCACCGAAACAATCCGTAATCACTAACGCAGTTTGTAAACGAGGTTGTGTCACGTTTTGTTATAACTGAAACACATTGTAATCAAGTTTCGTGATCAAGGTGATGAGATACATGATTTTTTTTTTATTATCGATGGTTACTGGGGGAAATTAATATATATATATATCTTAAAATTTAAATAAATACAGATGTTTCGTCCTTGACAAACATCATATATGCAGAAATGTCGTTTGGCGGATTTGAGTGTGAACCGAAAAATAACTCGAAAGTCAAAACAATATGAACAAGGGACCCCGTCAACAGACAGGATATAAAATATACTTTTCAATTGCCAAAAAACTTGAAATATGAACATGATGTTGTCATGGTGATATGTGACCTTGGTTCTCACAGTTATTTCTATCCACGGACCCCTTGCGACGGTGAAGAAATGCTCAAGGACCCACATATATATATATATAAGGAGAATCACCAAATGACCTCATCCACACGATGCTTTGGGTTGGGGTAAGAAACAGTCGATTTCTTTGCCAGAGATGGCAACTGAGACTTCTTCTAATCAAGAATGTTAGTTAAACCTTTGACATGACTTTAAGGACCTCCGCTTTTTCCCGGGCCTCCTGCGGAGCCCTTTTGCCCTCACAGACCCCAAAAACATTTTTCACTGACCCTTTGCGGTTGGGCGGATAACTTATAGAGAAAACTAGATCTTTACTGTCAAAGTCAAGAAGTGATGAAATGGGAAACATTTATTTCAGTCAAGGGCTAACTAATACTTCATCGATTTTAAATGACTTTAGTTTAATTAAATTTAAGTAAGTAGTTAGAAAGTTTTCATTTGTTGACTTGATTACGGCTGCTTCATATATATCCAACCACATACAGGCGTGTCTGGGATGAATTTGATAATCACCATGTATGCACAATGTTGTGGCAGTTTCGAGTATCAACAGAACGGTAACTCGCACAACCTTGTGAACACAACTAATAGCGTCAAGTTACTTCTTCTGTTTAAGCCTGGTAATATCGAGAAAGTACTATTTTTAAGTGTATTAAAATGTTTTTGTCTGACGAAGATAAACAACATTTAATTGTATATTAAGCTGAATTTTGGACGATGTTTTCCTGTCATTGTAAGTTCAAACTTTAATACATATTAATATATAGATTTACCTTCACCCCCCCCCTCCAATATTATGCTCGCTGTTAATAACGTTAACAGTTTTTCGATCATCGAGGATATTATTATAACATTTCTGTGCATGCATGCATGGTTCTACGAATAAATATCTTTACCTCGTAAAAGCACGACTGCCCTTTGATAATTGCACTTTCTTCTTCTCATGACGAGGGAGGTGGAATAAAACATATCTCATTTTTTTTAGCTACAGTGCACACAATTGAAGTTGAACTAACAAGAATGTCAAAAAAAAAATGGATACTCGGATATTAATGGGGTGATTGATCTTAACTCCAAGGTCAAATGTGTGCCCAATGTATTGCTCGGTTAAGTGCAAAAAGCTCTTATATAGGAAACTCCGGTTATTTACATAGGGTGACCATGTGTTGTGTACCCGGTAACTTATCCAAATAATCCTATACTGTTTCGTCTGCATATCCAGTGAAGTAGACAACCCATTCGGCGGCTCTCACTTTGTTTTTACAATACTGTAACGTATGGGAAAAAATGTCTGTTTAGGTTTGTCTGATGTGTATTGTATATACACGCTACGTGTACTAACATTGACACCTCAGCAAGTTTAGAGAGCGGATGCTAGCACGCTGTGTGCTGTGGATGCGTTTGCTCTCTCTCTATCTCTCTGGCTTCTATTGAACTAGTTTTTCTACGTCTCATCGGAAACAATTTAGTCTTATGAGAGCTTATTTTTTACTTTTTAGAGTCCGTTCAAGCAAAAACTGTTGTGTTTTTATATACCAATGAAAACCATACCTTGAGTCGAATGTCATAATCAGTTGTTTTATGCCAACAAATAATGAAATCTTTGTATTGTATTGTGTTGTATTGTATTGTATTATATTGCATTGTACTGCATTGCATTGCATTGTATTGTATTGCATTGCATTGCATTGTATTGCATTGTATTGTAATGCATTGTATTGTATTGTATTGTATTATATTGCATTGTATTGCATTGCATTGTAATGTACTGTACTGTATTATACTGTATTGTATTATATTGCATTGCATTGTATTGTATTTTATGTATAGGATAAATCATGGTACCGATTACGTTATCGAAGGTTGTGACACTATTTAGTGAATCTTAGTATAAAGAAATATATTTACTTTATAAGTTATTAAGTTTTAAAGTTATTAATACATAGGATTTACTTTACTTTAGCTTTTGCGTGGAGGTGGATTTCGTCACAAAACGAATTGTTGAGGTCTGAACTATAATCTTCTATGTACCGTATACGCATTCAAATATACCAGAGGCGATCATGAGGGAAAATGAAACCCGCATGGCCTAAAAACACAAATAAGTTCCAAATGGAAGTGGAGCCATTCAATCATCAACCACTGGTAGCTTCTAATAGAGCTTTTCTTCTTACATTTTGACCTCTTAATTGATACCAAATTTGCCTAGGTTTGTTAAAATGGTTCCATATGAAGTATATAGGTAGATTAAATATAAGTAAATATAAGACGTTCCACTAAAGCAGGTTATTACATGTCGTATAGCCAACACCAAAACCAGGATGCAAGATGTTCATAAATGCGGTCAGCAGTTCTCTACATCGCTCTCAAGTTGAGGGTTACCGTGTTTCTGTCTCTGTGAGAAAACGATAAAAAGAGAGAGACAGAGAGGGAGGGGAGGGGTTGGGTGGGGGGGGGGGGGAAGAAAAGACACCATGCAAACTCCTCTATATTCGCTATTGATTTTCACTTTTGTACCAGAAAAATGTAGGGCAGATGTTTTGAGACGGCCGATTGATGACGTCAAATCACCGTCCTGCCAGTTTTCTCGGTGGGATGCCACAAATTCACATTCACTCCAAGATTTTCAATTTATTCTTGTCTAAAACGGCTCAGTGGCTTTATTTCGAACGCGTTTGTCTATTTGTTGATAGTTAATTTTCCGAAGCTGACTTATAGTATACAGACATAGGCTATGTGGCTGTATATAGTTAACTTACATAACCATATAGCGTATATTAACCGTATTCAGAGGAGACACGAACCCATGCGTCACCATCTGTCATAAAGATATCTGTCATGCACAACTTACCCACAGAAGAAAATAAATGGTTTCAGACAGATTTAGAAAAAAGAAAAACTCACAGACACGACTTTTAGACTAGGAAATCTCCAAAAGTTGTTCATCACAAAGATTTCTGACATTTGAGGTCAGGTAATGATGATAATTGAGTTTTAAGCTTTTTCTCTCTTTTAATTCCACGACACATTTTCTGTACGAAACTCTTAAAGTGATTTTTTTTTCATTTCCCTTTCCGAAAAACCTGATACACATTTAAGTGTTAGTCAGAGCCTATATAGCATGGATAGTAACAGAGGAGAAAAGAATGTAAACGTGTTTTCGGTGAGGCTCCTCTACTTTTAATAAGAATAAATAATTATAATATAATATAATTTAAATATCATATTGGAAAATGGATTACTTGTATCATGTTATCTATTGTTTGAATTGCTTAATAGTAATTGGAGGGACTTTGTGTTGTGCTTGACTGTGTGTGTGCGCTTGTTTTTGCATTCAGACCATGGAAATGAAAAAAAGAATTCCAAGTCCTCAGATGTCATTTGAAAAGAATTACCACTTCCTCAGAAGAATTCTATATTGCTAAGGGACATTGTTACGATGAGGATATTTCGATTCGAACAATGGAACAGAAAAAGAATGGGGTCCCACTATGAGTGTTAAACACACTCGTGTGTATGGGATGTGTATAATCTGCCATGAATGAGTAATGTGTATTACTGACATTGCCCTTACCCCCCCCCCCCCCCCCCCCCCAATGTGAGCACGACGGATACCTCACTCGATTCTCGGCATTGACTGTTAGACTGCACGTGACTGAAGTGTCGTCACAATGATATTTAAACTTTAACTTCACAATCTTTTCAACTTCGTTGGGATATGATATTAACGACTAAAAATGAATGTTAGCACCCCTCCCCATTTCAGCCGAAAACGTGGGGGGGGGGAGGAAGTACTGAAATATTACTGAGTACTGATAATAATATAAAGGCATCGACCAGTTCATGTGGTATCGATTTGAAACATACCTGTACAAATTTAATATAATAATTATAATAAAAATATAATGATATGATAATTTCACCACGGTGAACTCTCAAACATCGTTAGGTGAAAGTATTTGCCATGGAAAACACCACTTCCCACGATACATAGTTTTAACGTGTAACTTCTACACGAGTGATTCTAAACAAAACTTCGTACATGCATAATACCTATTACACATTATAACCGTCATTCGATGTATATAGTAATTTGGTGCAATGTGTATATGCATCTATACAGTGAGACAGACGGACCGTGTTATAATCATTTCCCTTATGGTATCGCATATGTGCCTTATATTCTCCCGATTAGGTACACTCACATGTATATAAATAATAAACCGATGAAGACATTTAATGGCAATAGCACGTCCACCTGTGGCTCTTCAAATTTGACCTGAGTGTATTGAGCGTTAACGCATGTGGGAATCACATAAAGGGATGAACCCCTATATTTATACCAAGCCGCTCGGCTTTTGTGAATTTATAAACTACATTTAGTTCCAGTAAAGTGTGACGTTTGCAACCATCCATAACGTATAGTGCAAGGCTTTGGCTAGGGAGGTGGGGTGGGGTTGTGGGTGGGGGGTTTGGGGGAAGGTTTGGATGGCCGGGTTCTTTGAGAGCAACGCTTGAGTGCTCGAATAGCAGCACAGGTTGCGTTAACTCAATGACCGTGGGAGCTCAGGCGGTGCCAATACGTGTAACAAATTGCTAATGCCCCATCCCATATAGAGTACATGCCCCCCCCCTCCATCACCCAATGCCATGACTAGACCTACGGTATATAACTACAATAAAATGTGTATCGTTGATACAAGTATGAGGTTGAATACACCAGTTGTGTATGTGTTATGCGCGTATATAAACTATAGGCCTATATGGACCATATTTCACTATGAAGTTCTTTCATGCGTATGGTGTATAAAGGATACCTTTCCAATAAGACTTGTCTAGCACATATATGTATATGATCATTTGCATATATATATATATATATATATATATATATACATATATATATATATATATATAATATAACGAAAATCTACGTTTACTCCAAAAGAAAATATTATTAGAGAAAACCAGAGAAATAAGATATGACTCATAATTGACAAATAAGGAGTAAGTTTTACAAAATATTTTGTAAAACTTACTCCTTATTTGTCAATTATGAGTCATATCTTATTTCTCTGGTTTTCTCTAATAATATATATATATATATATATATATATATATATATATATATATATATATATATATATGTATGTATATATTTATATATATATATATATATATATATATATATATATATATATGTTAGATGTTGAGTCTCCGTAGGAAGTCCAGAAGTGAATAAATAGAAGGTACAACGACATTGTTTTATTTTCGCGATCGTAGTTCAAATAGACTGCAGCTATACATATAAATATTCGTAATTAGTAGCAAACAGCTGCTTTGGAAAATTTCTAACTTTAAAGAAGAATTATATACGCTAATGTGATTGGTTCATGTTTGTCTCCTGTCATCGAGCAAGAACCCCCCCCCCCCCCAACATTGATAGTGTAAACCGCCAGATGTCGTTACTTAAACATACCCTCTGGCTACGACATGTGGTCTCACTTATTCCAGTTAATACCTCGATTTGAAGTAGGTAAAAAGCTTAAGTTAACAAAATCATCTAAACACTGGGTATGTTAACGTATGCTGGCTTGATGGTAATGTCCTTCAAAAGAGAACATTACGTAACTAATTGCAAGTTAATCTGCACAATCTTTCCTGTTTTTACGTCATGGTGAGAAAGTTTCACTATGTTATCTATGTTTATGTACCTTAGAGGAAAATGAGCTTACAGCAGCTGTTCCAGGCTAATAATAGAATCAGTAAAATGTACTTTCTGTTAACGCACCTCGTTTGCGATGGGTTATGGTACGTATCGATTGATTGATTGATTTTAGATGGAGAGGGAGTCAACAGCAAGGGAACATGGATGCTTACGCCTACTCATAATTACCATTCAGCATTTAACTAATGTTGTTTAATAAACTCAGTATTCCCAGCTTTTGACGTTTGTTCCTTAAACCTGGTTAGATGCTTTATCTACTACTCTCTGCCCGTTTGGTTAAAAACGCACGTATCAGATGATGATGTTCACTGTATTCATCCACAGTGGATGGACTCGGCTTTATGCCTTATACAAGTGATCGTGTTAGAATGGTAATGTTTTCCTCCGGACAAGACTAAAGTTAATGAACACGAGCATTTTATGTAACCTTTTACTGCATTTGGAAAGATTCATGTTATATCATGATGCTTACAAGTAATTTTCCCTTTGGTGTCACCGCTCAGAAAGGATTAAATCAAATAAACCATTGCAACAGATGCATGGTTAGTAATATTATTAATTGTTTCACTAACAACCGCTAGACAGAGAGGTAACATATGGACGTATATAGCAGTTAATAACAGGATTTGATATGATCTTATCTTTAATATGACATAATTGTCTATTTGTGTTTGTCGATGAAATTGCATGTGGCAAAGATTATCACCTACGATTGTGTAAACAACTTTCTAAACATTGGTAAATTCCTCTCCGGGAAATCAATAAACTATTAAATTAATATAAACTATTGAATTAATATTTTAGAGTCAGCATTATTTTTAAGCCATCTCCGTTACTGAAAATAAACATAGAAAATAAATCAATAAAATCATAAACAAATATTGAAAAATCATCAACAAATATTGTAGCACAACATGTGGCTCGATCATGCCATATTTTATATTTTTTCTCAGCTGATTGAGGGAAGTTATTCATGACAGTTATAGCTATCGTGCAAATAAACCAATACTGATGATGCGGTCAGGATTGTGCCTCCTTTAAGTGAGGCTAGACAAACGTCATATGTTTCTACTTTGGTATAAACGTTTATCGTGGCAATAAATACCATTATGTGATATGCAGTCACTCCAGCAATCTCTGAAGATGAAGGTGAGGTCAGTTTAGGTCAGGTGTATTTAACACCACCACAATATTAGTTATATATAAACCTTTTTTCCAGCGGTTTCTTCTAACAGGACAATTTTTTGACAAGGTATACATTCAATCAAAATGCTAACACGTCTAACCACAAACTTACACCTTTTATAGATGGCCTTAAATTTGACAGAAATGTTATATGTCAAGTGACATATTTACAGTCGAGTTCTGAAACTGTGAAAGTTCTACAAAGGAATTCTGTTGTTTCTTTATAAAGAGTATACGGTTTCACCTGGAATAACGGGATGTGTTGGAATGTGATTTTAAGTTTTACTTTCTTATCTCCCCCAAAAAATATACGTTCACCGTGAAGGTTAAAAATTGAAACGATTTACAGGATTGTTTTAGACACATTATTCTCTAATTGTCGCCGTTTAAGACGTGTTAACAAACTAATTACTGGCAAACCCACCGCACGCGGGAGACGGTTTGATTTTGTGTGTGTGTGTGTGTGTGTGTGCATGGATGGAATTCACAACCTATTTCAATCGTTTTGGGGAGACCTTTATACCACACTATATAAATCTGTAATGGTTTTGTCAGTATCCACGAAAACCCTATACATGATAGATCTGCAACACTTCTCACATGTTTGCAATCATTTGTCCTTGGTTTACAGGAAACATTTCGTAAATTGCTGCTCAAATCTGATGACTGTCGGTTATAAAAATAGATAGATTATCTAGCTCCTAGATATGTAGATATGCCTAAAGTACGTTTATCTTTTAAAACTTACCGGAAAAGAAATGCTCCAAGTAAAATATGGGATTGGTGAGGGGTGGGTGGGGGGGGGCGGGGGAGTGGGTGGTTGTGATTCGGAGTTTTGTTGGTTTTGTGTAGCACACATGTGTGACTGCATATATTTAGAGATGTGTTCCTATATGCACATTTTCTCCAAAATATGTTTGAAAAATGGGTTTTTATCTGTTGACAGGAACTCATTGACTGTTTTGTAGTTGTCCTTTGTCGGCAAAAAGTAAAAAATAAATAAAACGAGAAATAAATACTTTCGGTGTCTACGGTGTAGTATACGCAACATACCGGAACTTCCATTTTGGTTACAGAATGTTTTGTACCAATCCGACTAATGCACCTTTGTGTAATACAATATTTATTTCTACGATAACGTACCACTGCTTTAATATGTTAGCCTATATGTATCATTCTGTATTGTGCTGTTCCATTATTGTGATACCTGTTTTCATGTCAATCAAGTGAAAAAAATGTTCCTCACACAATAAACTAGAATACCAATAAACAAATCAGATATATTCATACAGGCTAATTTTGGGTTTTTTCTTTTCATTCCTCTTTTTTACCCTCAGGGAAAAGTTATGGTCCTATTCATCGATTTTGACGCTAATTATTATCCAGAGTTTGCAGTTTCCCCTCACACTAGCTACCCCATTATTTACAGGTGAGTTTTTATTATTATTATTATTATTAGTTTTTGTGTTTATGTTGTTATTTTTAAAGATTTTTTGGTTTGATTGATGAAACATTCCAACCGACTGTAGTTTTGAAAATAGTCTTGACTAAGTATGATTTTCATTTTTGCTGTACTATTATATAGAATACGGTCAATCCGTTACAGCGATTATCTTTATCGAACTGTCCAGTATCTCCCCCTCCTGTAATCTCCTTCGCACCCTCCCCCTTCCCTTCATGCGCATGCGCACGCTGCACACCAATAAACCTCATGACCGTAGAAATGAACAACATTTTCACAATTGTATATGAAAACCAAATGAAGACAGAAGATATACAATGGGTAATAAATATATATTTTGTCGAAATGATTTAAATTTATCACTGGGTGGAACAATCAATGTTACATGTTCCTTGTCATTTGCAGGTTACTTCAAGAGGAATATATGTTTCCTCATGACTTGTATGAAGCACTTTTGGTTTCATATTTAAAAAAAAAGAAACCCAAACAACGTAATAAATACATATTAAGTTTAATTGTTTTAGAATTTAGATCATACCGTCCCTTGTGTTCATTTTGATAGAGCTCTAGATCATAATGAATCCTGGGATGGGAGGGGGTGGATAGGGCATGGCTTTTCAATAGTTTTCACAGTAATGATTTTCATGCATACTTGGTTCAACACCCCTATAACAGCCGCCACATCCGAGATTGTACACCAGTGTCGAGACCCCTGAATATGTAACTTTGTTTGGCACCAACGTCGCACAAGGCATTTTGAATTAATAGCAGTAAACTTCATAGGCCTGCAACGTATATACACTAGATTGGTGGGACACACATTTGCATACTATTGTACTAAAATCGAACCGGGGAGGGACCAGAAGTAAATCCGTTAACAGTGACCATGCTCGTGACGTCCTTATATAGTAACGAGAACCAACGAATAAACACTGAGTTCAATCCGAAGGACTCGCACAGCGTAAGTCTGGAGAGGACCTACAATATCCGGCATCACATTCGCTAAGCGATTTCCTAATGCTTTGGCCAGGATTTTGTAGTCCAGATTTAACAGCGTTATTGTACGCCTATTAGGGTCCAAAGGGTCTCCCGACTTTGGGAGGAGAACAATATTTCCAGCCCTCTGTGTTTGGCTCATGTAATTCAACTGGAAAGCGGTAGAGAACACGTCTCTAAAGTCCCCACCGAGAACCTCCCAGAAGTCCTATATAACTCAGCAGGGAGGCCATCAGGACCGGGGACTTTCCCTTCTTCATCGCTGCTACCGCTGTCCAGAGCTCACCAACGGAGAGATTCGAACCCAAGCTATCGTTTTACTATGGGGGGGGGGGGGGGTGGGCTTGTCTATACCAGACAACAAGTCTTCCTGGAGATCCTCCCTAATAGCAGACCTGTAGTACATGTCCGAAAAGAACGACCTAAATACCTCAGATGCCTAGTGACCTGACTTAGCGTGTTTTGTTCGCACAATTGACGTTGTGTTTATGAAGGGTGCACAATCCTACAAAATCTCTCAATGAGTCGGTATTCACATCTGGTCTGTTTTCCCTCAAGTTACCCTATTATATAGTTGACTCAATGTAATCAGTCTTACATGACACTCGTAACTCCCATATAATAACGGGTTTGCGACAGTGTCTATCCACGGTCGATCACACCTCAAAGTTCCCCAATAAGTCCTAAGTGGCTTCCTGAGCCAAAGTGACACAATTAGAATACCAGCCATAACATGTAGTCAGGGTGCAAGCCCGGTTTCATTTACACGTTTGAGGACGGAAGGTTTAATGGTCCCGATCAGAAAAGGGCACGGGGTCTGGGGATTGAATATATATGAAATTTCCTTTTTTTTCCAGGGGGCCATCTTGGATTCTGGCCGCCATCTTGGAAGTGGGTGGCCCAAGCAACATACCATGACCATCATCTGTTTCAGTGAGCTCGGAAACACCTTAATTGACCCCTCATTTGTTCATCTCCGATTTTTACAGCCAGATATATGACATTTCGTTTTTTTCTGGCGGCCATCTTGGATTTTGGCCGCCATCTTGGAAGTGGGTTACTCAAGCAACATGCCATGATCATCATCTGTTTCAGTGACCCCGGAAACACCTGAATTGACCCCTCATTTGTTCATCTCTGATTTTTACAGCCAGATATATGACATTTCCTTTTTTTCTGGCGGCCATCTTGGATTTTGGCCGCCATCTTGAAAAATCGGAACCGATAAAGTGGGTTCCACGGATAAAATCGATAGATAGGTCGAAAAGAAACTCCATGCCAAATTTGGTACTTTTGTCCGGCCTGTAACGTTAAGCCTAAAAATTGTTGCTAAGCCACCTGACTATCTAAGACACAGATCATTAGATCAGTTCCTCAGGTGCGACACAAAACTCAACGGGAAAGACATAGGACTTTTGTGGCCTCAAATGACATATTTTAATTTGTTCGTTAGTCCACCTGGACCAATTAGACACTGCTAATGACTTACATTGTTAAGATATTTGAGTATCGAACCATAATGGAACGGTTGTTTTAAGGTGAGAAGTACCAGTTACAAAACTGTTATCAACAAACTGAAAACGACTGTTTGGATTCATTGATGTGTTCATTGCAAGTGAACAATAAATCTAATTCGACACGTTGCTAGTGATTTGTTTCAAAATGGATTGCTATTGTACCTTTGCTCAGTTTTAGCAATCAGCGTGCATGTATGCGTAACGGTATTTCGAGGGATCACTTTCTCCCAAGAGACATTTTCATTCCCGCCTTCCCAATTCTTGGGCAAGCACTTTCTTCGTTGCCTTTCAACAGCGATCCTCTGTAACCGTATGTGATTCAAAATCAGACGAGAGGCGTCAAAAGTATCAACGACCTTATTTTTTAAAACGCACTTTTCTATCGATACTGTTTGAAAGCAAAACTTCAGAACAATGTAAGCCACTCTATAGTTTGTCTAGTCAAATATTATTTCAATGTAAGAGTAAGTCAATTTCAATTTCTTTTACATGTATTCTAGCCACGAAATATTGAGGATTTGAATTCGAAGTAATCATTCATTAAATCGAGAAAGGGTATGCCGTAGTTTAGTTAAATTTAATCGCGATCTGTCTTTGAGTAAAAGGCCTACGCGGTCTAGGTCTGCTAAAACTGTTCAAGCAAACTCAAAAAGTTACTTAATATCAAACCACACCGCCTTTTTGAGGTCAATTGAGGGAAAAGCCTTTTGTTTTGCAGTGAAACATTTATAATCGGAAAAGACTTGGCCAATTCCTGGTATATATACATCGTATCTGCACTGTACTGCATTACTACAGAATCAATATTACGTCATACCTGCGTCGTATGATCCTCCACTTGGCCCTGGTGGTCATGGGCCCTCTCGCACAATTTTCTCTTGAGTTCTAGTTTAATATTTAATATTTCATGTTCGACATCTGGACATTGAATTTTGGCATTTGCAGATGAGTCATAGACCTATCTATACGTTATCTGTTATCCGTTGCATTGCATGAATGGCCTACCCCCCCCCCCCCCCCCCCCCCCTGAGTGGCAGCGTCCATGCTTGATGAGAGTTCCAGTATAGGTCAAAAGTCCCTCTCAAAATAGTATATTCTTAAACTTCCGCAAGAAATCAAATAAAATCAGGTGAAAATCTTCATCTGCATTAATTGGAAGTGGTGTGTTGATGAGTCAAAAGTTTTAACCGCAAAATACGAAGCAGGGGCAATTAATACCAAGATACTATTTTCGAAAAAGGTATCCTCGATACCACTGCTGTCCGTGTGAGTATGAACTGTTTACAATTTTTGGGGGGAACGCCGGATTCGGATGTAACAAATTTAGTATCATTGGAGTTTGAACATTCGCGTGAGATGTTTAGTAGTAGTTTGCGTCTGTCACGTCTATATTGCATCTCTCTTGGGTCGGCTCTGTTGTTCAAAAATAGCTGGTTGCTGTTTCTTTACTAAACATGTTTAACCTCAATGATAAAGCTGTGAATGAGTATTCAATTCATAGATGGGGGGGGGGGGGCACGAACTTCGAAAGGCAGTGGGACATGTGGCTTTGTCGTGATGAGCAAAAGTTACCGTCAAAGTCCGGCAAAATTACTCCTTAGCTCTCCGTACCTCAAATCTCAGTAATGTTCCTCATGAAAATGACACTGCTTATGTAATTAAAGGGTATTTTGTAATTTCAAAAAAGAAATGGAGAAGGTGTCACTTACTACCAAACGGGGTCTCTTCTAATTTATGAAAAGGGGTACTGTTGAGGTTTTCCCACCAAACTTCACACGTTCTCACGATCGCCCCCTCCAACTCCCCTTCCCGGTTCCGCCACCCCTGACCTCACTGTCCCTTCTCGTATATAGATGCATTTAGATGCAATTGTGGTTCTCTCGCATCTTTATGTCTATAAGTTACTGGTATAGTCTTCCCTATACGAAGTAATAAATGTTCACAGGTATTTCTAATGGTGGAAACTGGTGCTGCTCAGTTGTTCTCACTTCCAAAATGTGAGAATTCACTTCATTAAGAGTGTCCGGGATGATCACTCTTTAAGAGGAGTAGAAGCCACTCGTATGAAATATTGACTTCATGTCAAGTTAGCGCTAAACCTAGTGAGTGTTTTCACGGTTTTATGAGTGCTTAACTTGCTAGAATTCAATCGGAGAAGCAGATTCGATATCTTCCCACGAAAAACGTGATCAATGTGGACACTCTCATATGAGTGAATTCTCACTCTTTGTCACTAATTAGCGCCTTTGTCTTCTTTGACAATAGAGTTCACTCACGGTCAAATGTTGATATTTGTGTCTTTGCAATGATATAACACAAACAATCATACCGTGTGTCAAACATGATCAATAACCCCACGTGAAAGTCTAGCTTTCGATGGTTCGAAGATAAGTACATGCTTTGACCAATGAACAGTTACGACTCTGTCATCTGTGGAGTTTCACTCATCCGTGGGCACACTTTCGGGTGTAGCGTCATATCAAAACCAAGAATGATTTAATCACCGGTAGACCGACATAAACTAGGCCATCTAGTTTTTGAGATTCGTCATTCTCATGTCTGCATGCAATTGCATAACGGGTTTGATTTTTGGGGTATACTGCATGTCGTATGTCTAATTGGGTTTGTCTAGTCAGTGCTCTTAAGTAATGTTCAAACAGGGAGCATCCATGCTTCCGCCACCTCTTATATTGTTGATGTTGAAAAGTCGTCTTCAATTACCAAACTTTACCTTCCTTAATTGAGTACTGCATTGACCGAAAAGGCTTACTATGTTGAACCATGGAGTTTGTTTTACCTCCATGGTTCAACTTGCTTAACGTTTTCATCAATGTTCTGACCTCTCTAAAAATGATTCCCAATTTCGCGAATATTCAGATAGTAATCAATGTCTCAGTGATTGGAATTGCTTTGAGTTAATTGGCAGTATAATAACGTGCTGAGAGTTTCATCATCGGTGACCATTATCAGACTTTCTGCTAGTATATTTTGCAGGAAATTCTGATGACCTTTAGAGGATCTGGGAGCTCGAGCATGTCCCCGTCCCCCCCCCTCCCCCTTGTGCTCACCATGGACCGGTGTCATATACAGTCGGCAGTATTGTTGGATATGGGCAATTCCTTACTCCTCGGTCTTCCACAAGAACAGATTCATAGACTCCAATTAATCCAGAACTCAGCTGCGCGTATTGTAACTCATTCTCATAAGCATTGTCATATCCACCCTGTCTTAAAAAACCTGCACTGGCTACCTGTAAAATATCGTATTATATATAAAATTCTCCTTATTGTTTATAAATCACTTAAAGGACATGGTCCAAGGTATATTTCTGACTTATTACATATTTATGTCCCCTCTCGTAATCTAAGATCCAGCTCTCAATTTTTATTATCTGAAATTAAGTCCAAACATTCTTGGGGGGGGGGGGTAGGTTATTTATTGTTTCTGCCCCTCGCTTGTGGAACCAACTTCCCTTAAAAATCAGACAAGCATCTACTCTCTCTAACTTTAAGAAGAGCATCAAATCCCACTTAAAGACAAAAGCTTTTATATGATCTTGTACCATTAAGTTTTTCTTCTGTCATTGTTTTGTATTATTCTGTATTATTTGTTTAATTTCTAATTGTCAATTGCGCCATGAACATTCTTTGAGTGGTGTGTGCGCATTATAAGTCGTATTATTATTATTATTATTGGATCACGTCCATTTAACTGGTTATTAGGCCCATGTGTGTTATTTACCATTTCTCCGGCCTCGGAGTAAGCTTTCGTCAGAATGAGCTGTTTGTGCCCCTGTAATACCGGTGGGAGACTATTTCGGGTGTCGATAATATCACCCCTCCCTCGTTCGAGTCAAGTGTAGCCTCTGAGTTAGTTGACGATCTGCAAACTATTGCAAATTTTGCAAGTCTCGTAAATACCAACCCAGAAAAGTTTGTAGTTTCACATTATGAACATACATATAGATACACACATACACACAAACATGACCAAGTAGCTACCGATAGCCATGCATGATGAAACTAGGGATCTGTCACCGTTAGACCATAGGGGGTTGCCATTTACACCTCCCTGGGTAGACAAGAGTGTCTGGAACCGCCCACGATCAGTTTAGACATTTGCACAGGTGCAACTTCATGTTCTTAGATATTACAGAATTTTTATGCAGGTGTTGGACATAATACAGGTGCAAATAACTTGGTAAGTTTCGGTTACAGTAATGAATACCTTCTGTGTTCTCGATTCAACTATTTGTTGGTACTTGAATGTAATGTAAATCTGCTGAAATGCCCCTCCTCCCCTGTTACAGGTTTATATAGCTAGACAAGCCGCCGCGACTTTCCAATGCTTCTTCATACTCTCAAAGAGGTAAAACCTGCACACGAAGTGCGTCTGGCCCCAGGTCGTTGATTTTGAATATTTTGTCGGCTTTTCGAAATTGGACAAGACATGGACGAGATACAAATTGATAAAATATTGCCAAAAACTGACTAGAAAGGTCACTGAAAAAATCACGAGGTCAGACAGCCCCGTATTGGAAGAAATTGTCATGTTGCTTCGGGTGCCCCGCGGGACGTAAATTTGATGCAGCTCTCAAACAAGAAAGGGGTCAACCGCACGTTCGGCATAAGTTCAGTGGGATTCCAGACCGCCGTAGACAGGTACCCAGGTCCCTCCAGTTTCCTGCATTTTATGCACACTCAAAAAGCATATGCCATCTTCTAGCACTTAATACATCGTACGTTGAGTAACGGCCATGACCTTCTTGACATCCTTTCCACCCTCAAACTGTCAGTTGAAAACATAACTTCTCTTCAAAGTTACAATCTGGATGACAATCCTCCCTATCGTCCTTGCAGACTTTCAAGACGGTAATGTCCTCATGGCAAATATGGACGGTCTCTGTTTTTTACAGTGACGAATTTTGAAAGCTCTCACAATTTTGAAACCACTATTTCAATAGCGATGAAATCTCTTTAAAGAGAAACAGCTATCTGTGTCCTCCTTATACGGTACTTTTTAAGAAAAGTCACACAGGACAGAACCCCAGTCCCCCTTGAATCGGGACTGTGACTATGTGATCATCGTCTGGTGTGTATCACCATTCCCCTCATAAGGGAACAGATACAACACATGATCTTAGCCAAAAGGCCGAGAAGCATTATACGGTATCATCAATTATTTGGCAATGTATTAATCCAAATAATATTAAGCCCCCCCCACCCCCCCCCCCATTTATCTCAGAAATGAAACAAGGTATCAAGATATAAGAGCTGGACCAGGAAGATTTTCCCGGGTTGGACCAATGTGTTTCTTTGTGCTTTGATCTGTGCTTTATATATTTATTTCAGTAATAATCTTCGTTATCCCTTTTAAGCTTATTTGAGTTTAAAACTGGCGGCCATTCAAGATAAACTGTTCTGTTTCAATTTATCTTTACAGTTGACAATGGAAACAGTTCCCAAGAAATCTCAGACACAAGGCCGACGACGACGTCATCACCTACCATCCAATCACCTCTTAGCATACCATTCCGCCCTTTATGCGAGAACTGTACAGAACAGGCTCATCATGATACCACGAACAATAAAAACAGAAAAGTTACACAAAGTCAATCAAACGAACAGTATATTACTAGCACAGAAAGTCCGGATGAATTCGAATATACAGAATTATGGTACACTGATATTATAACTGAATATCTTACGGATTACCCAGACTACGGAGGTGTTGGAGATCCATTTAACGAAGGTAGCTCTGGCCATGGACCCGATTATTTTACCGAGGCTGATACTACAGATAATCCTTTTAAAACTACCGATATCGATCTAATCCCAGATCGAAATAATTCTTTAACAAGTAATGAAACGATAACACCTTACCCAATGTTACGGGACATTCCAGGGATGGACGAGGTGAGGATAGGGGAGATTGCTGCCGAAGCTTGGCAAGCTGCTGGACTATCGATGACCACATATAAAGCTGGGTTTCAACCTTACTTCACCAAATATGCTGCATATCCCTTGTTGTCCTATACCGGAACCGAAACGGTCTACATGTGGGTGAGTATAGTTAGCAGCATGTGCTACATGTATACCCCCACTTTCATTTGGCATGCCAGCTGGGTATTACTTCAATGATGCGAGTCGCAGCAATTGGATCACAATTATGAAGTTATTTACGATGGAATTTTTGATCTTGTCAAACTTGCGAAAATCTCCAGTGGGAATGTTATTGTAAGTTTGGATTTAAAAAAAAAAGACCAAAAAAAAAGAAGAAAAAAAACTCATGTGAGATTTATGACGTATTTTTACAAATTCAATCTGACTTCCTATGTTCTCATGTGTAATCCAGCGATACAGTAATATTTATGGGTTTCTAATTCGAATGTACTCTGTACATGGCGTCTTTGAAGTTAACGTATACCCGCCTGCTGATATATACCACATGGTGTCCCCTCTTGTTTTGTTTACGTTCTTCAGTGCGCGTGCCAGACAAAATGTGGAAGTACGGCATATGCCTAGGCTACGCTATGTATACAGTGCATGTGTTAATCGTCTTCGGGTAAAGGCAGCACAAAAAGTGACAGCGATCATGATAAAGAATTTGGGGAATTATGATTAGAAAAATAACGGATCGGGATTAAGTTTGTCCTAATGATAGATAAGTGATATTTTTGCATTTCTCCAAACAGTTCTTAATTGCACATCCAATATATATATATATATATATATATATATATATATATATATATATATATATATATATATATATATATATATATATATATATATTTGCGCCACTATATCTCTTATCTCCTGGAAGACGTGTAGGTATATCGGCGGGATGGGGTTTGGGTGTGTGTGGGGGGGGGATGGGGTGGGGTGGGGGAGGGATAGGGATAGGGTTAAAGTGTGGGGATGAGCCAAACTTTGATATAGCAAATCCACTGCTGCTCACAAATTGTTCTTTTGATTTGTAACATTGTACCGTTATAGCGACAAAATAGATGAATTTTCACTTTTATCATAACGCATGAAAATGTCCTTTCACATTAGATTCTAGTGAGTGAAGGTACAAGATAAGAAAAGAGTGTTGGAAATCTTGGTCTGGGCATAACATTAGAGTTGAACCACCATTTACCCAATAATACGTTATCACATGAATGAATTACTTGTACCGTACATTCTAGCGTTTTAATAAATGAAGCAAACTTTTCGTGTTTGAATAATTTGGGCAACTTACTGCATATTCAAAATACGCATTTTCGTACCGTGCATCATGCATAAAAACCCATCCTGGTCCCAACATATTGCATTTGCATCAGGCCTATGCGGCGAGTAGTTACGGTATGCACTAGTTTTCATTCAAGGATCAATCGGACAAAATCTTAAAGAGTTTCCATCTACGTCATAGGTGACGTGGCAAAATTGATGCTATCATTCACGGTTCACCTTGTTACTGTCGCAAAATATGACTGATTCCCACTTTCCAAAAAGAAAAGAAAACGCCGAATCTATTTTGAATGTCTCTTTTGTCGAAACATATCGATGTCAAATGATCCGTACAGCGAAACAACTGACCGCATTTAAATGGAACTTTTTACCATTTTATCGATGTCAATTCCTCGAGACTCGATCGTCACCAGCAACTAACGCAGATAGTTTGTCTAGTAAGACTACGGGGGAGACTCCCGTGTGACGCCGTTGTCATGGTAATGGGGGCACTGCGCTAAGAGGTAACCGCGTTTACAAAGAAGTTGGCAATTGGCGAAGCCTGGAGGCTTAATTTTGTTAAAGGTGTTTCAGTCAACAGGTAACGACAGGATACTGCAGGGATTTGCTGTAGGGCTGGTTCCCTATACCGGTAAATTCAAACCACCGCGATGAAGGATAGCAAGTCACACGTGGAATGGGGTCAGATTGGGCCAGAGCCAAACCAGGGGTC
The DNA here is from genome assembly GCF_037975245.1 of Apostichopus japonicus. Lineage (NCBI taxonomy): Eukaryota > Metazoa > Echinodermata > Holothuroidea > Aspidochirotida > Stichopodidae > Apostichopus > Apostichopus japonicus. Next base: position 6,372,768 of record NC_092582.1, read on the forward strand.
CCTGGGATGTACGGGATAAAGAATAATTCATTTCGTAATATACGTATTGAAGGAAAAGTGAGGAATCAAAACGGGACCGTGACATAATGGGCCCGGCCTGGACCTCGAAGCGGCTGCCTCCGTTTAAAGGTCTTCCATTGCAAAATGTAACGTTTGTTATAAATATCAATCTAAACTGAACTTTCTTTTTTTGTTTGTAGTATTTAAAAGGTCCACCGGGAGAACCTGGTCCAGAGGGCCCAATGGGAGTCCAGGTACGAATGATCAATTTATTATAACTTTAATTGTGCGTGTAATATGATACGTAAGATCAATGTAACGTAACGTGTGATGTGTGAATGTAGCTGTGTGCGGAACTGCAGATGATGGTAACGTGTGATGTGTGAATGTATAGCTGTGTGCGCAACTGCAGATGGTGGTTTCAGTGTGGTAACAAAGTTCCAGGAGTAAACTTGCTCCGCAACACGCTTGCTGTATGTGGACTGAACTTGCCCTGTGCAAACGATGGAGTGTTATGACTTAGTCAAGGTTGCCATGGTGCGATATTGAAATCAGATAAGGAACGCCAAAACGCCGAAAGAATTTCCTAATCTGGTGATTTCAAGATATTTATTTGTGCTCTGTAAAGTACAGTACCCTCTACTAAATAGATATGGTGCATTATTGTGAATTCAGAATGTAACCAAACTAATCCCGATGTCTTGCAAGAATTGTACAGGTTGCTATACTCACATACGTTAACATCAAATCAACTCTATATCTTTTTACTGAAAAGTAACAACACATATATATCTATACATCATATCTTGCGAGCATTTTGCACACCTTCCACATCAAATATGAAAATGATCCTGATGTATTGCAAGAATTGTATAGGTTACTGTACTCATATACGTTAACATCAAATCAAATCAACTCTATTATATCTTTATACTGCAAAGTAACAACACACATACTTTTACATCATATCTTGCGAGCTAAGTTTGCGACCTTCCATATCAAATATCAAACTGCTACTCATACATTATATGCATCATCTTTCGAGAGCCCTTTTGGCCATAATATACTCAAGTTAGCAGCAAAACGTCACGAGTAAAAATTGGCCACCGAATCAAGGCATGGAGAAAATCTGAAACCGGAGTATGTAATAGTAATACTGGGACTCATCCAGGTTTCCACTTCATGCTGGTTTAAATTTTTACAGGATATCACATCAATTTTCAAGTTCCAATATAGTTTGAGTTTAACGCTTTCTGCTCGAAATATTTATTCTCATATTATTTTCTACAGGGGCCGGAAGGTTACCAGGGTAACCAAGGACCCCCAGGTGACAAGGGCGCAACAGTGAGTTTTGATTTTAATCTTTCTCTTTTTCTCATTCTGCTTTGATGTCTTCCTTCTTCCCACCATCCATCACATAAGAATTATATCATGAAATGCTTTCCATGAGTGATATGCATAATTGCTCTGAACTGTGTCGCAAGAGCGAACATTAGGCTACTGGCTGTGTACGGCAGCTTTCTGCATTTTATGACTGCGCCCAGACGGTAGAAAGGTGATTTACTAACAGGCCATAAACTTGAAGTCATAGTACAAGTTGTACCATATAAATCACGGGGGTATGTAAAGCATATAACCTATGTTAGAATCATGTTTGATCTCTAGGGTAAGGCAAATATGTCACCAAATCAGAACTAGTATTGGTTCGATACAGGTGACAAACGCCTACAGTGGAATTACGACCTTCCTTACCGGTTTAGAACCTCTGGACATACAAGCAGCGTTCATAGCCTAGTGGTTAGGGTGTCCGTGTACAAAGCCGGAGGCCCGGGTTCGAATCCCGGTGGAGGCTGGAAGTTTTTTCACTGTTCTGGATTTTCCAACTCATTACGATTTCAATTATATATATATATATATATATATATATATATATATATATATATATATATATATATATATATAGCCCCCCCCTTCCCATGTGATCTGATGTTGTGTATGAGACACCGGAAACCAACAGTCTTCTAAGAGGAAGATGACATTAGAACGGTAGTTGTTGCGGTAGGAAGTTTGCATCAATCTCACTATGTAATATGGTTTTAAAGAATTAACATATAACCGGATACCATGCCAATCAAAGTGATCTGTGCAGCTGCAAAGAGTTGACAACTTTAATTAAGGAGTAATTAGCGAGTAATTAACGGTTTGATGCAGTCTATAAATCCTTATGTCACACAAAAATTGAATGGCATTTCCTTCTTTTCCTTTACACGTGCCTTTTTTTATTTGAAAATGTGCCCATTTGTTGAAATATATTCACGTATGACATGTTTGCTAGGCCTACGGGATGCACAACCGAGTTATTGGTGGTTCGTCCCATCAAATCAAAGTTACATGCACGTCCTCGCTAGGCCGGCTTAAAGTCTGATGATGGTTGTGGGGTGTTGGGGATTGGGGGGGTGGGGTTGGGTGTAATCATCACTTCACTAAAGAGGTGAACTTCCTCATTGGATTATTTTGCACATACCGTGTATATAAAATTCAAGTTTCATGGAGCTTGCAGTTAGCGGAAACTGCACCAAGTAGGCATTCCTACACGTAGAATCCGTGAAGGTAATTTATTAAGTAATAAACAGAAATGTGACAGTGGAAAAAATAGAAAGTTGGCTGTCATAACTACGGGGTAATGGTTAGTACAACCTTGCTGTGTAAATAATATCGTGTAAACATATCGAAGTTATTTTTGTTTCAGCAAGTTAAACTTTTGTATATTTAAAAAGATAAATCTGACAAAATGTTAAACGAGAGGCAGTCGTTCAAACAGTGAGCTGAAATAGCTTTTTTGGTTATTGAGTATCCTTTAACACCATAACTATACTTACCCATACTAATCAACTCCAGTTCTTGATAAGAATAGCCATGCAGGCAGGCCTTACGAAAGTATGGGGGGGGGGGTATAAGGGGACTGCAAGCCCAGGCCCTGGTTTGGTTATAGAATACCGCAGAAACGTCGGATAAAGAATATACTTAAAGAAAACGAGAGGCATTCGTTCAAGCAGTGAGCTGAAATAGCTTTTGGTTCTCGAGTATCCTGCAAGACCATATTTATACGTATCCATACTAATTAACTCCAGTTCTTGATAAGTATAGCCATACAGGCCTTACGAAACTGTGTATGTGTGTGTGTGTGTGGTGGGGGAGGGGGGTTATCAGGGGACTACAAGCCCAGGAACCGGGTTACATATAAGGGCACCGCAGAAACATCGGATAAATGATATACTTAAAGAAAACGAACATATCAGAAAGGGGGCATGTGAAATAAATTATCCTGTCCACGACATGGCTCTCGATGGCCCTGAGTATAGGCTGTATTAGGTATAGGCTATAGACCTACTATTGCTGTACAGCATGCTAAGAGCGTATAACTACTACCGCTATGTCGGAGGTAGTGCGAATACATTCATATAACGGTAATCCTGTATAATGAATCGATTGACATCAAGGGTTAGCCTCTCAATAATTGCTCAAATTCATTAGTTCCTTCTTCCGGTTTGTCTCTCTTTTGCTGTTCAAATCATTCTCCGCATTGATCAGCTTAACATTAGACACATACATATAGACAAAAGAGTCCCTTAATAATCTCAGGGCATGAATATGTTTTCATTTCGGCATTAAAATTATGAATGAAAGTAATCATCAATTAACGTTTTAACATATTATGGGGGCAATATATTCAATGATCTTCAAAAGTGTACCAGATTGGTTGCCCAAAACTTTCTAGCAAGATTAAGTTGTAACACTATATTTCTCCAAACGTGTATACTTTTCATTCTTTTTTGACGGTCCTATGCCCCTCACCCCTCCCCCCCCCCTCCACACATACACACACATTATTTCGAACCTTCGAAGAGGATTAAATCAAACAGTTAAAGTATTCTGAAAGTTTCCTCATGTTAGAAGCAAGATTTATAGGCCAACCGTGAAGGATGAACGAACATGGATCTTGGTATGATTTCCTTTCGGTCTTTGTGGCTTCCTTGGTGAAAATACCTAAGTTATGCCAAAATAGTGATATTGTCGTTTTCTGAGGCAAATAGGAACGCTGCAATAGCTGGCAAATGAAAATCCCCCTCGTCATGCCAAATACGGAGCTAAAGGATTGATGAAATTGAAATTGAAATTGAAAACTATTTATTTCAACTTCAACATAACATAAACAAAGTGAACATATAACATTTGAATATACAATACAAATACATTCTATAGGAATCAAACAATTGATATATACAAATTATGTGAAGTGGGGGAGACCTGGCAGAAGCAGAGCTTATCGAGGCCAGGCTACCAACAACAAAAAACACACAACCCCCCCCCACCCCCACCAGAAAACACCTAAACACCTGACCCGATTGTAAACAAATTGAGACGCAATCTTAGACTCTACAGTACCAATAATCTGACCTTTTCCTCTACATGGTAAACTTGAAACTTTCATGTATATATGTATGGGTGTATGTATGTATTTTAGATCCTCCTGCAAGCAGGAACTCGCGAAGCAGACTCATTGGCTTATCAAAGCCGCAAGCTGACCGAAGCCAGTCTCTTAGATTCATTTTTAACGTCCATGATTATGAATTGTCAATTGTCAACAACTCTGTAACTGGACGACATACATTAATCTGGAAGTGACTCTAACTGGGGACCTTATAATTGGAAGGCACCGGCGTTAACCACTGAGCCAACACTTCTGAGCTAACACTCATGAATATTCATCAACCATTACCTTATCATAAGTAACATAATGTGATCTAATGTATCACCCAGTATGGAAGAATATTTCTGTAATGCTCTTCATGTCCTGCTTCAAAGCACTCGTACTAACAGTATGAGGGGTATATGAATATATTTGTTATCGGATCAAGGTTGGTACTGTTTGTATTACCAATACGAGTGCTTTGAAGCATGATGTGAAAGGACAGTATAGAGAGGTATTAGCATTAGGAAATTGTCGCAACTGGCGGAAGATATGCAAAACATTATGATTATTGTACAATGTTTATCCTGGTTCCTACTTCTGTGTGTGGTTAATATATAGGCTTAGTTATATTTTCCGCTTAAATCTCACTCACTGCAATTAGATGCGTCAAAAGTAAAAAATTTCTCATCGGGTACTAGATATATATATATTCCTTTGCTCTGCACTTACAGCATATCTAAAATTAGGCAATTCATTCTCCCCAAATAGGAAAATAATTCGTTTTAATAGAGGTAAACCTGTTACGTTTAATTAAGCTGATTGGGCTCGCACATGGCAAGTGCATCTCGTCGGCTATATTCAACCCTCGTAAGTGTATAGTTACAGTGGTTAACAGATGTAACGCGTAACTATTAGCCCATTCTGTGTACTATCGGAAGTTATGCCAAATTTGACTACTTCCGGTTGCTCCTTAATTATTTTAAAGTTTGCAGTTTCATGGAAGAGAAGTGATCAATGACTCCCATGCACAGGGATTATTTCTGGCGAAGAGAAAACTTTTAGAAATCGTACAATCATTTATACAATTTTTGGAATTCATGAAGAAACAACACCAACAACACCAATCATAATAAAAACAACAACAACAAAAGTATCATATCAGCAAAGGAAGACATATCAAAAATGAAAGACAGATATATTTACATGGAAAGACAAGTGTCAAGAACATATCCGAACTTGTTTCGTCGATATTTTGCTCGGAATTTGTCGACCGGTGCAAATTTCTTGATCTCCGAACTAGTGATCTTTTCCGCATGAGTTAAGCCCAATTGTTTTATACACGTCCTCATCATATTAACATTACATATGGGTATTAGTTTATACATTTATGTACCTTATAAACGTTCAATAACACTTGTATGCACACCAGACAGTTACAATTGCTGTGAAGGTTACTGCGACCAGTCACAAATTCGCCTCCTCATGAAAACAACATTTAATTATTAGTAATGTTAATTGCGATTTGGAGGTATTCATGAGTCAGACAGGGTGTCGGGGGGGGGGGGGTAGATAAAAAAGGGCCCATGGTTTGAATTGAACCCCACCCCTCCCACCTCTTCCCTCCCCACCCCACCTTTTTGAAAGGATAGTCCACGTTTCAATGGATACTTTTGAATGATGAAAGAGCACCATATTCTAAGCAACCAGATGGAAATTGCATTCTAATTTTCAGTACTTATTTTAGTATTTTTATTGTTGCAGTAGTCCCATTTTGATGTATAAACCTGTACTGTTGCCTAACCCATTCATACATAGGTCATATTCAAAGATTTTAAATCAATATCTAAAGGTATAAAGCAGGAAGCCGGTTTATATTTTATATTTTGATGGGAAAGAGAAAGAAGAAAATAATAAAATATTTAGACCCTGTATATAAACCTTTGCGTCAGAAATGATTTGTAATGAGGCAACTGTTCGCGTTTCTCAATTTAGAGGAACAAAGCTAAATTAACATGTTGTATTGTAGTTCCCACATATGTCTTAGATATTTAGATTTTTTCCGTCGAAATTCAGGCATTTTCTTTCATAATAGTAATAAAAGGTTTCAAAACTATATGACTGTTTTTTTTTTTACTTCAACGAATCGGGATATATGGGTTACATTCCTCTACATACATATAAAGTGTCAGTCTGTGGACAGCTGACCTAAATTCCACCTTTTTTTCTCTCTCTAGGGAAAAATTGGACGGACCGGTAAGCGAGGAAAACGAGGACCAAAGGGTAACAGAGTAAGTACCTGGTCCCATTGCGGCCGTTGTCGTTAATCCGTTTTATCTGTACGTTTCTTTAACTATAGTGATGCAGTTATTATACCCAAAGGTGAAGTAAACCCAAACGAACAGCAATAATCTGTGTGATAGAGATATGACTTCCTCAAACAGTTAAGAAAAATATATACACCGTACTCCATTTAAGGAGATATCGTAGTTTTTAAAGGCATTGAAGACTCGTCCCAAACCGCGTGCCGCCCTCTGAAAGAAATGTTAACTTTCCGTTGTTTGCAAGTGAAGTTGTTTTCTTGTCGCTACAACAAAATGCAGACAGTAATGAAACGTGATACCTTGTTATCTTTTATCTGGACCTGAGATGTCCATCGCTGCTATGTACACTGTGTTGTGGGTATTGACCGTAGCTGCATGTATTGACTGTACACTAGTGTCTAATTACCGACGGTAGCAAGCACTGTGTGTATTTTCTGGGATCCATGGTGGTGTCTAACACTTCTGTTACACCTCATTCGAAACTAGGTCAGATTACCGGCATCAGACGTTTCTTTCTGCGCGAGTCTTCACTCCCTTTAATATTCTATCACACGAAAGAAAGGACTTGAAAAGAAAAATATTATATGTGACATAATCGAGCCAAGACTTTGTACATTAATGTTGACTTTCTGTCACGGAGACGAGGTTTGGAAATCCCGAATTCTAAAATGTTGAACTTTCTAACAGGACCTAATTATTGCAACTGTTTTATTGGCAATGTTGCTTAAATATTCATCTTGAAAATATTTTTCCAAAAAAAAAGGCAAATAGAAAGTCAAAAGATTTTTAAAAAATGGCAGCCTCTAGAAACGATTTTTAATCAAGAGTATCACCCAAAGTGGAGCAATATTTTTCTTAGCTATTTGAGGGGAGTTTTTGAGGGGAGTCATACGTCATATCTTACGTCATGAAGTATCAAAATGCTAGTATTTCGGTCGATTAGACATTGATGTAAATTTCAGTGACATCATGCCAAATTGGTGTTGAGGGACGAGGCTTTTAAATATCGTTGTCTAGAAATTGTTGCAACTTTTCTCCGAGAGGTTCTGCTTACTTCTTAAAACGTGACCCATGAGGTGAAGCACACATGTTTGTTGTTTTAAAGAGTTTGTACATCAATTTAATAAAATATATATTTTGATTTGTCGAAACTTTCAATCGTTTTCAATAGAAAAGGAATCAGTTAGTGTGACTTTGCAATCTGCTTAAAGGTATAATTTACCAATCGGTGACACTAAATCAAGCGTTTATTTAAGAATGACCCGTTCTACTTATGTTGTAGTATACCCATTTAATGCGGGTGTCTGTAGAATTTGCCAGAAAGACCAAGAGTACGTGTACAAATGTACGTTAGTAGATATCTCCGTTTGTCATACCGCGGACATCGAACTGACCAGCTTTGTAATATCGTTAACTTAGATTATGGCCGGAGGAAAAAAAAATAATAAAGTCATCCAATTGGAACCTAGTGGATTAAATTTCTCGATAAGGACCTTTTCCAATTTATAAAAGATACATAAAAACCGCGGTTTCAATCGTATCGTTATTTAAAAAAAAAAAATTATGAATTATTATTGACCATGGTGGTTCACTAATTCCACTACAGCGCGAACGCCACCAACACCGCATGACCGATACGATTGTGTCTGCAACCATGAAGCGAAGAATCAAAGTGTAGTTACGAGCCGGGCGATATAAACTTTGACCTTTTCAAAAAAAACTGTAATTTTCAACAGTCAGCATAAACCGGCAGGTATACCGGTCGTTTAGTATAGAGGTACAATTCTATTTGATTAAGACCCATTGACAGCATGACAACGGAACCGTTGGGTACGCGGTATATCTCCCGTTGCCTCCCCGTTGGGTTCGTCGAGGATGCCCCTTTGGGTAAAATGTCACGCTAGTCCTTAATGATTTCTTTTTAAAAATTTGATTGAATTTCGAAATTTTGTCGACACCGACTGAGACCGTCGTGAGCAATTAGAAAGTTAGAGCATTGTATATTTTAGCTGGTTAGCTTATCAAATGCATACACGTGAGTTTTTTGTTTTTTTGTCCTTTTTGTTTTCAAGAAAAGGAAGATAAAGATAGTGGCGTATCAGAATCGCTCTTGCTACAGTTATATTCACAATGTATCGAGGCTTGTATTTCGTACTATATACTTTGAAAATATTTGACCATCTCAATGAAGAAGAAACTCAACATAATTATATTCGATATAAATTACACAGCGAGTGATATACACTATCATATATGATGATATTGACTATACTGTATACCCATGATGACTGGAGGATGACTTTGTTAACACTACCTATGTGTGATAAAACCATTTCTCTCTTTTTCTGTTCAATTCCAAGGGTCCCACGGGTAATGCTGGTGTCATCGGGCCTGTCGGTCAACCCGGGCCTAAGGTAGGTTGTTGAAAGCTAATCTCAAAATCTTGTTTTTAACTAACGTTACATTGAAAGATATTCTCTGACGTATACGTGTATATATATATATATATATATATATATATATATATATATATATAAAGTCCACAATCGGCCACACGAATTTAATATTTATTACTGAAATTAATTTACTACGTGTAAAGTGCTATGATACGAAGGGATAAATGGATTTATTTGTTCGATTGGCTTTGGTGAAGATTTTGATAACAATTCAGACTTTTTGTGTTTCTGGTAAAGTACAGGTTATTCTTTTGGAATCTTTTGTACACGTCTTTTCTTTTCACACAAGCAACGTTAATCTTTCATCGTTCTATTTGTCAAAGTTAAGAATTTATTTTTACTGTGAGTGAACCAAGCAACAGATAAAAAGATGTAGAAATTTCCGATGTGAAGCAAAACTGAAACACACGCACAGGGAATTGAACATTTGGTCCTTTTCATTGTACGGTGTAATTAAACTTATGTGCGCCGCTAGGACAGTGTGAGGGGCGGGCACAGGGGGTTGGATGGGGGGAGGGGGAGCTAACACTTCGGACTCACTGGATTATGTCACCCAATGTTTTTGCAAGATATATGTCCAGTTTGACAAGTTTTTCAATTCAATTCTTCCTGATCCCCAACCCTGCCTAGCTGACATAACCGGTTACGTCTCCGTGCTACAAGAACAAAAAGCGTGAGAGATGGATACCCATCTGCGCATGCGGATAATGCTTACCGTATTGAATTAGAACATGAGGAGGAAACATGATCAATCATGATGGACAGATGTGCGCCATATTCTGACCTGATACCAGTAAATATCTCTTCCTTCCCATCGCATCCATTTTTTCGCTCCCAGGCGTCCCACATTTGGTGCACAATCGTCGTCATGGTGCTCGTCAACATGGGATGGAAGTTATGTATCTTGGTTAGGAAGAGGCATGGATTACCACCCCTCCCCCCACTACCACCACCACCACACTCTGCCCTCCCCCCCCCACCCCACCCCATTTATACACAGATACATCATAACAAACACCTATACTTATCAAAATACAGCAGAGAGTCATTCCATTCAACAAATATGAAATACGTCAAATTTAAGAAAGAGCTATAAGGATCCGTTAAACAATACTACACATGTGACAAGATAAACACTACAAGGGAAAATGGTAATTTTAGAATAAAATTTCACGACATAAATCGATTATAATATACCTCTTTAATCCACGTTATGTCATGATCAAAACATTCAAAAAGAAGTGTATTGCAGTCAATAGAGTGGATGGGTATAGTAGAACGAAGGAGTAAAATATAATTTTAAGATAAGACTAAAGAAATCAAATGTTTTTGGAAGGTCCTCAGCGTTGCATCCGATATATTCGAAAAGCCAAAGAATGGTCAAACTCAGTGCTCAAACCTCAACAATCCTTTTTTGCAGCGACCCTCAAGGCCCCGCCCCCCCCCCCCCGCCCCAAACTGATAATTCAATAACGGTGTAGCTTCAACAGTCATCCATGTTAAGGAAAAAACTGTAAGACGGAGCTTTCTGGGAATTCACTCATGTTTAGTTAAGGTTATATAGCTCCCTATATCTCGCAGGCGATTATTGTCATTATGACCTATGGCGTTCCTCTTTACAATTTGTCGTGCTAATTATAGGCTGGTCATTCTATGTTCGGTATACAGTTGCCATTCACTATTAATAAAAGGAAAAGAAAATGGTCCAAAGTCTATTTTTGTTTCTTTCAGGGGAATATAAATCATTCCTTTCTCATCATAACCTGTTCAAACGTTCCCCGCGATCATTTTGCTTCCCTCCAATTTTGTTGTAACATTTTTGTAACTCCGGATTTTACTTTGATCTTTTTTGTTCCGCTATGTGAAATTCGTCGTAGACAATGCATTTTTTTTATGAACCAATTTCCCTCCTACGGTGGATCAACCACCGAGAGACATTCTCTCGACACCCATTTACCAAATCATTCACTATTTAGATTCCAAACGGGTTCTTACGAATTTGTTAAAAGCTTCTGACACTTCGCGTGATCTGGAAGACATGAGCTTACACGTATAGATTTCTCACTTTCCTCCAAGCTTCGTCAGATTGTGTTTCCCTCCATGAGTTTGGGGGTCAATGTTACGAGAGCGGAATCTGAACCTCGCTTCCTCTCTTCATGCAGAGTAGCAAATCAGTGGTAATTACACGTCTTCTTGGGAGAAAACTGCAGGTTGTTACTGGCCCAGTAAGGTGCTTTCGAAGAGGGGAACGAACGGTTTAAACGTAATGATTTATTTTGTCGTCATCATTATTAAACGAAGATATCAAACTTTTCTTAAATGCTAAAAGTCATAATTACATCAGAAAATTAATACACACCGAATACGAAAACATCCCAACTCCCCCACCCCTCCCCTCCATAAAAGGTAATATCCCTTTTTTAAATCCTTTTTATCTCTTTTGTTTATCGGCACCTACAGACGTTTTGAAGTATCTCTCTCGAGTCTCATTAGGTAGATCTAGACAGGGGTTCCTTTGTAAAATTGTTGATGTTCAATAAAAAATCCCATAAATGGTGGAATATGAACTTTTGAGTCGACGACTTTAAGTCTACGGGACCGTCTGCTCTCAGCCAAATCCACCGCCAGTCCGGACTTTTGACATTTAGACTAACCTAGACAACAGACTAAAATAACAGTTATTAAGAGAGCTTGAAAATAAAAACCACCTGTCACAGATAAAAATGAAAACGTCCATAGTCTGATATTTTTTCGACAAATCTAATTATTGCAAGTTAAGAAGAATTTTAAAATTAAGTTTTTTTTTAATTGAGGTACTAAGACAGAGAAGCAACATATAAAAGGTTATAGGTTATGGGAATGTGTATATATATATATATATATATATATATATATATATATATATATATATATATATACATATATATTGGGGAAAAAGCTGGAAAAAATAACTACCTGCATGCGGGTCACGAAAATTGAGAGTAAAATATTTGTGTTGAGAGTTGATACGCAGAGTTTACAAGAAATATATACATGTGCATTAGATGAACTATTTTAACCTTAAGTTCGTTCTCTCCAATGCATTCATGTTTCCTTAATGTTAAAATAAAGAAGAGAAAAACATCCTTAAAATATAATTTGCAGCTTTTGGCTGATGGTTTTCAAGATCGTTGAATGACTTTTAATTTTCTGGTGAAAATTCGATACGGTGCAATAGTACAGGATTACGACAAAATACTGAATGGTCATTTTTGTCAAGGAAGTCTCAGAAAGCTCATAGTTGGATATTTAATTTGAACGAATGAATTAATGAATGGAAAGAGGGGGGGGGGGTGTTGTCTGAGATTAGAGCAAAAATCCACATAGGCCTCCATTTTATGGACCACTTTAGTAAATTTATTACATAACTCAGGATCTTAGTGTGTTTTATACTGAAACGTAACAAACGACAAAGGAGATATTGTCTGTTGGTGGTTATATTTATCTGACCTCATGGATGATTTAGGTGACTTTTATTTCATTCTAATCATTTCTTTTGCCTAGTTCTCTTTATTTCTCATAAATTTCATTTACCGACCCGCAGGAGGGGTAGTGGTGGTAGTAAGGTATGGAAACACACCCTCTTTCTCTACACCCCCCCCCCCCCTGCATTCGCCAACTGTAAAACATTGCAAAGTGGACGTATACCCACGCGGTGGCAATGTATTTGCCAGCAGTTACTTTGTATGCATATACAATCCTAATTATGTTGGCTTATACGTGGGTTTCTGTCAGAAATGCCATGTATAGATTTGCACACGCCTTTACTGACATTGTGTGGAGTAAACTTGATGGATATTATTTGCGGTTTCTTAATATATACAGCTGCCTAACATTAACTGTTCTCGAGATGTTTTATACATTACTATAACTTTAAATTTACATTTACATTAAAGTATACAGAGTTTGGTTGCATCGCCAGCGATATCTAGCGCCACCGAATTGTAAAACTGGAACAGATAGATCCTTTTTTCTTCAAGAATATATAGCAATTATTATTCATTGCAAGAGAATTCACCCAAGATAGCGCCTAGGCTCGAAACACCGATAACTTGATACACACTCAATCCTAGTCCGTTTACAATGGAAACTATAGTCGCAGGAAAATGACGAAAATTATACATCGAGTTAGTATCACGTGTTTCTGGGATAAGATACCACACATGATCCTGTTAAAGGATGGTGAGAGATTTACTGTGTACTGTTTATACATGATCTTAGCAGGGAGTTGTTATGGAATCTTAGCCAATAGGCCGAGAAGCCCATGATTTGTATATAAATTCACACGGCTGCATTCACTCAAAGATCTTAGCTACGTAGTCATCCGTCATACAGAGCGAGCGTGTGTGCTCGGCTACGTGACGTCACCCTTTAGGCAAAAATCGTGACTTTGTTAGGAAAGGGGGAAAATATATGTTTGTTTGCAAACAATTAGAACGGAGTGAACCGCCTGCGACGAAAGATCTTTTCTTTTCTGTCTCTTTCTGTCCGACCCGTATTATCGTTATCAATGACCTAACGTGTGATTTTAGGAATTTGAGCTCAAGAAAAAAAAATATGTTGTTGAAATAAGAGATATGGTATGTCTTGATAAAGTGATGTCTTCCGTCTTCGCAAATGCATGCGCGAACACGAATAAAGGTTGTTAGTTTGTTAAGTTAATGTTAAAGGTCACGAGATATGTTAACTACGAGGGGTTGGGTATTTACAGACTAAACATCAAAAGTAATGCGGTGTCTAAGAGTCCTTGTAGAAGACATTCACAGGGTAAACACAGGGTAAACACAGGGTAAACACAGGGTAAACACAGGGTAAACACAGGGTAAACAGGGTAAACATTCACATGGTAAACGCTACCTCCTCTTGTAAAACAGCTGTAACGTCGGCCAATCATGTTCATGACCTGCAATGTCTAATTTTAGCCCTCAAATTGTCGTCACTTGTAAACAATTCTCTTAACTCATCGCTCAGCATTTCCTATATACGCTTTTCCTTTGAACGTCCTCAAGTGGTCTGCAATTGTCTCAAGTGGTTCAGTTTTCACACTAGGTGTACTTTAATTCACGCTCGTCATCATTCAAGCCATACACACACTAACACACACAGCAACATAAAGCAAACCACATTTCTAAATTATGATCTCCCGTTTGGACAGACAGACTGATGTGAATTCTATATGAACCAGTTGGGACAGTTTTCTAATGCTAATGCCCACTTTATAGATATTCTCCTTCCATATCATAATTTAAAGCACTCGCAGTCTCGCACTGAGTGTACGAACAGTTGCTATAACCTTTATATGATAGAAACATGATATTCATAATTCTCATACTATTATTACGAGTGTTTTGAAGTGTGACGTCAAAAGTACAGTATAGAAAGAAAAACTGTGCCAAACAGGGTGGTATAGTCTGACAGGCTTTCTTCGTTCATGTCCCAACAAGAGTCTGTCATATAGCAGATGTAACCTACGTAGGTCATTGTCATTCATATACAACAATTAGCACTGAAGCTATAAGGTATGGTAATGAAGTTGGCTAGTGAGAAACACATAAATTATTGTATCCTTCGAGAAGAGAATAAAATGCATAGCCTTCGTTTCGAGTAATGTAGCCTAGCACGAGTTATAACGCGCGTGCGTACGAGACGAAGTTAACGTTATGTGAATGCCAAATATGCAATTTTGTCGTAGCAATGTCATGTTAAACGAATTCTATTTGGTTGCTGTTAAACAACAGCTCTTGTGCGAATATACATTTGTTGTATTACATGTTATTTATTTATTTAATATTGTACGTTTTTGTACATTTCTTTTCACAGGGTCCGTTAGGAGATCCTGGTTCTCATGGGCTTAGTGCTTTGCCTGGGCAAAAGGTAAGCTTACTTGTTCAGAGTTTCATGGAACTTGGCTCCAAAATATTGTTTTGTGCATAAATGTAGTTATCACAGCTACTCTAAGTTAGTTTTCTTTACTCTCTTTGCCAGGGTTAGCCGTGACGTTCGTCACTGATATTTCTTTGCGTCCATGCGCATCTAAAATCTCTTCACTTCAGGGCCTTGAATGTCCTCAATTTGAGTTGCAGTAATTTAAGTCCACAACCTAACAGGGCTATACATTAGAGATCGATGATTGATAAGAACGAGAAGACCAAGTTACGGACACATTATGGACAGCTTTGTTTCGGGCCCTGTCATATCGAAGAAAGTTATTCGCGCAGACTTTAATGGTTGTTTCCTTTCGTTTAGTCTGATGTGATTGGATATCTCACAATCCTGGATGTTCATACGTGTAGGGATTTGTTACTACTGATTGGCTTCTTTATCTCTAGTCGTGTAGGTTTTGACCATTTGGGGGTGGGGGGGGGGGGTGTCACGTGAAAAAAACAAGCAAATGGGGGAAATAGCCGAGATCTTATATAGTGCCTAGATTGATGAATCTGGTGCTTAATACACAAAAAATGTGAAGCCAGTTCACACGGGTGTCTGCACTTAGACAACAGTATTGGCAACACAGACAACAGTGTGAGCAATACTAAACCAGATACTCAAGAACCACATCTATACCTCTGATAAAGAGCCGTCGTGTTATACCCCCAAAACTAGCGTTTGGCGGCACATAGAGTTTAAAGCTGTTTACAAGGCCATATGTGTGAATGGTTTGTAGGAACGAAGCATTATACGGGTCGGAAATCATCTGGTAATGATGGTTACATTTTCTGCTGATTGGCGAGACACGAGAACTGTTTTACATTCACGTTAAGAGAATAGCACATAAAGAAGGCTTTAAGCGAGGCTGCGGTCGAGACTACATTATGCTGGTGATTACTTTCTTCTCATCTTGATTCATTATTCAACCACCTGCGGAAATTGACCTTATGGCGTCACACAACAACATTCTTTTTATCGGTCGTGTCAGTAGCCGAGAGTGACACTATAAACTAGGCCAGTATCCATGGTTTTGGTGGTCGTCGACGGTCGGTCATTATTTTAAGTACACCTATTATTGTGTGTGAGATTGAATGACTTTTGTAGATGAGGAAATTCTGTACAGTTATAATTTTAATGTACTTTGGAATGTTCAATGAATTTATGAACTTAGATTTCCAAAGGGGAGGGGTGACATAGAAAGCCTAAGTTAGTCTGCTGTGGTTCGACCTGATTCTCAACGCACCTATTGGTGCTAACATGAGCTAAACATTTAACAATGGTACTTTCCTATCTGACCAATCTACCATCTATTTTCCAGAATTACAGGAATGTTATTTTTTACGAAAAATAAAATATTTAAGTGAGAGCAAATACTCTATGAAAGACACCGAAGTTTGCTTGTTGAAGCCGTTGACATGACTGGCCATTATTTGACTTCCTAGCATGTTCGCGGAGAAATACTATGGATTGAATGTAAGCAGGAATGTCAAGGGTCACAAATAGATTCAAGAATAACGCCTTGACTCACACATGTACATCATTTTACCATACCAAACAACAACATGCCATTGTTTGTACTTCGTATGAAACATTCGCAAAACTGCTCCACGTATTAAACGTATATGTTCATGCTAAAGTGAACAACACTTTGAAAGTGAGGACAGAAACAATCAGATTTCAAAAGTAACTAAGTAAAAGTTAGCTTGCTTCTCGCACCTTGATTTTCAGTAGTAATTTCTGTATGATATGCAGAATCAAGCCATGTAATTACTTTTGTCCACAAAAAGCCATTAAATCTTGTCAAGCATTGTAGCGTAGTATGACGTTTCTCTGAACTCGATTTGTTCTTGTGACCCTTTGCGAAGTTGATTCCAGACGTTGGTTTCTTCCTCATATTAATCATTCATCATCGTTAGTTTTCTCTCCTTTCTTTCCATCTCTCAAGGGTCACGTTGGTCCTCCCGGTCCCAAAGGTGAACAAGGACCACAAGGTGAAAAGGTTAGTATACTAATAGGTTTTTCGGTTCTAATTCTCACTTGTGTGTTTTCATTTGTGTTCGATTGTTGTTGCTGTTGGCGTTTGTACTTTTCACCTATCCAATTGGATATGGTCAGTTAAAAAATTTCTTTAGTCAACAGTTTGACCGATGACCGAAGATCTCTGTCAAGATTCAATATATTTTTTTCAGTTAATGTGAGCAGACATACAAACCTATAAAACAGATAACAAAAGTAGCAGTTTAAAGAAGGACGGATTAATGCGGAAGAAAATACTCAGTTTTCAAGTTTCCGAACAGAAACAGAGGTCTAACTAAGAAAGAAGAGTATTAAAATGAAAAATTTCCTAAAAACCCTTTAAAAAAAAGCCTACAAAGAAACAACAACATACAACCATGAACTGGTTTTCTTAATTCTACGTAACTTAATTTATACAAATGATGTATTGAGCAGAGTGACTTCTACCTACTCTCTCACCCCCACCCACCCCCCTTCTCTCTCTCTAACTCCCTCTCTATTTGTTCTTATGCATATTTGTTTGTTGTTTCCTTTGTTGTTATATTATGTTTTGTAAATGATGATTTGTTGCTTTTTGTTTTTTTCTGATACGCGTATCTATTGATCTAATAATCGTGAAACCGATATCCGTAGAGAAAGTTACTGTTTGGGACAGCTTTTAGACATGTTGTGTTTGTGTGTGTATTTCTGTTTAGCAAAAGAAAAAATAACAAACACAAAAGACAAAAGCAATCACAAAGACTGAAACATGCGTTTTGTGTAAAATATGGGTGATAACCTATATTTTCAATAGTTTTTATCTCTGTATATTGCTGACCCCACCCCCCTGGTGATCGAGTCTTAAACTCCAAACTATGTTTGGACACGACAAAGCCAAGCGGGAGAGAAGAGAACGGGAGAATAAATTCGACCCCGTTTTGACAATGTGATTGATTGTATGGTCATGTGTCTATATGACATTTCATAAATGATCTTATCCTTATGCGATCTTTGTTTTCTGCCCGAAATAATAAACCTTTCAGTAAAGTCCAAGATCGAATGATTCAAATAAAGTTTGCCCTGGGCAGATTCGAATTGTTTCAGAAAAAAACAAATCCCTGTCAAACGTTTGCATCAATTTGAATAAGAAACTTCGATATGCCAATATGCCTATATGCCGATATATATATCGTGACCGTTTTTGGACGATGTTTAATGAGGAAGGTAGTAATTACTGCATGTTTGTATGCTAATTAGCGATCTTCCTGACATCATCACGGCAGATTGGGTAAAACAAACGAGAGTGCCCCATGTTTTTCCCAACTAAGTTGGAATTTGCATATTAATTACTTCAACAGGATTCCTATGCTATTGGGCAAGAGTCAACACAATGTAAATTGTTGGAAATAATTTTCCGCATACATTAATAGTAGCTCGATATTTTTGTTTTGTTTTTTTCGCTGATCATATTTTTGATTCCTTGGTATGCAGATTCAGCTTGTTGAGTACAAGAATCCCCTTTGAAAATGGGGGGGGGGGGGGGTCAAAGGTCATTTGCGGTCAACATTTAAGTGAAAGTCTGAAAATCTTGTAAACACGATAAAACAACAAGTAAGTCTGAAAACTTTCGATGAACTTCATATACATGGTATGTAGATCCGGCTTAGTGAGTGAATGAAGCATATGGAGATTGGTAGAGGTCAAAGGTCTTATGAGGTCACATGAGGTCAACAGGCATCAAAGTCTGAAAACCTTTTAAACATGATATCTCCAAAATTAAAGCTACAATTTATCTGGGATTTATCCAATGCTAAGATTTTCTTTTGGTGAACATAGTTTGGTCAAATTGGGTTCAGTTTACTTCTGTAAAGGGGCTCTATAGGTCTTCAATAACACATACCTGGCATCCAGGTATAATGAAATCTTCTTCAGAATTCATACTCTTGCTTTAAACATGCACTTAAACCTCCTATCAGTTTTCACCCTCTGAGCTTCAAGGTGTCCACAGGTTATCTCAAATGGGCACAAACTGGTTTAAGGGGTCAAAAAGTTGGCCATTTGCTGAAAAATATTTCTCAGTTTATAAAAAATGTCATGTGACTCTCAGTAATTATCAAAGAGATTTGCTAGCTCAAACTTGGTAAAATGTGTCTATATGTTTCACATAGGAAGACAGTTCTTTCTGGATATTGCAACATTTTGGTTGAAACTTCTATACTGTAAACTCCTTATGAGCCAATGACATGGTTGATGCATACAAGGGATTGCTACAAATCTGTTTACTCTGGTTATAACTTAATTCTTGGACAAATTGAAATCACTTGCACTATATCACTCTGATAGTTATTTTGAATTTTGAGGAAATTGTATGGGAAGTGCTCCGTCAAAAATGGCAATTTTCGTGTAAATAATACCACCCTCTGTGGATAAATGACGTAAGTATATATAGAGACAATCAATGACATTTCAGTTTGATTGTCAGGATATTGCAAAGTTATCTGTTTTTTGACAGCGAAATTCACAAGATACCGCCAAACTTCAAAAACGAAAAAGAAAAAAAGAGGAAGGAGAAAAGTATGTTGTTATCTTTCAACAATGTTGAGTTTTTGCAGCAGAGGTTTCACTCAATGCACTATTGACATCGGAATATCTCCTTGTGAAAAACTGGCAGACGAGAAACATAAAACTGCAGCTTATGTTTAGAAAAAGATTATCACCTTGGTGTACTTCCGTGATATTTTTAACTCGGGGAAGAAAATGTATTTTTAACTCAATACCGGTGAAATGTTGCTTCCTTGTTGATATTGCTCGTTATGCGCATAGCAGTTTTTTTTTTATCGACCCTTCACTTGAAACACATAAATATTACCGGTATTACTAATATATTTTCATATTTCATGTGTTGATTTCCGATGTTTATGTAACTAGTATACCATCGCCAATATTAATACTTCACCGATGTCAATGGTATATAAATTTATGATCTGAAAGAAAAGTAAATTCCTAAATTCTTTCACAGGGATCGCAGGGATTCAACGGACCAATTGGACAAAAAGGTGAAATGGTAAGGAAGACAAAATATGCAATTTAAACATATCCTGTAGGAAATTTTCGAGTGTGGTGATTATAACGTACACACACACACATTGATAGTCGTCAAGACCCGTAGCCTTCCAACCTACACACCACTTCACACCCTCCGCACATTGAACGACTTATGTGAGCTCATACTGTTAACGCTCGATGATGTCAAACGCAAAAATAAATTTCTTCGGATTGTTTGTATTTGTGGAAACGTTGCATTTGGTTGTTGTGAATCGCCGCCCATTGCCGACTTCCAATCTCGAAAACCTACATGTTGAGTTTTGTCGACCGAAGTTATACACACGCACACCACACTGCTCGACTATCAACGATTTTCCACTCCGCGATGGAATGGTTGTTTGGAAGGACGGGGGCAGTAACCCATAAAGTGTTATGAGGGGCGCAGTGCATGAACGTTATATACTAATTGTTATAGGCTAGGTAGATTGGAGTCATGGAGTGCACATGTATTGGCGTTCGTAAATACCCAAACCAGTAAGTTTTGGGGGTCGAATTGCGTCGTGCCGCGTTCAGTGTGCAAAATACGTGCGCAATCCGCCAAATTTCGTCTCTACGTTTCACGCTCAGACCATGCCAGGTGCAGCATAGCTCTATAAAATGTCGGTGATAATAATTACCTATCTATAACATAGGCCTACATAGATTTGTGTGACATTGCAAGTTATTTCCATGCATTGTCCCACTGCGTGTCCATTGACCGTGTAATCTATGATTTAGGTTCTGCGAATACCATTAAAACGTGTGTAACTTGATTATACCAGGGAGTTTTTCCATAACAACTCCCTGATTATACCATCTGGTCTTCAAAACTTTAAAACCAAGGGTCAAACTGTCTCACACATCGCTTAATACATCAGATATTAGGTTTTATCCAGAGGGTTAGAGAAAGTAGTATCAAGGAACGTCGAAAATTTGAACCGACCTAGTTTCCGATCGTTATCGTCAGTTGTTAATTTTAAAGGGCTTTTAAAATTTCTTCGTTATTATTCTTCTGGACGGAATGGTATAGTGCCATTGGTGTGAGAGTGGTGTAGGTTTGGGGGGGGGGGTAATACGTGAAAACGTATTTTGTATGTAATACGGAATTTCTCTCAACGTGCATGTATACAAAATTGTTTACACTTTCTTCACAGGGCATTGTTGGACCCATTGGACCCGAGGGAAGAGTCGGACCTATCGGACCACCCGTATGTAAAAGAAAACGTATATTATTTATATCATAATTATATTAGCTTGGTTCTGGCTTTGGCTATATATTGTGTGTGGATGATATGTTAGTCTTCTACAATGAAACCAAGCAGTGATTTGATATGATTTGATTCGATGTGCCGTGGTATCGTATGTAATCCGATGTGGTGTGATGTAATGTTATGTTACTTTATGTGATTGAATTTAATGTGATGTGACGTGATTTGGATGCTGTGTCATGCCATGTGATGTTTTGTAAGTTAGATGTAATGTGATGTGGTGCAGTAATGCGATGTGATGTTACGCAATGTGATTGGAAGTAATGTATACATGTGATATAATGTTATGTGGTGTGATATGATGTAATGTCACGTGGTTGGATGTGATGCTATGTGCTGTGATGATATTATTTGCTTTGGTGGGATGTAATTTGACGTAATTTGAGGCGATTTGACGTATGCGATGCAATGTTATGTGATTGAATGTAATGTAATGTTATGTGATGTGATGTCACGTGGTTGGACGGTATGTGATGTGCTGTCGTTGTATTTATTTGTAACCTAAAATGAGTTAGTAGCATTGTTAACATCTAAAATAGATCAACGGTCATCTGTATATTCCCTCATGCTGTAAATAAGGCAGCAAGCTGCACGCACAGTTGTGGAAAATTGTAAAAAATTTGGGTGTAGCCAAAAGTTCTTATTTTGTTTCTAACCAAGAAAACGGACATAACGTGGTACAAGGTAAACAGAAGGTGTTTTCTTTAGTAAATCCCCGTCTAGGTATGAAGAATTATTAGGATAATTAAGTTTTCAAGAAGCACATAAGGAGACACGGTACGCACGTATCTTAGAGGATTACAAGAAGTTAACGGTGGACGTAGCTTAAAGCGGTTGTATGCGTTTGTGGTAGTAAAAAAAAAAAACTCTCTCGCCGTATAATACATTTGAAGAAGAAAAAATGAGTAGTGGTAGTAGTTTGTTACATAAATGTTACAACAAACGCAAATAACCCTGCTTACAACAAAAAGAGAAGACCAGTACTTGTATTCTATTCTAACAAATATTAAAATCTTGACTGACTTTGTGTGTGTTTTCTTGTTTGTCAATAAATTTCGAGAATTAAAAACTAATTTCACCTTTTCGGATGAGCAGAAATCAGAACGCTAGTTAGCGAATATTATTGAACTAGTCGTTTGTGTGGAACTGATGTGGTGAGGTGGGGGGGGGGGGGTTGAAGGAGGGGGGGAGACGTCAAGGGCTACATCAGTCCCCAGAAAGAAAGAAAAAAGAAAGGATTTTACCTGGTCTTCATATTGAAGTAGTCATATCTCCTTTAGTACATTTTGAAACATGAAATTACACTTTTATTTATTTTGAAAAAAAAAGTTTTACAATAAAAACAAAATCTTTGAAAAAGTTGATTCAGCTTCCTGCTTTAAGGACATTTCCTAAATCTCAAAATCATTTTTACGTGGGCGACTATTCAAAAATAGCGTGGGAGCTAGTTGTAAGTATAGCATGGGAGAACCGAATTTCGTATCTGGTCATTTAGTTAATTCACCTCTAACAGCGTTTACTTTCCCACGACATGTGGGCATGTATGACATTCAAGTTTTCGGTATGGTTTGAATAGAAGAGGTTTGATACAGGGACCGAACCACGACTTTTTTGAACGGTTTTGGAAGGGGGGGGGGGGGGTGAGAGGGAGCTAAAATGTAGGCTAAGGGTAGGGCGCTCACCCCTCGCCGTTTGAGAAATATAGGTAAAATGGAAGGTGGTTTAGATGGAAAGTCAAATTCTGTCAATCATTGGTGGCGGGGAGGAGGGGGGGGTCCCCTTGATTTTATTGGGATGGATTTCCTTCGATATCGCTTTGGCAACCGGACAGAGGTGAATGAACTTCGAGTCGGGACGGTCTTGAGGCTGAACGAAATTCGGAACATCTATGTATGAGTATGTATATGAATGACAACGTATGTGGGTGGGTGCCCATAGACTAACATATTAACAAGATAGGAGGCATTAATTTCATTGGAAGTAACCTTTCTCTCTCCTTTTCTCTCTGAACTTCAGGGGCCTCGTGGACCAACTGGGAGGATGGGTCTGCCAGGGGAACAGGTAGGATAATTTATTCAACTTACTATCCCTCTCCTCCCCTCGCCCCCTTTCCCCCTTTCTCTTTAATTAAAGGTTATTTATTATAACCTTCGGCTGTATAGCATGCCAAAATTTGTGTTCAAAGCAACTGTTTTCACAAAGCAATATCCGAGAGGTCTTCGAATGTCTATTTTCTTTCTCTTTAACATGAGTTTGCTGAGACTGAAGCTCGTCGAATCCATTATACCAGAAATGAATTACATATATAATTCAATGAAAACAAATTACAGTTACAAGTTTAAATTGGCACTCTCGACCCTGTCAGTAAATGCACAGATGTACAATACATGCAAGCACTATGGATTGATTTCGAAGCAGTTACGTATAC
The DNA here is from genome assembly GCF_037975245.1 of Apostichopus japonicus. Classification (NCBI taxonomy): domain Eukaryota; kingdom Metazoa; phylum Echinodermata; class Holothuroidea; order Aspidochirotida; family Stichopodidae; genus Apostichopus; species Apostichopus japonicus. The sequence goes on from NC_092582.1 coordinate 6,396,761, forward strand.
GAAATAATTAAAAGCATAAAAATTGTTGTTATATTATGATTCAGCGGCGTAACTTGCACTGCACGAGGTCCAAATACCAGATTGGAGGGGTGGGGATGGGGGTGCGGTGAAAGTAAGCTCGTTGTGGGAGCCTATTTTTTGGCTGCACCGGGACCCTGTTGCTCAATGCTAACCCACTATTATGATCGTTTTGCCTTCGTATCGTGTTTGTTTCTGCAAAATTGTGTTACCTTTGAAAATGAGCGGAATGGGAATTTCCTCCCTACCATCCCGTCCCCGTCCCTCTCAAAATATAATTGCACAAAAATCCAAAAGTTGTACTAGATAAATGTAGTTAGATGAACGGAAGTGATGACACTATATTATGTATAATCTCCCTCGCCCATGCAAAGGACACTTGTCCTCCCAGGACGGTCATGGTGAACCCTTTGTGCCCCTCTCCTCCTCTGGCTGGCGGGCCTTCTCGCTGGATCTTTCTCGGTGTCTACCGATTCGAATGATTATCATCGTTAGAATTTTATTACTTTAATGTTAAGGACGCACAGTACAGATGGTCTTGAAATATCTCGGCGAGAACGGACATGGTTTAACTCCAAACCTTTCACTTTATACAACTAGCAAGTGACCATAGCAACTACACGATTGGACTCGGGTTATTTTTTATTTCTTATAGACACCAGAATAAGTTTCAGCGTCGTATTGACCGTGTCATTGCCCTTATACATACCGCGGAGCTAAAATTGACTGAAAGCCACAGTTTTTCCGATCACTTGTGGCCACATTTCACGGGTCGTTGAATTATCCAGATGAAGGCGCGTACATTTGTTACACAAAAATTTGCACTTAATTCGACAACAGAGTGACCATGGCAACTACACGTTTAGACTCGGGTTATTTTGATTTCTACGGAAATTGATTTCAGTGCTGTATTAAACTGTGCAATATATAGGTTCCTTACGTTAGGGAGTTGCAGAGGAAAGAGGAATAATAGATCCATTCTTTCACCAAATATATAATTTAGAGTAGTATCCTGTCATGGTAATATTTCCATTTTTGAAACGGTGTGGATCAGAATCATGCGACCAAAATCCATCCAAACAGTATGCTTTAACCTTGATGGTTTGCGCAATGTTAATGAACCGGTCTAAGCCCAGCAGCACCCTTTCATACCATTTCCGACTGTCTTGTTGCGTCATGGACATATGCTATTCTGAGTGAGAGATATTTGGATAGAACAAAATGACAAATAAAAGGAAGAAAAACCGCTGGAAAACCAAAACTGGAAGGTCAGTACTCTCCTGCTGAGATGCCGACAGAGACTAGACAGCGGCAAAACGCCCGAAACCAACGGCTAGAGTGACAGTGTGCCGTCCGTCGTGTGTGCATGGTAATAATGGATGCCGGTAGTAGTGATGCTGTAGTATGCAATCATTCCCAGTGACATAGTCTATTAACCGTTTGACACACGAGAAGGTTGAAGAATGATGACATCCTAAGGTAATGGATCAGGGTTTATATGAATGATACGTATATCTGACCTCAAAACTAACGATAACGAGCATACATATGGATCAGTTGAGTACGAGAGAATGAGGCATTGACTTCTTACCCTGACGGGGGTAACAGCGGTTACTGTACGCGTGCGCAGTAATATCTATAGTCAGGGTTAATCCTGCCGAAGAAGTGAGATATGCATTTTTAGTTATCCCTTAAAAGTGGAAAAGGTTCATGGAATGTGACAGCCGTGATGGAAGGGACAATTTTCTCTATATCTTACAGTCTGGATTGAGTCAGTGTGAAATCAGACGGTTTGAGTCAATGTTTTGGTTATAAATTGGTACAGCTTCTATGCAATTGTAGTGTCTAATGTCTTCTTTGTTTTGGTCACTTTTAGGGAGATAAAGGTGAAAAGGGACTGATTGGAGCAGCGGGGCAAGATGGACCACAGGTAAAAATAATATGCAATAACGCAATCACGGATTGATAAATAAGGAGGTCACTAATTAAAAAGTTATAAAATCAAAATGAACATAATTATATATAATGCCTGCATAGCAGCGCATGATCTGAGATGAAACAAAACTTTAGGTAACTAACTTTCTTCCTTTTTTTTAAATCAGACAATCATTCGGATGACGCAAACAGAATGTCGTCCATTTAAACTCCCATTATAATTAACGTTATTGGTCTGTTTCCCACAGATTGAATATTTACCAATAATCTAAATTTGTATACCAAAACACGCCCTCTATTCTAAAAAGTTTGTCGGTTATTATCATTGCAAGAATCAGATAGTCACCGTCTGGCAGTAGATTCTACGAAATGCCCAGTCCAAATGACACAAGCCAAAGACATGTTAATATTTTATTCGACTCTAACCTGGCTTTTATAGCTCAGTGGTTGGGTGCCGTATATTACCACATTTTCATAATCACTGATGTCTCTAACGTATTTCCACATGGCGATATGTATGCATAAATACCATGTGGCTTATGTTGGGAACACCTGTACGGTCAGAATGAGTATTTCGTCAATAAAATTCGATTGGTCTCTATTGACTAATGCAGTTTGAAATGAGGGCCTGTAATAAAGTTAGCGACTATTTTGAATAAGTGAGTACAACGTAAAAGGATGACTTCTGTTGTTGATATACCCAGAGCAGTCTATACAATTCTATTGTGCTGTAAATACCAGGACGATTAGGCCTCCGTGGACACATTCCATATGTTGTACTACAGTAGTACATAGCCTAAAAGACACAGCCTAACGTTAAGCCTTTATAAATAAGTATAAACTACTAGATTTTAGCTAAACGTCGGGAGAGTCCGTGGTAAGGTGGAGCCTTCAGGCTTCATAATTTTATTTTTTATCGTATTTGTGGCTATTCAGTTTCATTAGAAAAATGTTGTTGTCAATGTTGGTTTAGCCTAGGCCTAATAACAATAACATACGCTTAGCACTAGGGCCCTAGTAGTACTGCCATGCCTACGACTTAAGTAACAACAATTTTGGTGAAAGTATACATGCTCGTGACAGCTGCCGATAAGTAAATAGCAGTGTGTTACAGTTTTTAGCCTAAATAAAAGTTCATCAGTAGTAAAATGTGCAACTATAAATTAGAAGTGGATTCAAGCCCAGGACATGCTGAGTGCAGTGGATATATTTTGTGAGTGTTCTGCCAAATGAAATGCATGTCCAATAATAACATGTTGGTTGACTATATTATTGTCATTCATAACCAGTTTGTATCTTGCTCTAGCACAAGAAATTAGTCTCTGCTCTTTCAAAACTTTGTATGAATGTAGTCTAAACAAATGTTCAAGGCATGCATATGCCTGTTTTCACATTTATTATGAAAGAAAAACTTCTTTTACCTGTCTCTTCTTTGAAGGGAGCAGATGGACCACAAGGGCCAGATGGTCAAAGGGGATTCCCGGTAAGATTCTCTTTTTACCAATGCTAATATGTTGTAATAATAATAATAATCATAATTTATTTTATAAAGCGTAAAATCCACAAAAGTGCACTAAAACGCTATGTAATAGTAAAATAAAAAAATATATGACACAAAATATATTGTTAAACTGCAGAATAAAATACAATATAAATGAGTATGTTGTGACTTTTCATCAACATATGTTCTATTACATCTTGACAGTGTGCAAAGTGTTAGTCATTCGTTTCTTACAAACTGAAGGTAGCCAACTCTCTTTTTCTAATCTTCTTTATGAAAGAGTAACAAAGGTAGCCTACAACAACTATGTCAAAAGTAGAAAACATATAATTTCACTACAAAGTAGATTAGAATCATTTAAGTGTGATGCATGTTGTTAACAAAGTACAATGGATATGTATGTATGTATGTATGCGTGTATGTATGTATGTATGTATGTATGTATTTTAGATCCTCCTGTAAGCAGGAACTCGCGAAGAAGCCATCATTGACTTATCAAAGCCGCAAGCTGACCGAAGTCAGTCTCTTAGATTCATATTTAACGTCCATGATTATGAATTGTCAATTGTCAACAACTCTGTAACTGGACGACATACATTAATCTTGGAGTGCATGAATCAAACTTGGGTCCTTATGATTGAAAGGCACCGGCATTAACCACTGAGCTAACACTCCCTTAACTGTTATATTTTGCATTCATGAATTAACCATAATAAGATCACTAGCAGTACTGTCACAAAGTTGTTCCATTTATTAATGGAATGAAATGATAATTAAAAGCATACCTGTACCGCAGAAACGTGTATAATCTGGCCTTAATTGCATATGAGGCAAATTGGCAATGAGTAGGCCTACCTTTGCTGTTATCATGAAATGATTAATCCTTTTGACTGCTTATGATTGTGAATTTGACATTAATTGTGCTGTATTTTTTAAGTAGCATGTTAATTCAGCTGTCACTTTCTCGCCATTTTGGACAAATACAGCATAATTTTATAATCAGTAATGTTAAAGTACAATTAATAATAATACATTTTCTTGTCTGTTGTGAGCCAGTATACGTCACCTTTAACAGCTCTCAGCTTTGATGAGCCCCAACAACTTAAGTGCTGTTGTGGGATTTTTCACTAATATTGAACTTTTAAAAGAAGTCTTTACTTTGGAATGTGTTTGCTACTAGTAAATGGTTCCACTATCAAAGATAGATGTGAGTTCATAAATGTTGGGCTTCAAATTTAAGTTTATGCCAATAGCTAACACAAATCACTCCAAGATTAATGTATGTCGTCCAGTTACAGAGTTGTTGACAGTTCATAATCATGGACATTAAATATGAATCTAAGAGACTGACTTCGGTCAGCTTGCAGCTTTGATAAGCCAATGAGGCTTCTTTGCAAGTTCCTGCTTGCAGGAGGATCTAAAATACATACAAATAGGTCTTTAATGATTACCATTTATAAACCAGCTGTTATCTTGATATTAATTTTCTTGTCAGGGTTATGAAGGACCTCGAGGAGAGCCAGGATTTCCAGGAAGTAATGGTCCTGCAGTAAGTCTCAGATGTCATCAACTTTATCACTTTATTCAAAATTTAATTATTCACTTCAAAACAGAACTGTGAATAAATGTTGAAAAGTTGCTAGTGATTACCCTGGCTAATTTTATTTGTAGATGGCATTTTGACATAGATTAACACTTTTTCAGACGGAGAAAAGGAAATAACAGTGTTTTATTCAGATATAAAGCAAATGAACTTGTTCTAAGAGTCAAGTTAATATCGCATCTATCAAGCTGCACACCTTTGCTTACACGATTTTTCAAGTATTGTTTCCCTTTCTTTCAGTAATCTAAAATAGAATATTGGAAAATGACGAACAGATAAAATGAATTACCATTTTAAATTTTGTTTTGCAAAGAGCAAAGAAAATGTTGGATAGAACAGAAATTTTGAGAGTTTGGGAGGAAGAGTCTTTTGTGCTCTTCCAACAGAGTTAAGGGGCAGGGGTGCAGGTTGTGGAGTTAGCTCTTCCCACAGGGTATAAGCCAAGTAGGGAAAGGTGGACAGTGGAAAAGTGATATAACCCGGCTGATTCCCTGAGCTGTGGCTATTGAATACATGGTAACAATAAGATAAGACTAGGAAGGTTCAAAAGGAGTTTATTGTCTTTGACCTGTTTCTTCTTTGATTAGGGGTTACATGGACCAAAAGGGAACATAGGAGCCAAAGGTGTCAAGGTAAGTCTAATGACCCAGTCTAGTGATGTGCCTTGAGTCATTCTGTCAACTTGACTAGGCTAGACATGTTGACATGCAGAGATATACCCCAGAATAAAAGAGTGAAAGCCTGGATTCTGCTCGTCAAGCGGTGTGACATCTCTACAAGTTGATGGTTCAGTAACTCATCACAAGTAGGGACACTTTTAGCATGCTGAGAATTGCTGGAAGTTTTGACAAATTCTTGCTTTTCCTGATAGTCCTCTATATGCATAATTATTTCTCAGAGAATTGAGAGTCTGGGTGAAGTAGGATCTTATAGTCTATACACTGGTAGGTAGTGTAGAATGAATGTTCATCACTCTCCACTTTAATACCTGTCTCCCATACATACAAACTCCAATCTACTCTAGCTATAACTGGTAATATTCTTGCATAGCGCCCCCCCAACAACCCCTTCTAAGGTCACTATCCTCCTCCTTCCAGAGCTGCCATTCAGAAGTCTATACACTCGTAGGTAATGTAGAATAAATCAGCCACATGCTCTCATTTTAGTATGTGCTGTAAAGATGTATAACTTCAATACATTCAAATACTCTTCATATATATGTTGCTACATCATTGAGGGATACCACGATGATCATTAATTAGCAGAAGTATTGAATATTGAAGCATATTTAAGACAAAAATGCTTTAAAAAAAGTCAGGTAGACTGGCTGCATGACTTACATCAGCTTATGAGCACAAACATGTCACTTTTAGGTCAAAGTTCACATGAGTGTCCTAATACTGTATTAATGGCAGGAAGTCTCAATCCAGACTTGTCCTGAAATAGTCTCTGATGACTCTCTGAGTTGTCTCTGACTGATCTTCAACATCCAGATCACCAAACTAGATCCACTTTCTTTTCATATGTATCACTGCACTTTATATAAATCATTTTAATATGAAAGTCATAACATTCAAGTTTTATGATACTTTAAACAGGCTTGTGTTTTATGGGGAGCCCCACCTCAAGACACTTGCACACTTTTAATACGGGACTTTGTGGTTTCTGTGGTGATATGTGATGCTGATAAAGTAGGGTCACTGGGCTATTAAAATGGGTCTTATATGGTTCTGTGGTGTCATATTTTAACTGGCTTATAAGAAGTGAAAATTGGTTATCGATTTTCAGTTTTCTTCACTTTAATTGGAACTTATATCAAATTGAGTTTTCAAAGATTCTGGCTGGAAACAAGAAGAACAAGCATAAGAATTTCATATTGCATAGGATGCCAAGTTGAATATATGGCAATCCATTGTCTAGCCTGAAGGAATATATTAACAGGTGATGGAATATGCTAGCCTTCTATGCACATGGTCTTTTTGCCTCCACATTAAACATTTTCTGTCGTGTTTATGTGTTCTACAACAGGGCGAGGAAGGGTTTCCTGGTGATATCGGCCTGCCTGGTATCCCTGGACCTGCGGTGAGTATTGTTTTCAGTTTGGTACCAACTCATGAATTATTTAACTATATAGTTAACCCAGGCTAATTTAAAGCCAGGACTGGGTTTAATAAACACATGGTAGTAGGTATTTCTTGCCTGTTATTACAATAGAAAGTTTAATGTAGAAGTTCCAAGGTGCCATGTTCAGATGAATACAATACATTGGAAAACCAAACAAAAGCATATTATTATATTCGAAATTTAGGCAATCTGGTCAAGGCACACAAAAATGAAAGAAACATCCATATCAGACCAATCTGTCTTTACGTATGTTATCAAAATGTTATTATTAAGCTGGCAAACAGAAAAAAGTGTTTCATGACCACAATTTTATTTTACAAACTAAGAAATATCGATTAAATGAAAGATGCCATTTGTAACTTTTTTATTAAATTTAAAATATGGTGCTTTCCTGTTGGTACTGTACGAATATTTCAAACCTCACAGCTAACCTTCATACTTTGAATGTTTTACCATAAGTATGTTGTAAAGCCACCCATCCATGTCTTCTTACACATTATATGTATAGTTTCTATCCCAAAATTATCTCCATAAACAATCCAAGTTTTGTATTCCCCCTAAACCGTTTTGTATCTTTCTTTTTGTTTGGTTTTCTTGCAGGGACCATTGGGCCAAAGTGGACTCACAGGTCCAAAAGGTGAAAAGGTGACACAATATTCACAACTTGTGCATCACAAGTATCGCTGTATCGGTGTGATGTTACCAAATGTTATGTAGCATGCAAAAGTTGCTTCTCGTAGGGGAACTCGATGAGGAAAGAGTGACAATAAATATTCTTCCCTGGTATATTTGTAAAACGGCTTTGATGATGTGGATCTGTGATTTCAAACATGGCATTATTTAAGCATATAGAATTTTTACACATATCAGAGTATGTATTGTCAGAATGTTGTTGTAGCACATTCAATTAGTTAACAAAATCAGTATGTTATTAAATCGCTTCCAATGCATGAGGATAAAAGCTATTGCACATGGCTCAGTGGAAAAATGACAGATATTTTGACTTTTGATAGTATGTAAAGTTGAATGGAGGGGTTGATCTTGCTTCAACAGGCATCAAGATGTTTTTTGGCATAGAACAATTTATGGAGAAATATGCATAGCTCTTGGTAGGATTTTACCTGAGGCAGGGAAGGTGGTGCAAGGGAGGGGGGGGAGGGGCGGTATGACACCCATGGGTTGGCTTTCGACCAGTCGGAACAAAGAATCATGCTTTCTATAGGCACAACAACTTGTCACAACACTCCCGATAAAACTCACTTAGGACATAAACTTAGTTCAGGTTGGCCATGATGCTGTCATGTTGGGTTGCTGTATTGGAAGTGTCTTCCTGACTAATGTTGCAGTATGTACTCTTCTACTGCCCTTCATGCTCATAGCTTTCATTTTTGCCACATATCAAATTAATCACTCCTCTTATTTTTTGCTTTTCATTTATGGCAGGGCAGTCAGGGCAGATTAGGGGCGCAAGGAGATCCGGGAGAGGCAGGCGTGCCAGTGAGTACTCTTTTTTTGCTTCTTTGCTGTCGTGAAACAAAAGGTATTGTTTTTTGGTTTGTTTTCTTGTTTGTTTTGTTTTTTGTTTTATATTTAGTTTTGTTTTTTTTGTTTTTTTGGTGTTCATTCCATTTATAAGCCTCGATAAATTACTTATTAATCTTATTACATGCAAATTGTTGGTAAAATTTTCCTGGGGGTGGGGAAGGGGGATAGGCAGGTGCTCCAGACTGAGTATTTTTTCACTACTTTGTTGTCATGAAACAAGAAAAGTTTTGTTTTGTGGTCATTCATTTTCAACCCTGAAAAAGTACTGATTTCTTTTACAAGATCATGCATATTGTTGGTTAATTTTTCCTGTGGGGGGGGGAGGAGGGGGTGGGGAAGGGTGAGAGGAGGAGGTGTGGAAGGGTGAGAGGAGGAGGTGTGAAAGGTGGGCAGCTGTGCACCTGGTTGTACTGTAGTGGTCGAAGTCTCATATGGTCAGAATAATTCCACAGACCAATGTTAGACCTACTGATAACAAAAACTATTTCTAAAGTCTTTTGATATAATCTAGTATGATACTGTGTGATGCTGTATACTCAATATGTACTTATGTTCTTTCCAACTTTCCTTTTGTCAGGGTGAAGAAGGACCACAGGGCTCCAAAGGCAATATTGGTGTTGATGGGACTCAAGTGAGATTTTAAAAAATGGCTTCTTAAATTTTTATTCTTAATATCTTTGGGTCTGAGGGTTGAACATAGTTTTTGGCATGGTAATGGTAATAATAAAGTAATACTTCACCATTCTTAAGCATGACCTTTCGGTTTCTGGGTACTTTCACTTGTTTTGAACATATTTAGAATTATAACTGTGGTACAAAAAAAACCCAATGTTTTATTTTTGAATACTTTGAAAAAAGCTTCTTTTTGTATTGCTACACTACAAAAATTTGTAGTACCCTTGAAATTACTTCAAGCCGTTGTTGATATTGCAGGCTATTTGCCACTTAAAATCTACAATTGTAACCCATTCTCTATAGTAATATGAGGGTTAGTGCTTTTAATTATTCTATAATGATTTGTGAACATATAAAATAAGTTATGAATTTTTTTTAAACAAAACTGTATACACGTTTTTTTTGGGGGGGGAGCAGGAAGGGGGGGCAAGAAGAAGTGTCAACTAGAGAGAAGTGACATTGAGTGATTGGCTGTTCTTAGATATCATGTGTAGATTTTCTATTTTCATAGGGAGATGAAGGCCATAAAGGACCCCCTGGGCCTGCTGGACCCATTGGACCTCGGGTAAGTCCATGAGAATACCTGTGAGATGAACAACGGTGTCAGAATAAGATGATAAGTTCAAGATATTTGCATTCAAGATATGCTGAAAGTATCAATTTTTCATTGACGTTGGAGCAATGAGTAATTTATGATATGTTTAGGGCTTTGCTGAACATTGGTTATAAACAAACACTATTGCCTAACATGAGAATATGTAGCCGTAATACCTCATCATGTCTTTGTCATGAAGGGGTGTAATGGTATGGGACATTAGAGCAAATGTCATGGATTGATTGATTGATTGATACAGGAATGGTGGAGTTGTTATCCATGCATGAAACCATCAGTGTTGTTATCAGGCCAGGGGGAGTAGGGGCAGACAGGGGTTGGTGAGGATATATGAAACCCCCAATTTTTTTTTTAAACTTAGCATATTCTGCAAGATACTATCAACCTTTTTGAGGAAAGTTGCAACTAAATTAGTTACGAGGTTGTCTTAATATACATATACCAGTCTTGAAGTGCGTCTGCTTCTGGTATTCTACCATTTCTTGCCTTTAATCTTACCCGGCCTAACAAATTTGTACTCATTTTCAGTGGGATTTTGAAAGTCTTGCATATGTTCAAGATTAAGTACTCATACTAATGTTCTTAGAGCCTTGTACTCATATGCAAACCAAGTTGAATTCTACTTGTACTCATACTCATACTGTTGTACTCATACTCATACTGTTGTACTCATACTCATACTGTTGTACTCATACTGTTGTACTCATACTGTTGTACTCATACTCATGCCGTTGTACTCGTACTCATGTTGTTGTACTCATGCTGTAGTACTCATACTCCTACTGTTGTACTCATACTCATCATATTGTACTCATACTGATACTGTTCTACTCATACTGATACTGTTGTACTCATACTCATACTGTTGTACACATACTCATGCTGTCATACTCATGCTGTTGTATTCATACTGATATTGTTGTTTTCAAACTTATATTATTGTTCTCATACCCATGCTGTTCTACTCGTACACTGTGTAACACTAATCGTGTTCTACTCGTACACTGTGTAACACTAATCGTTGCATATCACATACATAAGTTCTAGTATGAAGATGGTGAGATCATTGTTGAGCAAACCCAACAAAACCTAATTTCATAGCATTAATAAAATATTCCTGATATACATTATTTTTGTATATATAACATAATCAATTATATTTATATATATAATATAATTCCATGAAAGCCAATATTCCCATTCTTCTTTCAAGAAACAAAAAAGTGTTTATAATTTTAAGTCAGATTTGATTTCTATGATTTCATAACTTATTATTAATTATTTAAAATTGCACCATTTCGTACGGTGAAGGGTATTAACACCATGGGCGATTTACTTTTCTGCGATGGAAATTGTTTACGCCAGCCACTCACCCAGATAACCCCATCCCACATATAACAGCCTGGAATAAATTCCAATTGTTGAGATCTAACCAAAATGTGGTATCATTGATTATGACTTTTCCGACACATGAGAATCAAAACATCGGAAAAGGTCACAAAAGTTATCAAGGTGTTTATTAATTTACCAGTGTCGTATAGGCTTAACATTCTCATTCTAAACATTATAAGTCTAGAGATAAATCTCTCTCATAAACAATGATTACCTCGACTCACTGCTTCTGATCATTCATTTTTTATTATTTTTTAAATGTCTAATTGTGACCCGAACTGCATCCGTCTTTCTTGTTAATATCACGTTCTTAGTTTACAGCGATAAAGGAAGTGATAAATGTAATCATTTCTGAACCGTTACCACCCCATTTCATGACACTAGGGCGTGCATGAGGTCCTGGTTGTCATCTACAAGGGTGGGGGTGGGGGGGGGGCTTTGTGTATCATGTAAATAGTTTTTACAACATCAAAGGTTGTATCATGTGGGAAATTTACCCTCACCTGTCATGCTTTTTTTTTGCCTTCTCCTTTTCTTGCATGATATCACTTCCTTTCTCAATCCATTTTTGTTTTGGTTCTAGGGATCTGAAGGACATCAGGGAGACAAGGGTATACCAGGGGTGGATGGAAGAAATGTAAGTTTTTTACTAGGTAGAAATATTTTTCTTCTACTTTTGAGTTCATTAAAAAATATATTAAAAATATATTATATTATAAAACATTCAGATATAAACAAATCTGAATGTAGTATGCATTTTTATTAAGATATAAATATAAAATAAAACTGTTAGCAAACTGCTTATCCACTAGAGAGCCTGTGTAAGAGAATGTCTAAAAGTAAGTTGGCCTGACGTTTCGATCCTAGCAGGATCTTCTTCAGAGGCTAAATGACAAGTAACAGTAACAGAAGGGACAAAAACACGATATAAATAGATGTAAATATGGCGGAGAGATAAATGCAACGATGTCAAGTTTCTTGTCTTGTAAAGACTTTGAAGGTTAAAGTTTGGCACTATTTAAAGAATATATATATATATATATATATATATATGTCTTTCGGATGGGGGGTACAAAATATATTTGGTGGTTGCAGTACGATTTGGAACCCGATCTTTGTGCCAGAGCAGCACGTAACGATGTTCCTTTGCTGCTTGTGAAAATAATTCAAATATATCGTTATATAGGAAAATAATGGGTCAGAAAGTTCTACATGTTGTCCATCTGTTATCTTGAAATATCCTTATCACAAATAGGACCTACGAGAAAACTTAACTTAAAAACACCATACATATCTCATGTCTTCCCTTACTGTGATCTAAGGTTCCGGGCCTGCATTAGTAGACTTTTTGAAAGCCCACCAGTGGGCCGCATGGGATTTGATCGCATTCCACAATCTGCCCGACTAAAGACCTGGACCACCATCTCTCTTCATTCAAAGCATATTATTAACAACGAGAGAAATAGTCTCAATTTTAAATGCCTTGATAACTCCCCATTATAAATAGATCAATAGTAATTTTCTCTTCTTCTTTTGAAAAAAAAAGTTGTTATGAGAGATTAATGGTCTTATGTTTCATTTCATGCCATGTTTAGGGTCAGCATGGAAACAGAGGGTCAAGAGGAGACAAAGGAACAAAAGGATTGATGGTAAGTGGTCATCCTGTGAAAAGATGTTGTTACCATGGCAACTGAATTATTTTCTCACTTATGATCATGAATCTTGTCTATCAAGTTGGCTACAAAATATCCATCGGGTCAGCTCTTCATAAGCAACGTAATTAATAACTTATAGGGAAGATAAAGACTTGAATGATGAATGATAAAACATTTTTTTAAAGCCGTACAAATTGTCAATGTAAATCATTGTTAATTATTACTTATATGCAGTAAAAAGAATGACATTTTGTTGGCATTATTAGAATTTATGAAGCAATCCTTTTTGATGACATCATGATTTAGTCATTACAGGATATATTCATAATGTTTAGAAACACCTCCTAGTTTCAATTGTTTTTTTTTTCTTTTGACCATGGCAAACCAAAAAAATTTCTGCTCAGTCATCTTTGGTATCATGAAGAAACCGTTTCTTTTCTTTGTCGCCATAAATTCAAAGTAAGACCTTTACTGGCAAATATTTGCTGACTTACAGTAGATGAACATGTAGGGAGGAGTGGGGTGTTATGATGAAGGATTTTAGGGTGGAATGTCACAGCACGATCTGTTCACTTCTTTCTTTTTTTAATTTCCAACCTTGCAGGGTGATCAAGGGAAACCAGGCAAAAGAGGTTCTTCAGGCGATCAGGTAATTTATATCAATCTTTTTTTTCCGTTAGCTTTTCCAAGAAAAATTTGAGGTGGGGCTTTTTTAGAAATGACATATAGTTAAATATGTCTGCATTGCCATGTTAAATATGATTCATGGTGATCTAGTGGTGATAGAAGTGTTTAATATTGTGGAGTAATGTTTTACACAATAGCACAGTAGTTATGACATAATTCTGCTCAATGAATGGGACAAGTATTGGTATATTACAAAGTAGATGTTGATGTTTTTTATTCAGTGTATCAATTAATTGATATCATTGCTATGGTCTGGTGATGGTGACTTTAGAAGCAATGCAAACTACCATCTGTCTGGCAGGTTGTGGGTTCAGCTCCTGGCCAGCCAAAGTAACGTGGGTTTTCATCCAGGAGATATGCACTTTTTTTCCCATCTGAATAGGTGTTCTTGATATTCTCGAGCAACCATTGCTATCTTCAATCTTTTCTTCTACTTCTTGTTTCGTTGTCTGTTTGTCAATAGGCACACTTTCTTTATATTTAGCAATTGACCTTTTCTCTGTTACACATCAGTTTGGGTTTTTCATGGCATTGAAGCTATAGCTATGGCACTGCATCTGTCTGCCTGTCTGTCTGTCTGTAGTATATTTGTCAGTCTTTGTGTTTGTCTGTCCGTTTGTTTATGTATGTATCTGTTTGTCTGTCTGCCTGTCAAAAGTGTTGAAAGGTCATCATTCACAGGGTTTTTAGTGGAGTGATAGGGTTGCAAGGTGACAAATCTATTGTGCATCTATGGAGGGGGTGTTGTAGCAAATCTAAATTTAAGTAGTTGAAATATTAGTATAGGGTCCAGAGCGGTGGTGGGGCTGTGGAATCTTTTAGGGTGCTATGACTTGTTGGAAGTTCAACTGTGACATTTTTTGTGATATTAATCGGTTCATTTCCATGGACAAAGTAATTCTGTCCAATGAGGCCAAAGATCCCATCTTTGGTCTAAAGAAGGTCACAGTGCATTTTGAAACGGTGATACTCTTTCGTTGGGGCGTCGGCCAAGTTGATGCATAGTTGGCGATATATACTAATTAGTAGTGAAGAGGGGAAACGACTGCACAGGAAGCAGAGGTCACAGGTCAATTATCTTCATTACAAGCAAGTGCAAATACAGAATGAGGCAAAAGTTTTATTTCAACCAGGGATATGTTAGGATTGGACCAGACGTGGTTCATGTGGTTTCTATTTTAGGTCCGTAACTTTAGAGATTAAGCTGAAGACAAGAAAATGGCAATATAACTACTTGCTTGCAATCACCTTACGCTATTTGAACTGCCATAAATGTCGAAGTATAATTTTCCTTTCATATTCTTAGTTATCTTCGTGGATTTCTGAAGAGTGTCAAATAATGTAAGATGGCAAAGAGAATGGAGAAGATAAAGGACAACTGTAGAAGCATTTAATTTTTGTGTTTTATTCCTTGCTTTTTGTCTACAGGGTAAAACTGGCAAACGTGGGAAAAGGGGTGCAAAGGGTATTACTGGTGCAAAGGTAAGTTCATGGAATGCAGCTGATGAGTGTGAAAAACCCCAAATTTTTATTTTCTTGTTTTATTATGACAGGTAATGATGTTTGATTTTGGGGGTTGTTCAGGAATTTTCAGGGTGAAAGGCCAGTTGAATGTCATTGTATGGTACTGCTTAAAACTTTGCCAAAAATAATTTTCTTAAAAGGGAATTGATGCACTGTCACCAATGTTGCTCAGTATTATGATAATAATTTTGGAGGGGGGGGGGGTGATGGGGGGCGTGGGTATGGAATTTGAGGCCACTATAAATTTGCTAAAGTAACAATTTTTTGAAAGAAGTAAGTTCAATTTTTTAAAGAATCATTCAAATATAAAATCAACTAATATCCCATAGAATATTTCAGCTTTGCTTTATATACTTTGACCAGGGACAAATAATTAGGCACACAATGATGCATGTAATATATTTTGCCTTTCAATGAATTCTATCTATGAATTATCTTCTTCAGGGGGACCAAGGGGAACAAGGTGTGCCAGGACCTCAGGGTGAAGGGGTAAGATCGGAAGCTCAGTAATTGTTGTTCCTAACTCATATCAGTTGATAGGTAACAGATTCCTTTCACTGGTGGTGGTATTCTGTTTATATTAAAAATGTTGAATTCACAATATGCAGCAACTTGTTGATAGAGAAACAAACTGACAACAGACAAACTGACAGATAGACATTAAAAGAAAGAAAGAAGTAGGCAGAGATTGACGGGTTCAGACAAAGAGATATATAGAGACAAAGACAGAGAGATGGGTAAGTAAACAGAGAGACAGACAGAGAGACAGACAGACAGACAGACAGGTAGATAAACATATATGTGAACTACTACAGCACATGTCGTCAATTCGATTATTTTTTCATTGTAGATGCTACTATTAACTTTTCTTTTTCTATTCTTAAGTTTTTCTCTCTTTTTTCTTTTTGGGGAGTCTCCTACATTGTTAAGCCTTGCAGGCTTTATAGGAGACTTCCCGTCACACTGTAAATTGTGATGAAACAAATAAATATACAAAATATACATGTGTTAACCAGAAGGAGACTTAACACAGCATTATCATGGTATACCCTGTCTGAAACATTCACATGTTAAATTTAATCATCATTTTTTTTTTCTTCTTTTCATTTACAATATTAAATTGTCATGAATAAGGTATTCTTTTTTCATTTCTATTCATTTAAAAGGTGGAAATTAAACATTATGAAAACAAACTCTGTTTTCTATATTTATATTTACTTTTATTATTACTATAATTGTTACTTTGAAAACATATAAGTTGATGTTTCTTCTTATTCTTCTGTTTTTAATCTGAAGGGAATTTCTGGTCCACCTGGAGTGAGAGGACCCCCTGGGCAACAAGGATATCAGGTACTTCTTATGAACAGAATTTATGAATGGTTGACTGTCAGATTTTGTTGTTTCTCACAGTACTTTCATCATAAGTACTGCCAAAAACCCTTTGTAACTTTCTGAAAAAAAGGTTGTAGAAAAAATATAAAGTAGGAAGCAAATTAGGAGACAATTTTTATAATAAAAAACTACTGCTGTACCTTTAAGAGACAATTAAAATCACAATTTTCTTCCGTCTAAGAAAACCTTTAAATTATATATATATTCTTCAGAGACACATGTGTAAAGATACAATATACAAAGAGTTGAGGTTTTAAGTTTCTCGTACAAAGTTTTTCTCTATTAATTTGAAGCTTTAACTTGGGGATAGTACCAATCTAATTATTAGTTTTCACCCGATTTTATCTTTTCCCCCTAAAATCGTGATTCGACCTTCAAATGTTGTTTACTTGGATAGTCCTGTACTTTCAGCTCCCTGTTTTCGATAATCCATATTTACATGTTTATTTCGCTTCTTTTGTCATTCAGGGAGATTTTGGTGTTGATGGTCCCTTAGGTGAAAGGGGAGTGAAGGGTGAACAGGTGAGATTCTTTGTAATTGATTTTTTTCTTTCTAATTTATCGGAATGTCAATGCACGAAACAAACATCAAATTTATTGTGCAGTGTTCATTGTCAAATGAAGTTAATGTACTTAAATCTAGCAACAAAACAAGCTTTCAAAAAAAAAAAAAAAAAAAAACCCAGCTGAAACACTGGGCTTCTTCTATAACATGATGGATGATTTTATTGACATTAGAGTCCAGTCTTCCCCAGTGGGTAGGAAGCTCCCTAAAAGTGGGGGGAGGGCACAACATCGGAGGGTCACTTTCTCATTCCACAACCACCACTCATTATGCTATAAACCGATACACACCGGCCATATCACTTAAATATAGATGATGTGTTAGTATGCTATCAATACTATCATGATGCGCTGCAACATTGATATTTTATTTATTGAGATTGTTTATAGTTAACCGTGCTACAGAAAGATGGGATGCCATTTTAAAAATAGCTTGTACAGACTAAAAATAAATAATTAAAATGAAATATTAAAATTAACAAAGGCTTAAGAATTCCAAAAGACAGTTCTTCATCAAAGGGGCATATTTTATTTGCCAGTAGGGCACATTTGCTATTTTGGAAAAAAAGTGGGGGGCACATGCCCCAGTGCCCCCCCGGCTCCTACCACCCTGGTCTTCCCTTACAAACATGTAAGCTGAAACAAACTTCAGGGAATAAATTACTGTTCATAATTTGTGTAGCAGTCGTGAAGGCTCTAAATTGTGTCTGTAATAAAATACTTTGGTTGCCGTGTAAAGAAACTGCTATAAACATCTTTGTACCTGTAAAGAAATTTGCTCATTTTGAGTAGCATTTTACGATGCGTAATACCAGATAAATTAGTCCCTGGACCATTTGTGTGAAAATCCAACAATTCTTGAGGAATCCATCCCGTATGTGAGTTGGAAAGTTGTGTAGTTCAACTACGTAAATTAAACTAAAAAATTCCATCTTAGAACGACTGCTTTGGTAGAAAACATGGAGGAGTAAAAGATCAGTTTTCATCAGCACGTATTTTCAGAGATTTAGAATTTTAATGGTTTTACTTCTGTTTTTGTCTCTCTAATGATTTTAGGGCCATCCAGGACACCCAGGTTCACCTGGACCACCCGGGCCTCGTGGTGGTACGGTATGCAATTACTTTCGATAAACTTCACTCATTTTTGTAAAAAAGGAAGAAATTTAAAAAATGCAAATATAAAATATGAAAGTATACTTTCACAAATTTTAATAGTAATTTTTTTATATCAATCAATCGGTGAAGACTTTTGAACAAATTTTGCTATGTCAACGGAGCAAAAAAAAAAAAAAAACTCTTTCGGTGTTTACAATGAAATTATGTTAATTTTGTCTTATGTTGTTCTTAAATTGAGTTTGTCCTCTACCAATCCTTTAATAATCTTCATATAACAAATTTTATTCTCATGATATATCATATTATTTTAATAAATTAATTTTTAAGCTAACTTTTGATCATTGTATTCCAAAATATATAGTGGGGAGGCGGGGGGGGGGGTCGGTCGGGGTGGCATGGGGTAGTAGCAGTGGGGGATGGTCATATGGGATGCTCTCTGTGCTCTGTTAAGGAGAGTTTGCTATTTGAAGTCAGTAACTTTTGCCTTATTCAATTTTTACTGCACTTTTTTGACTGCACTGTTTCATTTCATGCATTGCCTGCTTGATGTGGTGTTTACAGGGGGCATGCACACAGGCTGTTTTTGTCATTTTCTCCACATGTATTATATTATTGTTATCTCGTTTAGTAATGTATGTGAACTCCCATGTTCTGTATTTGGGTACCTTTCCTCCATTTCAACTTTACTCACTGCAGGGTAATACTGGCCCCCCTGGATCCCCAGGAGAACTTGGAGAGGATGGACCACCTGTGAGTATTTTCCCATATTTCCCCTCCTCCCCCTCGCTCCTCCCCCTCCCCTCGGCAGATTATAATCACACTATTACTTATATGAGCATGTTTGGATCAATTGAATCACTGAAGAATATTTTGGTAAAAATCAAATCAATATTTCATGTTTTTTTCCCCCCCTAATGTTCCAATTCCCCATGCCCAACGCCCTTGCCCATCTTGTCAGAACAAAGCAACAACCTTCAACACCCACCCCATTCTCCTGCTCCCCATCCTCCCCCACTTCTCCTGTTCCCCATCCTCAAACCCCCTCTCCCCACTTCTCCCGTTCCCCATCCTCAAAGCCCCCTCTGCCCACCTCTCCCGTTCCCCATCCTCAAAGCCCACTTCTCCCTTTCCCCATCCTCAAAGCCCCCCACTTCTCCCGTTTTCCATCCTCAAAGCCCCCTCCCCCACTTCTCCCATTCCCCATCCTCAAAGCCCCTCCCCACTTCTCCCATTCCCCATCCTCAAAGCCCCTCCCCACTTCTCCCGTTCCCCATCCTCAAAGCCCCATCTTCAAAGCCCCCTCCCCCACTTCTCCCGTTCCCCAATCCTCAAAGCCCCCCTCTTCTCCCATTCCCCATCCTCAAAGCCCCTCCCCACTTCTCCCGTTCCCCATCCTCAAAGCCCCATCTTCAAAGCCCCCTCCCCCACTTCTCCCGTTCCCCAATCCTCAAAGCCCCCCTCTTCTCCCATTCCCCATCCTCAAAGGCACCTGCTAACACTATATTTAAATTCTTTGCTACACGGATGGTAAAGGCTGAAACCAAGGCTGTCTTTTAAGCTTATTTCAGACCAAAGTTCAATCACATTTTGAACACTCACATTTCCAAATATGTGCATAAAAGCCAATATTGTTTTGTTTTGACTAATAAAGCTCAAATCTGTTTTTTACAGGGTCAACAAGGCCCTCAAGGAAGTCATGGGCCAAGAGGATTATGGGGACCGCAGGTGAGATTTATTCTCTTTGGCATTGAAACTGTTATCAAAAAGACGAGGGGAATTAAAACAATACTGACAGAGAAAGATAATTATTTGTTAATAACTCAATAGTTCACTCTGCCAATCTTTTAAATACTCTGGCTGAGAGGTAAATTCAATAACATTCCATGAAATTCTGCTGCACTTTCCGTGGAATTCACTCCTTTATCATTCCTGTTACCATGTGCTCAGGTCCGTTACTTTATGAAAGGTGCAAAAACACTTTCTCTTCATTTCACATAATCACAGCCAGCTGGTAATCATAACACAAAAACATGTCACAAAAAATCTTGTTGCTGGCATGGAAAGAAGAGTAGGTCACTATGCGTACTATATTAAAGTTTTGCAATTAATTTTTTAACAGATTTATCTTTATTGGTAATTAAATGAAGTTTTTCCCAAGACCATCAGTGTTTGATTTATCGAAACATTTTCTCAAATTTCCTTTCTCTTGTAGTTGAAATAACTTATTAAAAAAAAAATTATGGATTAAAAGGATAAGAAATAAGCTGTTCCATGATCAAATGAGAATTTTCATCTTCAATTGGGCTAGTATCAATCTAATTATTAATTTTCACCCTATTTTATCTTTTCCCCCTATAAAATCGTGATTCGACCTTCAAAATCTTTGTTAGTTGAAATGTAAAGGATAAGAAATAAGCTGTTCCATGAACACATGAGAATTTTAATCTTCAAAGTGAAAAGATGTGAGAATATAACCAGGAAGGAATCCTCTACTACCAGTCATAGGATATTTGATGCAAGAGACTGACAAAGTGGAGCAAACAGAAGCTGATAGAAATAAAAATTTAGGGACGCTTTTCTTGCTCGGAAACTTGCGAGTAGAAAGACGGCAAAAATGTAGCACTTTTTTAGAGTACAAGTTCAGTGTTCTCCTATTTTCTTCCTTTTTTGTGTCAGGGTCCACCAGGTCCTCATGGCATCGCTGGAGAGGAAGGATCATCGGTAAGGAGACCAACATATTTTTGAAGGATGACTTCTGTATTATTATTATTATTATGAACCAGCATTTAGAACGCTATTCACACCCCAAAGAGTGTACCATAGCGTGTACAACTTAGCCCTGGTCATTGGTAACTTGTCACACCTACACACCAAAGTGTGCACAATTCAAACAATATCTCCTGGGGCACCACAGTGCACCACAGCCACGTGTCCCCTGGGGGACTTCCCATAGGGTGCAGCCACATACCGGCGCACGAAACTATATTTACAAGTTACCTCGCAGGTCCCCATTTATACACCTGGGTGAAGAGAGGCAATGGAGATAAAGTGCCTTGCCCAAGGACACAATGCAATGATCTGGCCAGGGCTCGAACCTGTAATACTTAGTTCACAAGTCCACTGCCTTAACCACTTGACCACAACGTCCCCCCCCCCCATATGGTCAACATTATTTTAATATATGACAGCCCACTAATATATTGTGATAGTGCAGGTTGCTATTTAACATCCCTTTTCGATAGTCTTTCTTGAATATTTTAGACAGCCTGGGTTGGTTTGTCTAAAAATGTGAATGCAGGGAGTGTTGGGGGGGGGGATGCTAAAGAGAGGGAGTGCAGAAATCTTTATCATACTCAGCTTCTCTGAAGTGATGCGTTAATCACAAGGTGGAAGCACAGGGCTTTGTTGAACACCTGACTGGGACTGAGTTCTGTACAATTTTCCTCGTTGCCGATTTGCAGATAACTTTATTTAGAGCAAACTTAAGTTCCTTGGTATAGTTTGTGGGAATGATAAGCCATTTCATCGATCCATAGCAGGGTGGTTTTATCTTTAGTTTCTTTGTAGGAAATTAAAACAACATTTTAGTTTATTCTTAATCAAGTTGAACAAAAGCTTTATCATTTGACCAATAGTTTGCTTTATTGATTAAAGAGAGGAATAGATTTGCATAGGACTGTCTAATGCTGTACAAGTATAAAATAGTTACCTGTTAGCAGTGAACAATTTTATCTGGTATCTCATCGCAAACCGCTATGCAGAATCGACAAATTTTGCTACGTGAATGCAGGGAGGTATTGTTCATAGTATGTCTATTTCCATCATTTTGTGAGACACAATATTTCATAATTTTCCCAAACTTCTGTATACTAAATTATATCCCTGGTTAGTCCAAAGCTGAAAGAACCTTAAAAATGTTGAAGTTTAGTTGCAAAGAGAGTCCGTTCCCTAAACGTGGTTAAAACAAGATGACAAAAGGCATCTCGGAAACTTTGCTCGATGACGTCTTTTTTGTGTTTAATTTACAGGGAGAGCGTGGACCGAAAGGTTTGCAAGGAAATCCTGGCTCAAGGGTAAGGTATCAAAAAGCCTTTAGATATTTTTATTTCATCTACTACATGTGCTTTTCATTTTAAATTTCTGCATTTTTTGTCTGCAATATTAGAGAAAGAGATGTACAAGGTGTTGTAGGCAAATCAGGAAAACTGCTGATTCTGAAATATAATGAGGAGGAGAAAATTCATTTGATTTCCTCAAAACATTGACAAGAAGACAGGTTTAACTTCCTGAGTAACTAACCGCTTGCTACTATTGCAGTATATTATTATTGCTATTATATATGTAAGAAAAACCAACTTTCAGCTCAAATTTTGAAGAAATAGTTGAAAAAAAATCTCTGATTTGCTTTCCGCATGTGTTCATACCAACACGAAAACTTGTTCAGGTGACGACGATTTTAGAGTTCAACAAAATGGAGTAGTTTCTTGATATTCAATTGTTTTTGTTTTGTGCAAAAATTCAGGAGATTGGTTTGATCAATTTGTAATTTTATTGGTTTTTAAAATAAAGTCAGTAGAATTTGGGTAATTGCTTAGTAGATATTGATTTACCAGACTCAAAAAGATGCTCGTTTTGGGAATTGACGTAACTTAAAATTTAACTCTCTTTGGAAAGCCGTTAGTACTCCTAATTTTTTCCCTACAGGGACGGAAAGGACACGATGGAGTACTAGGTGACCGTGGACCTCAGGGTGCAGAGGTAAGACATTTTTGTAATTATTAGAACAATTGAAAAGGAAAAACAATTTAAAAACTAAAACAATGAAAGAAAGGCACCTCTTTGTTTTTTATAAACACAATTGGCAATGTTTGAGTTTTCCCATCAGAATGGAGGTAATACACAAAATTGAAGCTTGATAGAATTTATGTGAATTCATATTTCTGTGTCTTCTTCCCCCCTCTTTGTTATTTTTGTAGGGTCCTCCTGGTCCAGAAGGACTTAGAGGGTTCATCGGACCGAAAGGACCTAGGGTGAGACACTCACGCAATCCTTGTTTTGATGTTTATTTAGAAGTGGCCCAAGACCATGAGTTGCTTCCAAGAGTTTGTCGATAATAAATCTGTTGGAGGCATTTAATGTTGTGTCTTAGCTTCATCATCAAAAGGAATCTGTAAGACTTTGTAGTTTTGGGAAGTGTTGGTTATTTGCTGTCCGGGGGGGGGGGGGGGGGGGAACAGAAAGAAATAGATGGAGGTGGGATGTGGGCCGTGCATCCGAGAATAATCCAGGGTTCCCTGTTTGCAATCATTATGCCAAAGGGATTTCAAGTATTCTGAAATAACCAAAGAGCAATTGAAAGTCAATTTTACAGTGATCGATAGCTTGACGTTAATACTGCTGATGCTTTTAAATTCTTCTACAGGGCCTTCTTGGTGCACCTGGACCTATTGGGCTACCTGGCTCCAGAGGGCAGCAAGGAGAAATCGGACCAAAAGGAACAGTGGGGCCCTCCGGTGATCGTGGGAGACGGGTAAGTTGTTTATATTAAGCCATCTTATTTTAGAAGAATTTGCAAACCAACTGACTGGATGTTGATAAACTTCCAGTAACGGCTTGGCTTTCAGCCAAAAGTCTGTGAACCATTCATTTAGACTGACCACAATTTCCCCCCCCCCCCCTTGGGTGTCACTTTGGAGGACAAGGCCAGCATGTACACAAGAACCGTTACTAGCTTTCTAAATTAAATGGCTATCCTACAATGTTTATTCAAAAGTAAGGAATAATTGCACTCCTCACTGAGCCAAAAATTTCCCTGTTAAATAGCAGCTTAAAGTGAACGTATGTAAAATTTTTAAATTTGTTTTCATTTTGCGGGAGTCAAAGAGTAATGCTGAAGGAGAATGTAATGCATATCCCGAGCAATCCTGCAAATACCTTGGGATGTTTGCGAGAATTTTTTGTGCAGTAGAGATTTAGATCCAGGAGGATTTGATTTTGAATAATTTGATTGATTGATTGATTGGTGGATGATATTGATCTCCTTGTCCAAAAGACTACTACAGTGCTTTGATTAATGAATGGATAATTACTTCAACTGCAGTACTTGTATCACTCATTGTTGTTGTTCTATATCTGTAGTGGTTAGTTACTTAACAGCATGCTATGGTTTTCATTGTAAATATTCATTGTATGATTTGCATATTAATTTAAGTAATGTTTGGTTAATGGGTTATTGTATAGCACCCTCTACAAAATAATGTTTCAACTGGTATTTTTTGTTTGTTTACTTAACCGTTTACATTAGTTTACTTTAATTAGGAATATTTTGGAGTCATGTTTGGATTAGGCACTTCCAGAGTTGGTGAAAAGCGAAGGCTCAAACTTCCTCTATCTTATTAATTTATTTTATTTATTTTTCAAAGCCACCGCATGAACTTATTTGCGTGGTGCATCAATTCTCTCATCTCTACTTTTTTCCAGGGTCCGCCTGGTGAAGAGGGTTCCAAAGGGGCAAGAGGCAAGTCTGGAGTTCCGGTACGATTTACTGACCAACTTTAAAAAATAACAAATCGTATGTGTTGGATAATGTAAAATTGTCTTTCACATTTATCTATACTCAACTCCCCTGAAACTCAGAAGTCATGCATTATCGTTGACTAAGTATCGACTTAGAAATCTAGCAAATAGACTCGCTTTGGGATGTAGTATAAACTCGACACATATTTTTTCCAACCCTCTACTCTCTTGCCAGGACACTTTAGACCAGTGCATATTTCTAGATATTTTAAACTAAAGAATAATGATTCAGTTTTATGCATCAGTTTGCACAAAGAAATGGTTTGATATGAAAGTCACTCTGATCTCATTGTTTGACTACTGTTTCATTGGAGTTGTGATAACTTGTATGTGAATACCACTCATTGAAGGGAAATTCTATGCAGTATTTAAAGTGTTTTGTAGCCACACAAATATATCTTTAATAGTCACATATATTAGTCGAAACACTTTTCTTCTATTATACTGGACAAATTTTCCATGAAGGAATACGACTTCTTATTTGTAGTGACCGTCGATGTTACTAATACCTTTGAGTACTGTAAAGTTCCTAGCAAATTAGGTTAATTTACTGAGTTGAAGCCTAGATGAAATTAGATCTTAGTAATATTTTCTTCTCACTCTTATTACAATTTGCATAATTATCTCATGTTTTGTTCAAGAACAGTGTTTCTCTCTCTCAAGACCTTCAGATTTTAAGAGCACTTCCTTCCAAAACCGACATAATAGCATTATTCCTTTATATGCGGTACATTTTTTCTCTTTCTCATACCGAAACGATTAACTTTGTTGCTGTTTTGTTCCATAATGCAGGGCGTACTGGGGGTGGTTGGAGCGCGAGGAGAGAAGGGCGATGATGGGGAACGAGGGGATAAAGGAGGGAAAGGGTTGCTCGGACCAAAGGGCCATCAAGGAACCCCCGGTCAATCGGGTCAGCCAGGTACACATGGAAAACCAGGAAGAAATGGTAGAAAGGTTTGTGCTTGTACTTGTCGTTTTTGCTTTTATTTGCTGCATAATATCACCTTCATATTAACCACTTGGAGGTTTTTTTCTCAAACCAGCCGCACACTTTCCCACTGAAGAAGACTGAAAAAGACACAACACAATTTTAAGGGTTTTGTCATGTTTTTGTCATTGTGAAGCGCTCTTGAACATGCTTTAGCATGAAAAGAGCGCTATATAAATTTGGTAAAATAAAAAAGAAAATTTGGTAAAATAACTCAAAGTGGAACAGTTATGACCTAAGTTTAAAACAGTTGTCAACACCCTGAATTGAACACTTGCTCTAGTACAACTAGCAAGTGTTTTCTGTAAAGAGCTTTGCTTGTTTTAGTCGCATGCAATCAAAGTCTCTCCCTGTAGTTAGTTATGTTTGCTGAAACTAGGCAGGTTTTAGCAGTGAATTGCTGCACACCTCACAGCCAATATCGACTGCCAGATGGAGAAACCCTGCATGGCAAACTAAAGCAGATGCGCCTCTTTAACTGTTATTTAAATCTTGGTCAGTGTTGTTGGTAAGTGCACTCACACCCCTGGTGGATCGATATCTGCACTTTTTCCATCTTAATTCGGTTGAGTTGCAGTCAGTTTGTGTTCAGTCGAGTAGCGTGTGGCCAGCTTAAATTGACCTTGGCAAATCAAAACATTAACAGTGTAAACAATAGAGAGGTATAAGTAAGTACTGTGTGTAGTTTGATGTTCATTTTTATTAGTGTCAAAACAGACTTATGTTTACTTAACATCATTTGACTCTGTTTGACAAATTGATGGTCACATGTTTATGGCTTTAACATTAGGCCCGACCTTTAACACTCTAGGAACCTCCATGGCTACAGCATTGAGTTGGAAGGTATTAGCACTTGGCAATAACACCAGTGTTTTGATTTTCTCGTATAGGGCTCAGTCGGAGGACGAGGGCCGAAAGGAGAACAGGGCCAACGTGGATTATCAGGTTCCTACGGCTTGAAAGGGACCAAGGGCGCTCGTGGTCAACCAGGACATGTGGTAGGACCTGGTACTATTCCTTTCCGTTACCCATTGTGCTTTGTTTTCATTTGTAATCAATTGTCTCATTACTTGTTTTTGCCTCTAATTTAGTGTATAGAAGTACCACATTGAGTTAAAGAAGCCTATTGTTTTTGCTGGAGGTCATAGGTCATTTGGGGTCACCAGAGGTCAAATCGTGAAACCCTCGTAAACATGTACACCCTCACTATACATTATGTCAGATTCATGGAGAAAACTGCTCATGTTACATCATCGAAACCACAATGTATTTTAGCATTCTGGTTGCTTTATCGTTGAATGGCCTCCAAAAAACAAAAAAAATGAATAATAAACATTGGCAAGGTTTGTGACATCTAGAATATGGAAAGAATAGAATTTGTCCAAGCCTCGCCTTCCTAGTGCATTCTGTTGTGGAGACAAATTTCTGAACTGGAGTTGAAAAACAAAAGAAGGAGTTTGAGTCTAAGTAAGTTGTGATGCCTTGTAGCTGTGACATATATAACTACTTTTGTTTCCATCTAACATTGGATATACTGAGGTAGAGAAATATTCTCTGTAATGAAAAGTGACTTTTCTTTCTTTTTGCATAGCTTTAAATGAATTGTAAGGGATCCTTTCAAAGTTGGATGTTTGGATCAAGCAAGATAATTTGATGAAGCTATAAGATATGCAGATGTCCCAGTCGTTGATTTGTATAAAAAAATTTAGAATGCAAGAAAAACTTACAATAATAATAAAGTGCTTTGTAATATATTGCACTGTATATGATATTACATTATGTTACATATGTATAAATGCTCACCTCAAATATAAAAAACTTACAAGAATAATTAAGTGCTATGTAATATATAACACAGTAATAGTATATGATATTACATTATGTTACATATGTGTTAGTGCCTAACTCACATAAGAAAAAACACTTACAAGAATAATTAAGTGCTATGTAATATATAACACAGTAATAGTATATGATATTACATTATGTTACATATGTGTTAATGCCTAACTCACATAAGAAAAAACACTTACAAGTATAAGAAAGTGGTATGTAATATATAACACAGTATACAGATATTATACTATGATACAAATGCATTTAATGCTCATCTCACATATAAAATACTTACAAGAATAAGAAAGTGCCATGTAATATATTACACAGTATGTGAATTATGTTATGTTACATATGTATTGACGCTCACCTCACATAATAAAGCAGAAGAATAAATAAGTGTGGTGTTATATATTGCACAGTAATAGTATATGATATTACATTATGTTACATATGTATTAATGCTCTCACCTCACATAACAAAAACACTTACAAGAATGAGAAAGTGGTATGTAATATATAATTCAGTATACAGATATTACATTATGTTACATTATGTATTAATGCTCTCACCTCACATAATAAAAACACTTACAAGCATAATTAAGTGTTATGTTATATATACACTGTATAAGATATTACATTATGTTACATATGTGTTAATGCTCACCTCACATAAAAGAAACCCCTTTTACTTAAGTGCTATGTAACATATTACACAGTTTATGATATCACATTTTGTCACATGTGTTAATATTTTGCATGAAGAAAATTTTGCATTTATTTTATTGTTTTGAATTTCAGGGCGAGCCGGGCACTCAAGGTGATCCAGGTTTCCCAGGAGTTGAAGGCATGATGGTAAGATGGCGGAACAAAGAGCTCTTTTGTGCTTCCTTAATATGTTGTTCTTCTAACTTTTATACTATTTTATTTATTTATTTATTTATTTAACTATTATATAAAAATTATGTTGTCAGTAAGAAAGAGAAAAAAGACAATGGGGAAAATGAGATCGATTTCGCACAAAATAAAGAAAACATTTTATCGTTTTTCTTTTTCGTTGGATGATTGTGTGATATTCTGTTTGGTGTATTGTTGTTACAGTGTAGCTGTATATGATGTTTGGTTGACTATTAATTGCTACTTCACCCGTCATTCATCAATATATTATAGCATTCTTTGTTGTCTTATCTGTGTTTTAGGGAAATCAAGGAGCACAGGGTATCAGAGGACCACCGGGAACAAGAGGATTTAAGGTAATCTTCAGAACATTGGGTACATCAGGAAGTTTTTGAAATTCTTTCAAAGGAAAACTGTATGCACAATTTATTTTTATTTTTATGTTGTTAACCATTAAAAGGCACTGCTAATAGTCCAGGCTATATATATATATATATATATATATATATATATATATATATATACACCTGTTTTTAACGTGTTCCTATACTTGACTTTTTTATATCATATTTCTCTGCGACTGTTTGAGAAATGGCATTGGGGGGAGGGGGGGGGGGGCTCGTCAAACAAAATGACTGAACTACTAAGTCTAGCACGCAACCCATTTTGCCAGCTCTTAATTAAAACATATTAGCCTTTAAATGTCATTTTACAAATTGTTTCAACGACAGAGAAGCCATCCATGGGTGCTCTATTTTTTGTATGTATGTATTAAGTCTTAAATATGGTGGAATTTCCTTGCTTTCAGTAAATCATTTACTTTGTCTTCTTTTCCTTTATCAGGGTGCTTACGGAGAGCAAGGAACTGCTGGCGAATCAGGGCCAAAAGGTGCAAAGGTCAGTCCTTGAAGACAATTGGAATAAAGTCTCCTAAGTCCGTCGTCTCTACAGAGTCTTAGCAAAATATCATCCTTTGCATATCCTTTTGATAGAAATTATTTGACAGTCTTGGTACTGACCATGTTTGCCAGCCCTCCAGAATTATATCAGTCTCCATCCCCACACCCCCCCCACCCCACTCAATCCCCACTGACAGACAGAATGCTACAATAATATCCTAGTGTACAGTACAAAAGTACAAACAACTTTTTTTCAAAGGTTACAAAGTATAGCACCATTTTGGATCTAAGCACCCTCCATTGTTCCAAACTTTTCTCAAAGAGAAGGGGGAAAAACCTCCCTTTAAACCCCTCCCCTGGTAATCTAACATCATAGCCCCAGCCCCCATCACCCTCACCCTGTACAAAACTAGTAATTGTGCTCCTTGTGGTAGTTATTGATGCTTGCACATGTGAAAATATCACACTCACCAAATAACTTAAATTAAACATACCATGCTCTCCATTTTGTTGTAAAATGGATGAGAAAGGATTATCTCAGCTCCCTTTGTTTATATGATTGTTTTTTTCAATATTTGATTTGTTACATTTTTTTGACATCTGTTTGTCCTTCAGGGATCCTCAGGTGATTTTGGAGACCCTGGCCCCCCTGGGGACTTTGGTAGTAGGGTAAGTACTTTTATTCTGTTGAATATTAAAGTGGACGTCAGAGAGCAATACTGGAAAACTATGAAAATTAAATGTTACGTTTTTTGTGATGTCAAGTCTACAAATAAATAAACGAACAAATTATACGTCGTCAGGTTTTTTTCGTTTTGTGCCGCAACGAATCTTTGATATTAACTCGGGGGTGGTCATGAAACAAGACAAGCAGGCCGCAGCAAAATGTTGTGTCCAGTCTGGTGCCCTCGATGTTTGAGGACGTTTGTTCTTCCATAATAAAAATTGAAACTACTGGGTTATTTGGGGGAAGTAGGGCCCCTTTTTGCAAACTCCTCCAAAAATGGATACATTTTGTGTTTTCTTGATTCAGTAATGAATCGCAGCCAGCTGTGTGATGCATTGCTCCTGCATGAAAAGTGTGATTATTTGAAAGGAAATGATTTTCAAAGTTTTAAAGGATAAATAGAAATTGACATTTTGAGTGTCTGCAAGGTTTTACGTGGGCGCAAGTTTAACGTAGTGAGATGAGTTGACAATATTTTCTCAGTTATTACAGAATATTTTAGTAAGACTCTGAGTTGGAAATGTTTTGAAAAAAAAGAAAGATGCAATTATAGTTTCAGGACAGCACACATAAAGTGAGAGAATAATGGCACACTGTACCATTCAATACAAGACCAAGACTAGTTTTGGAGAAAGCAAAAACATGACACTACAAAATAAAATTAGCAAACTGACCTGCATGCAAAATTTCAAATAGGTATGAAATTTCTAAATTTTCTTGCTCCTTGAAAAGCTTGCCTTTGCAAAAATTTGCCATTGCACAATTTTGAAGAATCCTTTAAGAAATGTGTGTTTTTACAGGTAATTTATAAAATAGATTTTTTTGTGACAAAGCAGACAGACACTGCCATTCAGATACATTTATATGTTTTTCAGATGCATTGAAAGTAATTTGTCCTTTTTTCCTTTCTCTTTAATTAATTTGCAACCGTTCAGGGCCCAGATGGTTCTCCTGGTACGATTGGTGGTTTAGGACACAAAGGGCCAAAGGTGAGATTTGATGTAATTAAAGTCACTTTGATTGCAATAATGTTATGTTTTGTCAAGCAGTATGTGAAAACAAGTATAAGTACATTGTTGTTGCTATACAGAAAAAAAAGTTGTGACTATGATTTCAAAATATTGGCAAGATGCGAAGGTTGCAAACTAAAGTTTGTCTAATTTGCATTTATCAACTCCTCTGAGAAGCAGTTTGAACTATTGGCTGATAAAATGTTCAATGTGGCAGGTAGCCGTGGGGAGGGGGGGTTGCATTCTGGGGCAATGCCCCCTAAATTTTGATTATTTCCCCCCTCCCCCATTTTTTTTCAATTTTATATTTTTCAGTAAAGGACCCTTATGGTGGATCCATGCAAATGCCCCTTCAAACAATAACTCTGCCCTTCCAAACAAACACTCTGCCCCTCCAAATTTGACAAGCTGGCTATGGGCCCCGGATCACAATAATGCTTTTGTGGCACCAGCAGTGACCAGAGAGATAGCTAGTTTGCTTAAAATAATGTGGTCGGGAACCACACAATTGAGTGTTTATACCATTGCAATCTGATTGCATATTTTTTTGATTTTCCGATGGATTTTTGCTGCCATGATGTAATCTATACATGGTCAGCTAAGAAAGGGATATGAAATTCTTGATTTTATTCTTATAAGTCCAAAGACTTCATGTCAATTGTTTTCTTTGATTATCTTGAAATTTACATGTCTTAAATTTAGAGAGCTGGATATTCATGTTAAGTCTTTCTCTTGTTCCTAGGGACATAAAGGAATAAAAGGTATTAATGGGACTTTAGGGGACACTGGACCCCCAGGCGCCAAGGGTGATCCTGGGAGACCTGGTGTTAAAGGTCAACATGGCAGTAATGTAAGTATATCTAACCTTTTCCTTTCATTTTAACATATTTTGTCCTCATATTATCTAGTATCACTGAAAAATCAAAAAAGTTTTTTGTATATTATCAAGGAAGATTCATTTTGAAATATTGTTTTGTTTGAAAAAAAAAGTTTGAAATCCATTTTATAATCAACTTTAATTAACTTATGGTAAAGATGGAGGGAACGTGCATGGCTGGGTTGTATAACATCTCATCGTGTGGTTGTATGTATGTATGCATGTATGTATGTATGTATGTATGTATTTTAGATCCTCCTGCAAGCAGGAACTCGCAAAGAAGCCTCATTGGCTTTAATATCAAAGCTGAAGTCAGTCTCTTAGATTCATATTTGATTATGAATTGTCAATAGTCAACAACCCTGTAACTGGACGACATACATTAATCTTGGAGTGACCCAAACTCGGGACCTGATGATTTGGAATTAGGCACCAGAGTTAACCACTGAGCTAACACTCTTGGTTGTGTCTGACATATGTCTTGTGAAACTGATAAGTAGTATCACTGAATATGGTACAAATGAGTCAAGGTATATTCATTTTATTTTATTTTATTTCCTTCTCTTTTTATTCAGGGTGAAATTGGACCAAAAGGTATACCAGGTAGTCCAGGCAGGCCAGGTCTAGATGTGAGTATTTTTCCAACAAATATTAAATATATGAATAAAAAAAAGGAGGAATATTTGTTCTCTCTACAACAGCCTTTCAAGCCTTTTTGGTTCCTTGCTTTAGCAAAGGAACCTATTTAGTCAGGTTGGCTATGTGTGTGTCTGTGACACTTGCTTGGGTACACTGTAACTCAACAAGGGAAAGTTGGACTAAACTCAAACTTGGTAAATAGATCTGCCATAGTGAGAAGGTGTGCCCTATTGTTTTTGGTGCCTGTGAAGGTCACCTAAGGTCAGTTAGAGGCCAAAAACCAAAATATTAAAAACAGCAATAACTCCCATTGAGGGTCTGACATGGTTGATATTTTGGGAGTAGTTGTGAATGGGGTTCGGGATTGTTTCCAAACATAATGGTCATGTGATCCAAGGTCAACAATGGTCAATTAGGGGGTCAAAAACTAGTATTTTTGCAATAACTTGAGAACAAAATATCCGTCAAGGTTGGGAGTTACGCTATTGTAATTCAATAGTCGAACAGCATCTAGGTGATCTTTGACCTTAGGTTGACCTCTGGTGACCTATATTAGTTTCTTTAGTTATTTGAATTTTGGTAGCTATATTCGAATCTCAAAGGTACCTTCTGATCAATATTGTCCATGGGTTTTTTGATAAAAACCATCAGGTCATCCAAGGTCATTCAAGGTTGTTTATGTACAAAAAACTGCCAACTTATGCTAATTTTTGCAGCAACTTCTAGTCACAAAGTCTGACATGTCTGATATATTGGGAAAAGTTGTGAATGAAGTAGGGGTACATTTTCCAGAATAACCGTGATGTAATCCAAGGTCACCAAAGGTCAGTTATAGGTCAAAATGTTTTTTTGGCAATAACTTGTGAAACTATCACTGACAGGGGCTGACATGGTTGATATTTGTGGACTAGTTGTGAATGGGGCAAGGGATTGTTTCCAAATATAACAGTCATGTGATCCAATGTCAACAAAGGTCAGTTAGGGGTCAAAAACTAGTATTTTTGCAATCACTTGAGATCCAATGTCCATCAAGCTTGGGAGTTACCCTATTGTAATCCAATAGTCGACCTGCATTTGGGTGACCTTTGACCTCAGGTTAACCTCCAGTGACCTGTATTAGTTTCTTTCAAGTTGATTATTTGAATTTTCGTGGCCATATTCCGATCTAAGTTGTCCACAAGTTGACTCCTCTGCAACCCTTGTGTGCTAACTTATTAGAGATCAAGGTTTTGTTTGGTTTTGTTAAAATTCTTAATAAGTACAGTTAGGATAATTCTCTGAGTTCTGTAAAAAGAGCCAACTCTTGCTCATATCAGACACCTGGTCCTCGATCAACAGGTTCTCAAAGGACCATAGGTGGATTTGTGATATTTTTGGCAATAAAATTGTGTGTATACATCGGACCACATAACAATTTTAGGACAGTGCTGCTCCCATAGTGCCCTTGGGCTCTTGTTTTTTTATGATACCTATAACATGGTTAGTATACCCACACTAAGGTCTAATGGTAATGCAGATGTGGGACGTTCCACGTATGCATGTCACACACACAGTTTTGACCCTCAAGTGCAGTTTTGTGAACAGGTCAGTGTCCTGTTCAGTGTTTTATTAAAAACACAACCCTGTCTCCATAGCAACAACAAAAACAACCTTAAGTTTGATTTTTCGAGCAGCAATTGATGGATAATCCTTTAAGCACAGGTGTTGATGTTTAATGTAGTTGTAACAAGACTACCCGAAACAGGCTAGAAAATAATTTAAATCAGTAACGTGACCAAACTCCCAAATATATTAAGTACATGGCAGAAAGGAGCAGAGATTATACGATAGGCCTACTATTACCAAAGAAGAGTAAGAAAAAATAAACGCGTCTCCCTTCTTAAGCTTTCATCGTTCTGGAAGCTGAAGAAGTTAGCATAGAACTCTGAGGTGTTAAATGTAAAGTGGGGGAAATTGCCATTTTCATCAAGACGTTCACCATATCATCCCACCCCCCCCCCTCCACCTACCTCGCCTCCCACGTTTAAAATTGTTGACTAGGCCAAGTAAGCCTACGTTCGACATAAGCATGCGGTATCGCATAAGACTGTACACACTAACATCATTGTAGAAGTAAAAGTAGACTGGGGTTTATTTCCTAACAAAATTGCGCTTCCTTCTTCATGAAAATAACCGTCTAAACTTCAGCCTTGACAACAACCTTCAAATAAATGACGTAAGAAAAAATCTAATCTATCTTCTGTATTACAAAATTTTAATTATTTCTGCCGTTGATAACTTAGTAACCAAACAGGACTCTCAAATGGTACACTGTATGCCGAGTCAATTACATAAGTTATATCATTGATATATATAGATCTCCATATATTGGGGTAGCCTCAGTAGGCCTACTTATATAGATAATATAGATAACAGCAGTACGCAAAACCTCCATAATTATTGATCTTTTGTAACCACCTGTGTCTTCATCAATGGTTAACACCGCCATTGTTCAGTTTTCCTTTTGTGGTAGTAATATGTTATTCAAACTGTAACAATGGCACCAATATGAGAGTATTACTGGCTATTGTTAAATATGGCTTTGATAAGATGCAGTCAACTATATGAAAAGTTGCTATGCTAAAAATGAAATTCTTTCTATTAAGTTCAACTTCATAATAATAATAATAATAAACTGCGGTTTGAATACCGGTATCTATATCGGCCAATATGCTGTATACTGGCTATTGTTAACTATGGCTTTGATAAGATGCAGTCAGCTATCAGAAGTTGCAATCAAATTCTTTCTATTAGGTTCAACTTCATAATAATAATAATAAACTGCGGTTTGAATATCAGTATCTAAAGAGTTAATTAATATGCCTTTATAACGATCACGCTCCATTGCTCTCCGAATATTGTTATGGAAT
Source organism: Apostichopus japonicus (assembly GCF_037975245.1). Lineage (NCBI taxonomy): Eukaryota > Metazoa > Echinodermata > Holothuroidea > Aspidochirotida > Stichopodidae > Apostichopus > Apostichopus japonicus. The sequence goes on from NC_092582.1 coordinate 6,432,466, forward strand.
GCATGTTTTTGTGTCTTCATATTAAATATGCCCCTATATATAAATATATGTACATTGGACAAGTTGTACAAGATAGGCCTAGCATGCATTTGTGATAAACCATATCAGAAGTATAGCCAGCAACTGGTGACCTAAAACTAAAGTGTGAAAACATATTTTGTTCATCATTTTAAGATAGTGAACAACTTAATTTAGTTTAACTGTAGCCATATTCTGTTCAATTCTAAAATTGACAATATTATCAGCAAAGAAGTACTTCGATAAAGCGAGTGCATAAGACAATCTACAGAAGTGACTAACCGTGTCTGCGAAATATTCAATTTGGAAATTTGTTAAAGTTGAATTTGTTGTATGCTGGAAAGATTATCTTTACTTTTAACAGGATTTATGTTGACTTTATAATGAATTAGTTTCTTTCCTTCCATCGGATACAATGGAATGAACGGACGACGGAGGGTTTGACCTTAAAACTCTATCATTATCATCACAGTTTATGAGCCTAAAAGGGAACTTATGACAGAGATATTACTCTGATATAACAGTTTAAAAGGAAATACCAGAAAGGCTTATCGTCTGTAGCATTAGATATTACGTGAGGAACTGTTAATAGCAGTTTATTTTTGTCATTTAGTGTTCATAATATCAACGGACATGGCTTCTCCTAAATTTATCTCAGTAATCTGTAGTTTGTACGCCATCTTGTGCGTACGATGGATATACAAAGCTGCAGTACCTGTTCTAAGTAGCGATGAAAGTTTCGTAAAATCACGAAGGGTCGCAGAGAATTTCGATGATATTAGGTCGAATGCTGCAAATACCGACCAGACCGTCGTACAGCCAATCAGTGACAAGGACCTCTACAACGTGATTATTATAGGATATGGCAGATTCGGTTATCACAGATTTCCCGAACATTGCGACTGTAACGGCGACCCGTATTACGTAACAAATGAGACTCGCGGCATAAAGGACGCCGACGCAGTGGTATTCACCGTCGGAGCGCAGCGTCGGATGACCTTGGATGACTGGCGGCGGTACCACAGAGAGAGAAGTCCCTCACAACTGTGGGTACTGGGTACCCGCGAGTCCCCATTGACTTGCGTAGCCGTCAGGCCACCGGAAGATATGAATATGGTGTACAATCTATCGTTCACTTACCACAGCAGATCCGATTTTCCAACCCCTTACGGATTTTATACAAAGTACGCCACACAACAATACGGCTCTGTGAACTGGTACTCTAAGAAGAGTAAACTCATCCAATGGTCCAGTTCGCATTGCCCTCTGTCACCGAGGCATTATGAAAGAAGGGACTTTGCATATGCATTAAAGGAACATATTAATATCACTATGTACGGTACCTGTGGCGACGGTCGCTTCGACGGTGAAGAATACACGAAAGCGGTGACGGAACATAAATTTGCCCTCATTCTGGAAAATAGCTGTTGCGCCGAGTACGTAACGGAAAAATTTTGGGACGCTCTACTGATATATAATCAAGTACCGGTGGTTTACGGAGCGACTCGAGAAGAATACGATAGAATAGCGCCACCAAAATCGTATATATTTATTCAAGATTTTTCATCCTTAGAGGAACTGGCAGGTTTCATTACTAAAGTCGGTTCTAGCGAGATGGAATACAATGAATATCACTACTGGAGGAGACTTGGTTACATAACCAAACAGAGAGATCCAGAGGACCGAATCTACCATTGCAACTCAATATGCAGAATGTCAGATACGGTGAAAGAAGCTAGAGCTGGTAAGCGATTCCAGTTTGACGAAACGAGTGACGTTTATTTCGGAGGCTGTCGTGACTGTCAGAAAGAAGTAGATATGTTACTGAATAAAACTTGACTTCATATTAAAAACAAATTTGGAACGAGACGTGACATGTATTTTGGAGAATGTCGTGATTTCATATCAGAAAGAAATTGACATGTTAGTGAATAAAAATTGACTTCAGATTGAAAACAAATTTAGTTTGATGAAACGATAACATGACGTGTATTTTGGAAAATGTCGTGATTTCATGTCGGAAAGAAATTGATATGTTATTGAATAAAACTTGACTTCAGATTGAAAACAAATTTAGTTTGTTGGAACGAGACGTGACGTGTATTTTGGAAAATGTCGTGATTTCATGTCAGAAAGAAATTGATATGTGTTACTGAATAAAAATTAACTTCAGATTGAAAACAAATTTAGTTTGATGAAACCAGACGTGACGTGTATTTCGTAGAATCTCGTGATTTCATGTCGGAAAGAAATTGATATGTTACTGAATAAAAATTGACTTCAGATTGAAAACAAATTTAATTTGTTGAAACGAGACGTGATGTGTATTTCGGAGAATGTTGTGATTTCATGTCGGAAAGAATTTGATATGTTAGTGAATAAAAATTGACTTCAGATTGAAAACAAATTTAGTTTGATGAAACGATAACATGACGTGTATTTCGGAGAATGTAGTGTTTTCATGTCCGAAAGAAATTGATATGTTACTGAATAAAAATTGACTTCAGATTGAAAACAAATTTAGTTTGGTGAAATGAGACGTGACATGCATTTTCTGAGAATGTGGTGATTCCATGTTAGAATGAAATTTATATTTGTTGCTGAATAAAAATTGACGTCAGATAATCTGACTATCAAACCTCTGTATAGTCTGTACTTTTATTCGTAGATACTGATAACTTCCTGTACTCGTACACTCAGCAGCACGCCTGGTTTGTACTTGTACTTTAGGCATTTTAGAAACCTAGCACAGATGACTGTGTAAGAAGACTTGTATACACACTTAAAGCCTTCATTGCACTCATTGGTGCTCCTTAAAGGCATTGAAGACTCGTCCCAAACAGCGTGCCGCCCTCTGAAAAAAAGTTAACTTTCCATTGCTTGCGAGTGAAGTTTTTTTCTTGTCGCTACAAAATGCAAACAGTAATGAAATGTGATACCTTGTTATCTTTTATCTGGACCTGAGATGTCCATCACTGCTATGTACACTGTTGTGGGTATTGACCGTAGCTGCATGTATTGACTGTACACTAGTGTCTAATAACGGACGGTAGCAAGCTGTGTGTACTTTCTGGGATCGATGGTGGTGTCTAACATTTCTGTTACACCTCATTGGAAACTAGGTCAGATGACCGGCATCAGACGTTTGTTTGTGCGCTAGTCTTCACTCCATTTAAAGGGGAGGGGGGGTTGCATGGGGTCAGAGGGGTATCTCCCACCTCCATAGATTGTTGGGGGTTCTCTTTTTGCAATTGAAGAGTACTTTCTAGCATAACATTGGGTTTGGTTGGACCTAAATATAGACCTAATCTATGATTGCCTCCGAATGCACCATTGGACGTCTAAACTTTGTTGTGTTTTGTGAGGACCCACATTCCCTTACATTGGAGAAGGTCTCAGTGACAGCACGGTCACACCTACTTCGTAAAATCCATAGATTCGCATGTGGCTCTCCCATAAAGGTACATATCCTTACTTGAATCAGTGAGGTGGGGTGAGGGAGTGTTGTGGAGGGGTGTAGAATTTCACCCACGTGAGAAATCATTTGAAAGCTGCTACTTGTATTCGTACTCTGAACAAGGGGAACTCTTCTTGTATAAACAATACATTTAAGTAATTCTTTTCTGCTTGTAAAAAATAATATCATAAAGAAGACTTTCTTGCTTATTGACAGGAACATTACTTACAACTTACATCTTAGCTTTAAAATGTATGAAACAGCACAGAGGGTAAACTCAGGTTAATATCTACTCTTTTAGGACCTTCCTTAACTGAGAACTTTGCTGAGATACCCCCTCCCCCATCTATAAGCTACCCCCCAACCCCCCCCCACTAAACAACAACGACAACATTAGTTTCATTCAGCATAAACCTGTAGAGAATGCAAACTTGGCCTAGAGAGACTTTCTTATTGTTAAGCTCAAGTTCAACAGTTGGTTGACATGGGCCATTGCACAACAGCAGAAACGAATCAATTTCTTTTTCTGAGATCCTTTCATGTTTAACCAAAGCAACACTATTTTTTAATATACTTTTTGAAAGCAAGAATCCACTTTAAATAGTACACAAAAATTCAACAAAAGATGCACTATAAGTACTAAAGTTACTTGGTAATATATATATGGATGTATATGCATATACTTATATATTTATATGTACATACGCGTGTGTGTATTTGTATTCAATTGTGTATGTATGCATATGTGTATATATATGTATTGTGGGTGGTAGGGGTGGGGTGGGTGGGTTATACGTATTGGGTTGGTGTGTGGGTGGATATAAGTGTTACTGTTTTCTTGTATTGTTCTCTCTATTAATGGGAGCGCTCTACTAGACAAGCCCTCTGGGTTTTTTGGAGTGCTTCCTTTCAAAAAATTTCCTGTTGTTGATATGTTTTGTCACTTAGTTAACTGCTCTGTATTTATATTGTGAAGAAACAAATAAATGAAATGAAATGAAATGAAAATAATATGGAAATATCTTGATGAAAGAAGTATTTGTCACATTTAGTTCAAAAGTATTTCTGTCGCTTCATCAATCTGTTTAATCCCAAGCTATCTCCTCTATCTTCAGGGCACCAATGGCCACAATGGTAGCCCTGGTAATACAGGTCCGAGGGGTCTCCACGGTGACACGGGAGTTCTCGGAGTACCAGGGGCAAGAGGGCAGAAAGGTAGAAAGGTAGAAGGAAGTCTTTAAACAATGTTTAGGTTAATCATTCATCTATCTTGACTAAAAATGAAACTAAATTTAAAAAGAGCTTTTACTTTACAGCAAGAAATCTTAGAGAATTTCTCAATCAAATGAGTAAGAAGGTAGAAGGCGATACCAGTCAAAAAAAGGGGTCATGATACTTTTAAATTGCCATGACTTTTTGCAAAGATATATTTTTGCTGTTGCTATGTGGTAGTCAAAATAATATAAGGAGACAGCGACCCAGTTGATTTAATCATGTTGACATATATTTATATAAGGGAGCTCCTAATGATGAATAGCGCCCCCAAAACATTCCTTCATGGCACTGAGTCATCTGACATTCCATATTGAAATTAAAGTTCACTATATTGTCGAGCTAACCAAGGTATTTAAATAAAAGGTATGTTGGGCCCTTGTAAAGAGCTTTAAAATTTGTAAATTTAAGAAGGTAACATCATGTGAGAGAAATACATGTGAAGAATAAAATCCTAAGAAACTTAAGGAAAAAACTAATTCCATTTGAAAGATATCACAATTTTCATGTTAAATGTTCTCAAACCTATTGAGAAGTCCTTAAAATATTTTTGGTGAGTTGTTCATCGCAAAGATCTCTGTCATAGAAACCGAAGCTGAGGGTTGGGTTGGGTTTGCTAAACTTTCCTCTTAAGATGATACCTGTTTAGATTAACATGTTCATGCCATTAACATGTTCATGCCATAACCTTTGATCATCTTCAGGCCAAGTTTTTACCAATAAACCAAGTTTTTAAAACATTGAGATGTGTGTCACTTTGTGGCTGTATGTATTTTTCTTTTCCTCCTTGTAATGAACACTGTCTTTTGTTTCTACAGGGTGAGCGAGGCCCGCAGGGACAACAAGGTCAAATCGGCCCGACCGGCCCTTTGGTAATTAGTACTCAAATTTGATTTATTCTCTGCAGTCATTGAGGTTAGATGGATGTTGCTGTGTGGGTACAGGGCAACTGACCTGAAAAATATTCCAATTTTTTTTTTTTTAAAGTTTCACAGTCGCTCTATTTCTGTCAGACTTGAATTATAACTTGAAACTGGTTGTTATTATTGATTAGATAGACAGCTTGTAACCGAGTCTGATGAGGGGAGAGGCAGGGGGAGAGGTAGGGCTAGCTAAAGCTGGGGATCCTGGGTCGATTAGCAGGCCCGAGATACAAGGATAATGTAATCTCACTTTCATATTATAAATCAGGAAACTTGTAGACTTCAATCATGGATCTTGGTGACATCATTGTCCCCCAGGGTCTGACTCGACTTTTGAAATCCTCCAGCATTTGTAGAACATAAACTGCCTGACATGTTTAAGAATGTTCTATATAGAGCCAACATGATGATGAGATTAAGTCTGTGTCACTAGAGAGATTTAATACTTCACCATGTCATATTTTGACAGTGTATGATTCTGCAGGTGTTTAGAGCAAGTTTCACAGCATGTTAAACATGTACAATACTATCCTTCCCTGGGCACTGATCCCTCGTTAGTTACAGAAGTAATTATTCCTGTGGGCTGCCTTAGACAGGTTACAGTTTTCACCCTCCCAGGTGAACCCCCACCCCCCCCATCCCACCCCATTTTACCTTCCCAGATGGGAGGTTAAAGTGTCAATTTACCAGTGATAAACTGTCCTTAGCTGTGTTCATAGTTGGTGTTTTCAGTTTATATACTGTGAAGAAATACATTACCTGGAAGTGACTGCATACATACCATTGCCCCATAGCCTTGTGCAAAGTTGTGTTGGTAGTAGCTCTGTTGTATGTACTGGTTCTTGCTTTTTATTTAGTATGATTAAGTTTTGGAACTGCAACTACAAGCTGGTTTTGGAATTTCATGTTAAATATAATTTTGTTTGGTAAAAGCCTTGAAATATCAGGTCATAATCCAGAAGAGCTTGGCTGACCTGTACAAACAGCGAGAAAGGGTAATTAAATGTTTCAATGTTTGACGCAGTTAGATTTCCTTCTCTTGACAGGGCAGAAAAGGATTCCGTGGGCAATCGGGTCAGAGAGGACACACAGGGCCCTCTGGAGTTACTGGACCGAAGGGCATAAAAGGGAATATAGGAGGAATTGGTCGGAAGGTGAGCACTTCACCTATAGAACACATGCTCTTTCCTGCTGTTTGGACATTAATAATTATGTTTTATCATGTTATTATGATTATATTTCATCTAACAAATTATATCTTTAAATGTTGCACTCTATGTAGTACATAAAGTTGATTATAAATGTTTTTTAATTTTATGAAAATTTTCAGCTACATTCACAGTATAAAGGAGTCAGTAAACAATTAAACTATTTCGACATTTCATTTCTATTTCCCTTTCTCAGGGAGAAAAGGGACAAATTGGACCTCCTGGGCTATCTGGAATCCCTGGAGAAGATGTTAGTGGTTGCTTTTTCCTTTTTCTGTACCATTTCAGCGATACATTCAATTTTCTTTGTAATTGATACCTTACCAAATTGTTCTCAACTACTTTCAGTTTCCAACAAGAAAATAATACTCATGTAACTAGCATTTACAGAAGAGTATTTTGGAAGCCATTAATGGTTCTTATGTCAAAATTGCTTTTCAACTGTCATAGTAATACAAACACAACAACATTTTACTTTTACTTCTTGTTATTCCCACTGATATGTACACCCTGCATCACCCCTGCCCCCACTTCCACCCTACCCAAAATGTAAGGCGTATTTCATGTGTTCTCCTTTTCATTTTCCTTTTTTTTTCCTGTTTTGTTTTAGGGTTATCCAGGGGAGCAAGGAGACTATGCTGATCCTGGTCCAAAGGGATATGAGGGAGATGAGGTAGGTGACGAAAACAACCAATTCACACTCAATCCAACCCTTCCCCCACCCCTCCCCCCCCACACACACACAACTATATCTAAATGTCAATCATACACGTTTATGACCTTCAGAGTCTTGCTGTAAACCACTTTACTTGGGATAATGACCTTCTATGATTCCCAAAACAAAGTTATTGAAGGGGTTACAGGATACTCCAAGTAGTATCATGTACAACATGCAATCACTACTGTAGCACTGACCAAATATCTACTGGCACACTTGAGTGAACAATTATGAAACAGACTCTGCTAATATGACAAGGTAAAAGATACTGATCCTTCTAAGTAGTATCAGGTACATCATGCAGTCACTGTAGCACTGACCAAATATCTACTGGCACACTTATAAGATGATACTGCTAGCCCCCAACACAGTAATGATGTGCTGGGTTTCAACAGCTTGCAACTACCCAATTGTTTGTGGAATGACCCCAGCCTCAGTCTGGTCTCCCACCTAAGCTTCTCTCTTCCCCTGCTCAAAGTTTATAATTATTTTCACCTCCAGATGTTCTTTCATCGTAATGAAGCCAGTCAGATTACAAAAATGTTTTTGTTTTGATTCCTTTTGTAGGGCTTTGACGGTCCCCAAGGTCCTAGGGGCCTTGAAGGCCCAAGAGGCCCCCAGGGCAGGCTGGGCTTTAAGGTAAGATTGTTGACACAGATGTATGTATCATTGGAAGATGTTTGTATCATTGAATATATTTTGACTAGGGGAAAAAAGTAATTCAGAGGAATTTTACAGATCATCACATTACAGATTAGAGGTTGTCAATTTAATTTCTACGGTGCCAAGGAGACATATTGGTTAGAGGCAAGGAGAACCAAACTCTCTCTATATTTAGATTGAGTAACATGCTCACTCCCCTCCCCCTGTCCCCACCCCTACCCCCACCACCTATAACAGCTTCAATATTTCTAATGGAAGTGTAGACTTTAGCTCCTGAGTACAAGCATAGGTCTGCATTCAGCCATGTAAGAGTTGATCCAACTCAAAAGATGTTATTTGGTACTTGATACCGTGCTATGCACACACTGTATACCACCATGTATGTATGCTGCTAAAGGGATATTTGGTCATGCTTGATACTATAGTTGCATCATACAATCTAGACCTCAAAGAACTGCTACTGATAGTATTCCACCGTTTAGTAGTTGTAACTCTTAATCATGGCTTTCCCACTTTCTGTAGGGGATCAGTGGGGACTATGGATTCAAGGGTACTAAGGTGAGTTCCACTGTTTCCTTTTCTAATTAAGATTTATTCATTCTTGCATTTGAAGTTACAACCGTGAAGAGACGTCATCCAAAGATACGGAATTGTTTTCAGCAGTGAGTGGAGGTTGGGCTGTACCTCAGACGAGTGCTTCACTCGTCTTTCAGACAGTATTAGATTTCATGCGGGAAGGTTTTCTTGATCGATGTTACTTTGGGATGTGTAGTTTAATTGATTTCTAAATCATGTCAAGGTGGATATTTTGTATGATGAGCGTGGATTGGTGTGTGCTGGTGTTGAAATGTTTGTCAAGTGTTCTGGAATTTCGATCACCCAAGGAGCACTGCTTTGTGTGACCTACTGTACACGATTTATGTGTGTTAGCCGGGTGTGACTACTGTAGGTTTGTGATCCATTCGGAAGTTGATTTCATTGCTTAAAGTTATATATCTTTCTGTCATCAAATCAGATTAAACTTAATAGAATATTAAAGTAGACAACCCTAATTTTCACATATTTTCTCATTTCTAGGGTATCATAGGACCTCCAGGACCACCTGTGAGTATCATTCAATTTTCCTTTATTCAATACTTTCGGATTTGACTGCAGGAGATTAGTATTGAGACGGCTACGGCTCTTGGACTAGAGACTAAATTTATGAGAGGAGAAAATATGAGATGAATAGTAATGTATTGTCATGTTTGTAACATGCAATGCACAGCATATATAAGGAAGAATGAAGACCTCCAAGTGGAGGTGACATTAGTGTCCAGAGACAGACCAAATGTCCATAGTAGTATTACATTATGATGGTACCCTAAGGTCCCCCCTTTGGTGGTTAAATCTTCAAGAATTTATGTCATTTCTTGCCTGCCTTCTCTCCTGTTTTTTGCTCGTGTAATTGCAGCATATTGCTAGGCCTAGAATTCTGTTAAGATTAGCGGCCCTGGGTATCTATGTCACTTTACTGAATTAGATGCCCAACAAACTAAGGTTCCTTCGGAAGAGAGCACCAGTTTACACAGCAGAGCAGGGAAACAAATGGATTTGGTAGGAAATATACCAGTTACGGTTTGAAAGGGTGTTAATGAAATCCAGACAGCCGTGTTAACTCTTTGCATGATTTACCATAATCAATACCTTTCCACTTTATTGAACTATTTCATTTTGCTTCTTTCATCACAGGGCCCACCAGCATACACAGTAAGTTTTTCATTTCATTGAAAATTTTCATTTTAATGCCAGTTTTATGCTAATATGGATAGTGCAAAGGGTTGCTAATGACAATTTCCTGTATGACTAAAACTACCCTCTACCCTTGCTCAGCTATCCCACTCCCTCCCCCACCCCACCTTCCTCCTCTTCAATAGTGTCACCTTCTGACTTCCATAAGTATTTTAAATTGACATGTCCATTTTTTTTTGTTACAGCTTTACAGGGCTGCTCATGATGGAGGTGTCATAACAACATTAATTCACAAATTTTTTGATTCAGCTCCAAGGCCTGTCAGTATACGGGTGAGTGATTAGACCTTAAAATCAGCTGGATGTGTGGAATAAATTTCTTTGCTGCTTTCCAGAAAAAAGAAAGAGTCAGTTTTCCATTATTCAAGTACTTATAAAGTATGATGAAGTCTGCTGTCAGATGGCAAGATTAGTATTATTGATTTGTTGATTATTGTACAGGTTTATGACAATGAAGTCTCATGTGTCGTAGTTTACTATTTAAACTGTGAAAGTTTAGTGATGGAGTCGCAAATAGTCGCAGAGAAAAATGGAACATGGGAAATATAGGGTTATTTTATCTTTAATTTTATTTACAAACGATAAAAGTTACATAAGTTTACATAAATGCATTGACACCAAATCGTTAGATGTATTTTTTAATTACACACGGTTGACACAAAACAATACTGTTTAACGCATTTGACTTCATACAACACTGGCAGATAAGATAACCTGATATATTTCTCACACATTTGTCTACAGGAGAGAGATGTTAGAGATATGCTTAAATTAATGTTTAAATATTTGGAAGATTTAAAACAACCCAGCGGAGACAAACCCACGCCAGTCAGGACCTGTCTTGATCTTTACGACTGTGACGATGCTCCAGAGGATGGTAAGCCCACTATTCCATCCTCTTCCCATCCTCTTTCCATCCTCTCCCCATCCTCTACCCATTACACACACCTGTCAGTGCAAGGATCGGTTGGGGTATTAAAGTATCCAAAGCTCTTAGCCACATGGTCATAGATTTGCTGCTGTTCCAGAGTTAGCTCTAAACTTTGCATATTTTGTTTTTCTGACATGACTAACAATTTTTAGCAGTCACCTTAAAACTATAGCAACAAACATACTTGGAGATTCTGGTCTCATTCTGAGAAATTGGTGCAAGGGTTTGTGTCAAAATGGAAAAAGTCTTAATATGATGACCCTTCCAAATTATGCAAAAATAATAATTAGGTTGAAGCCAACCCTCCCCCCACCCCTCCAAAAAAACAAAAGGAGGGAATTGTTGGTATCTCTTATTGTTACATGGTATTGTGCCATTTCATAGGGCTACCTGTTTTTCTATTGCCTGATGTACTAGTCCCACTAATATGCACAAGCTTATTATTTGCCTTTGTCATCTGCTTATGTTAAACATGTAAATACCAAAGGCAAGGGGGGAAAAAAAACTTGTGTTAACATCAGGGGATGACAGTATTACATTGATTAAGTCATTAGGGCAACTCATTTTTATACCAGTAAAATAAGACTGTTACTAGGACTCTAATATTCATAAGTAAAGGGCAGTGGGTCTGATGCAAAGTGTATAATGGGTTTATGTAAAGTCGTGCAGCAAGCATCTTCGATAGTTAACATCAGTTACTAGCATGTAAGTACTCCGGGTTACATCTGCATATCCCTTACTACTTTCACCCCAAAAATTCTTGTGGAATATTAAGAAGTTTGATAACACTGTAAAAACATTCAAAATGAATAATTTCTGTTTTTTCACATAGAATATTACTGGATTGATCCTGATCTGGGCTGTCCACTCAATGCAATTCAGGTCTACTGTGACTTTACCAATGGTGGTAATTCCTGTCTGCTACCATTAGATTCAACTAGGGTACGTATACATACTAATGTACATGCTGAGTGTATGCATGCTAAAACATAAATCATGGCATAAATAAAACATAAATAGAGTCCCAAATATTATGTATGACAGTGAGGAATGATTCGTTGGTTTAGTTTCTTGCTGTTGAAATACCTTTGCTGGCTTACCTGTCAAATGCTGGTAACTTGTGAACATCATGCAACAGGTCATATTCATGACAAAAAGGTAAAAGGTCAACCTTATAAGGTAATAAGGTCAAACCTTGAAAAGATTCAAGGTAAAAGGTCATATTCATGGCGAACTCGTTGCATTACATTACCTGTGTTAACAACTCTGTTCCGCAAAGGTAGTTTCTCCCTTCTTTTTTTGGAAAATCCGTTTTGCAGCATAAAGAGTTTACTTAAGTGCATTTGTATGGAATAATACAAAGATTATTATAATTTGACCTAAACTTGTTAAAATTCAAAAAGTTGTGGTATTGAAATCGATTATGCATACAGCGCATTCACTTAGAATTACTTCCACAGATGCATCACATCTTTCACTGAGTCACTACATTTCCTTCCCCATGAAATCCTACTCTCAGTCTGCCTACAGCTGGGATGGGCAACCTTAGGCTTGCGGGCCACAAGTTTGTTGTGGTATTGAATTTGTTTATGCTATCGGTACTTTTTTACATAGAATTACTTCCACAGATGCATCACATCTCTCACTGAGTCACTACATTTCATTCCCCGTGAAATCCTACTCTCACAGATCATGATATATATGACATCGTCTGCCTACAGGATCACCAACTCTCACATACTCCGTCTTCTTACGATGACTGGTAGACAAGTGGTAACAGTCCTTACTCACAGGACCACCACATCCCTCGAACCCTCCTTTTGGCAGATCTGTTGTCTGTGTGTCTCACAGAGTAAAAGATTAGGACATTTTAAAATCATCATCCACTTTTCTCTCCACAATTCTTCTCTCAGTTTGCCTACGGGATCGCCAACTCACAGATAAACTTCCTCCATCTTCTTACCATGACTGGTAGACAGATGGTAACAGTCCACTGCTGGGGTATGCCTGTATGGAGAAACAGAAATGGAAATCATACCAACGCTGCTAAATTCAGGGGCTGGAATGGACAAATATTTTCACTCCAGGACTTACAGCCTGATGTTCGGCAAGATGGTTGTAGGGTAAGAAGGGCGTTTTATTGATCCAATAAGTCAGTGAACTGAAAAATCTACATTTTGAAAGGAATTTCTTGTGCCAATTTCGATATATGGTTGATGTCTTAAGCAGTGTAACTATTGAAGCTGGTAGGAAGGAGAATGTGGGGTTATGTGAATTGTTGATAAAGGTACTTTACTGTTGAGTGTAAGGTAATTATGTCTGGGGTCTAGACTCCTGGATTGTCAGAAAAGAGACATATCAACCCATCCAGGTTGTCCATACTTTAAACAGAAAATAACAATAAATATGGAAATACAATTCATGACACATAGTTACATTGATGTATGTCTGTCTGTCAGATTTCCTTCAGTAAAATATCCAAAATGGGGAGTATTTATGTTTTATTGTCACTGTTATCTTTGTAAATGTAAACAATAGAACCGTTCTCTCTTCACATAGTTTACTGCTTATTTTATTATTATTTTTTGAACCTCTTTTTTTTAATACCTCTTTTTGTTACAGATGGAAGACCAACGGTGGAGAAAAACCATTTTTATGTTTAAAGTAACCGATGCTAGCCAACTACCGATCGTAGATATTATTCCCGATCCAAGCCTCGAGCTTTCATCTAGGAGGGCTTTTAAACTTGAGGTAGATAAAGCTTGTTTCCATTGACGGGTTGCCACCACCAACACCAAAACACACCACCTTTCAAAGGGGACGATGAATAAGTCATACCAGACACACCAGTGGTGAATCGTTGGTAGCAAATGTCCCCCATTACCAAACGTTAAACAGATGCATAGAGCCCAGAAGAGAAATTTTGGAAGGTTTTTCTTTTGCCCTTTTGTATTGCTAGGCCAAAGAGACGGGCTAATTAAAGTTTGAGACCCACTGGGGTTATTTCTTACCAGTGAAAGATGCCAAGATCACCAATAACATCCAACTGATGAGTTTGGTGCAGACATATTATGGTTAAGATTTGTACTGTTAGATGCAAACACTTTCATAGAAGGTTTCCCTTTATGCTATGCTCCAAAGAATTTGACAATGGTTATGTGAGACAGCTTAATAAATCTGGGAGGTGGAAGATGGGGCGGGGGCAGGGGGAATGGCAGGTATGAAAGAGGAACTCCTGGTATGACTGATGATTTGTTATGAACCAGAAAGAATCATACAGGTCAGAATGATGAAGTTGTAGGCAGTTGTTACATTAACTCTAACAACTTATAGAAGGGTTGCTTAAATACGTAGTTAAGAAATTTAAAAACTCTCGTAGGGTGAATATCTTCATTCCACCTGCAAGAATGAAGTTATTGCAGGTAGTTTTATTATGTTTTAATTTTTCCCCTTTTCCTTCGGTTTTCCAAGATGTATAGCTGTGTTTGTCTTTGAGACCAGAGAATGTGCTGCATTTTGTCTACCTCAAACTGTTCAAACTTTCAAGTCTAATATTTTTCAGAAATGTTCAAATTAAGCATTGGTTTTGTAATAGGGTTAATTTAAAGCATAGGCCTACAAAAATAGCGGTGCTTGCCAATTTTTTAATTTTTTGTTTACATGATTGAGTGCGCAAGAACAGGCCACTGATTTGGTATCTTTTTCAAACAAACAATAATAAAAAATTGCAATTAATAATTTACATATGAATTGCACAAAGACGACCAAATTACAGTAGCTTACTACTTGTAAAGAGTGACATGCTGCCTGTAATTCATGGGATTGTTTATTATCAAAACTCACAGATCCACCCAGACCATAACTAACTATAGTTACAGTAGTTTACTTTCAAAGTTTGGTGGGCATTCCAAGGGGGCTAAACTTTGGATTAATAGTAGCTCCTAATTTCTGTCTAATGAACCACATAGCAAATTTTATGTCAAATCATTTGTCCTTTTTTTCTTTGCCTATTTTTGATTTGTTTATTCTCCTCGTTTTAGTAGGAATTTAGTATGCTGTGTTGACAGAAGTAATTTGAATCACTGGAGGCTGCAATGTGTGAATTAACAGTCTCTATTTCGGTGTATAATTGAACATATATTTAACAAACACTTCACAACATCAGCCTTCACCTCCTTCTACCCGCCTCCTTTTTTTTCCCTTTCATTCCACCACGGAGCCCCGGTTGCATAACAACAGAGCTTTCGGATTTGTGGCAATGATACCGACAGACACGCTCTGCAATATGTCGACTATGAAAGAAAATCGTATATCATAAGAACATCTGTATTCGCCAAAAATGAGTAGATGCTGCAAAAATCAGAACATTTCATAAAGAGACTCTGCCGCTAAGTTAAAATCACAAAAAATAAATGTTTCATTTCTTCGTCCCAGTAGGGGTGCCATGAACAAAACATTCTCTACAAGTGGGCATTCGCAATCAAGTTCTTTTTCCTCACAGATTCTCCGTTAGAAAGCTTTGATGATATCGTAGGAAATAGTACAAACGTATCTACGAGTAATTTCTGTGTGAATCATTATTTTAAGGCACAGCAATTGTGCTTTGTTCTTCATTAATTTACTCAGAAGATAGTATCATAAATAAGTTTCTTCTCCCCCCCCCCCCCCCTTCTTCTTCTTTTGTATTAGAAATATAGAATAAAACATCTTTTGGGTGTAGATTAAGTTAAAAATACGTTATAACTGCATTCCAAGTTAAAAATGTGTCTTCATTGGTTGGCAAGAAACACATTTGTAAGATTTCAAGTACATGACTTTTGCTGGTGAGTGCAGTGAATAGGAAGTCTTGGAATATATTCACACTGTCACAAATACACTATTAGAGCTGTATTCTGTTTAATCAGACAACAGAGATCTTCTCCAAAGACCAGCAGGAAAACCTATTGTGTGAAACAGCTGCAATGCACTGCTGAGGGATTATTATTTTAAAACTAAATGATTATTTCAGCAATAAAAAATTTGTGGGACACAAACAATTTGTGGATTTGAATTAAGGCAGTAAAACAGCACTAGCTCTTTAGGAAAAGCCAACTGGTTTTATTTAGGGTTATATAATTTTGTGTAATAATTAGACGACTTGGTCAGAGCAACAACACAGGTAACAGCAACCTACAGCGCAGAGTTACAGTTTTTATTTTGAAATCACTTTATGTCAAATATTTATGAATGTTTCCATGACAATACCACATTTTACATATTTTTCAGGTTTTTTTAGAACTATTTAAGCTAATGTGTAATTTGCTCATGTAGACTGATAAGGCAAAAGTCATCAACGTCAAGTAAATTTTTAATGGGTTCATTTCTCAAATAATAGGGATTCTAAGGAATTTGTAGAAGAATTTTAAGAGTTATTACCAAAGTGGGTTTTTTTTTTTTTGGTCAGTTAATTATGTAAAATTTGTTTAAGTTTAACAAGATGTATGATTAATCTTTGTAGTGTAATTTAAGACAAAAGAGGAAGATGTTTTATTCCAACAATTTTCGATGAAACTAGTTGGCGTATAAATTACTTTCTGTAAATGGCTCATAAAGTATAACAGAGTAGAAGTCATATCTCAAGTCAGTGATATTCAATACATTTTTGAGAATCTTTGATAAACTCTTCAACTGTCTCCTTATGAGGCATCTTTTTTTTCCAGGCCATTTACTTTTTCCAGGGGGAGTTATTAAACTTCAGGGGAATTTAGTAAAACTATTGTATCTATTTTTTTAAATGGTTTTTAAAAATGATGCAAAATTTATTGTAATATTATCTCTGTATTTATTTTATGACCTTACACATAGCCCTTTTGCTGTAGGTATGTAGTATAAGGTGACTTTCCTGAAGGTTTTTAGATTTTCTAAAGAAGAAAAATTAGAAATTATTCTCTCACACTCCATCTTAGTATTGAGGTAAAACAAAAATAGCTATATCATTTAACCTCAACATTTAATTTATAATTTTGTACATGCATATATTTTGTAAAAGAGAATCTCTTTTTTGTTCCCTGTTTACTTTTTCTTGTTTCTTTAATTTAACCCTTGGGGATTTGTGTTTCAATTTTTTTGTTTAGCTGGTTTATGTTCTTGCAGATAATTATGATTTAACCCCAAATATAATCAGGTTTGTAAAATCTGCTCCTTCCGGGAGCTTCATGGGTTTTTCAGAGACAACTTTTTGCTGGGCCTCCTTTCTGTTAATATGTCATTGGAGCATGTGCACCAAAAATATGAAAAAGGGAAAAAATTGACTGCATTATTTGTTGTGTTAGCTTTTCCTTTTAAGCAAAAGTGAAAAATTTACACACTTTAGTTTTTTTTTTCTGTAATATGTTTTGTGCCAAGATCAGGAAAGGAAGAAAATGTTTCATTATTATTTCAAAAGGAGATTTTTTGGGGGTTATTTTCTAAAAAAACAGAATGCTCATTATCAGGTTACTTCATATGAATTCCTCTTATTGAAACTTTTTTTTATTTTGTTATTAGTCTTTAGTGGATAGAAATGCTTTGTTTGCTTCAGTGTAGTGCTAACTACTGATCCCAGCTTTCTTAGTTGTGTTTACAAAGTATCAATGAAAAACATGATAAACAGTATTAGATACATTATCATTTCACTGCCTGTTCTCTCTCTCTATCTCTCTCTATGCATTTTGTTTCCTTGCTGATTGCAAACGGGATCTACGTATGATTGTGTCTAACACCCAAGCTTGTAAAAGTAAGTTGGCCTGATGTTTCGATCCTAGCAGGATCTTCTTCAAAGGCTAAATGACAAGTAACTGTAACAGAAGGGACAAAAACACGCACAGAATACAGGCAGGTTAATGAGCCTGGTGAACACAAAGAGATAGATGTAAGGGGATTAGTAGACAAGGGATGGAGAGAAGAAAGAAAGAAACCAACAGGGGCAGAGGAGAGGTAGGAGATAAACAGTGGAGGGACAAAGAGAGGATTAAGGGAGGACTTTGAAGAAGCTAGGATCGAAACGACAGGCCAACTTACTTTTACACAATCTCCTACACAGGCTCTCTAGTGGATAAGCAGTTTGCTAACAGTTTTATTTTAATTTGACCCAAGCTTGTAAACAGGATAACTCAAAAGGTACATCATTTATGAACCTCAAACTTGGCATGTAGACACCCCTTGGTTTGTGAACAAGAACCCCAGTGATGAAATGGTGGTCAGAGGTCATTTGACATAACTACATCAGCCTTCCCCCTTCTAACAACATACTAATCGTATTATGAAAATACCATATTCCACAGTCTTAAATACATTTAAAACGTTGTTAAGGTTACACCTTAAGCCTGGGTCACACACTCTCCCATTTACTGCGAGCATAATTTCAAAAGCCATTGCAACTGAATGCGTTATATGTCAGCGCACATGAAGTACGTAAATACTGCCTTAAGAATCTGCCGACTCACCGGAGATATCCAGGCGGTCTCAGTATCTTCGTAGTTGCTTTCTAAATCTTTCATAATGGTAATCGTCTGTGGCCTTTTCGCTTTGCAATTTCCTTTTGGAGGGTGCAGTGACATCTGTATCTAAAGGGATGAAAAATTTATCAATTTAAAAATTGTCATCACAGAATTTACTCTCAATTTGCCAGAAGGTAAAATAACCGTCACTCGCGATCAAACATAAAACATGCAATCGACTGTCATGGAGTGCAACCCTTTGAGTTGTTTATCCTTGCTGAGATATATTTCTTGTCTGGTTCAACACTTGTCGTCAGACGCTACGAATGACTGGAGGACATTACCACCACCAAAGAATTTCAGAGAAATGTCAGCATGCCAAAAAAGTTTAGCCTTTAAATGCAAAGCAAAAAATATATATATTTTGTACACATGTATGCCTCCATGGATTAATCAAACAGTAGATATTTTCATGTAGAATTCAGATCAAATCAACCCACGCTAAAACAACTATTTGTAAGAAGGATTAACATTCTTTTGAACTCAAGACCACAAAGAAATGACAGTTCATGCCCAGAGTGTGAATGCACATTGTTACAACATGACAATATTCCATTGTATTAAATGTTAAATGGTCTTCTCTGTGGGCAGACAGTTGACACCCCAAGTGTGAATGCATGTATCCACGCCCAGAGTGTGAACGCACATTGTTACATCATGACAAGATACCATTGTCTTAATAGTTATCTGGTCTTCTCTGTGGGCAGAGAGTTCATGCCCAGAGTGTGAACGCACGTTGTTACATCATGACAAGATACCATTGTCTTAATAGTTATCTGGTCTTCTCTGTGGGCAGACAGTTCATGCCCAGAGTGTGAATGCACGTTGTTACATCATGACAAGATACCATTCTCTTAATGGTTAAATGGCCTCTGTGGGCAGACAGTTCACACCCCAAGTGAATGCACATCAACGCCCTGAGTAAGACCGCACATCGTTAGATCATAACAAGATACCATTGTATTAAATGTTAAATGGTCTTCTCTGTGGGCACACAGTTCACGTGGCAAATACATTTGTTAGCTACAATGAATCATATCTTCAGCTCATTACATGAAAAGGCCAAGGTTTGGAATGTTTTACTCCATGCATACAATTTGTGGACTGCTTTTGCATTCACTCATATTCTCCCTTGTTCACTTCCATGTACCAAATCGAACAGCTTTGCCTAAGAACAGTTCAGTACTGACCTGGTCGATCTGGATTCTCAGCATCGCCAACGACTACTGGCCTGGGTTTCGGCGGCTCCTCTACAACAACCTTCCGTCTCGGTGCATGGTACTCCTCATGCATGTCTGGAAACAGAATGAGAAATTGTCTCAGAAACAACAATTTCAAAAACTCCAGCCAACAATTTCAGTGAGTGAAGTTAATATTATACAGGATCTCTTTCATCGGATAACAGTTCTCGACGGTTTGATCTCTAGATCGATGGATTGCTAAGGATTGACGCTAGGTAGATACCAGTGCATACGTATGGCAGATGGGTTTGTGAGGAATGAAGATGATTCTTTTTTTAAGAAAATGAAGAGGAAAACAAATAATAATAATATATTTTCAACATTCTCTAGTGACCCTCCAAATCCTCTGTTAGTGTCACCTGCCATGTTATTTACTACTAACAATCCAACTTATGTTCGTCAATACCTAGACTTGGAATTCAATTCACAAATCGACAAAATAAGAGGAATAAGCACTAGAGCCTTCATTTGACACTGTTTTGCATGAGACTTTACCGTACGGGACTGATCGTTTCACTCCCCTAGAAGATAACACCATGATGGTATAAAATCGTAGAAAAATTGTATAAAATCCTGGAAAAATGTAGATATCATAAAACTTCTTCTCAATGAGTTTCCACAAAAGTTATAAGAAAAACAATACTGTATGAACTCCGTTGCAGACGATAAATGCCACAAACTGCTTCCTTGCAAACGAGAGGATTCGATAGTTGGAGGAACTAGAAAGAGACTCAAAAATTGTTACTTACATCTTGAATGTTGCACATAATTTACCGCCATGTTAGTGGGAACGAACGACGTCGTTTTTTTCTTCTTTTGCCTGCTTTCCAAAATATGAAGTTGCTTTGCCTCTTCTGTGGCTTCAATGTTTTTTATTTTAGCTCTGAAAAGATATAATCACACAAAAAAACTCATAAAAGTAGTCTTAAATGGGATGACTCACAAAACTTCTCAATCCTGATATTTTAAGTGCCTTGTGTTTGGTCTTAATTTTTAGGGGAGAAAACACTGAAATGTAATGATCCCACATAACTTGAAAAACCTGACATTTCAATTCTTTAAGAAGAAACCACAGAATTACCAAATTTAGGAACAGCAAGAAACAAATTAATCTAGGGAATTAACAGAAGAAACAGTAAGGGGCTATTACCCTCTTCACATCTACCTCCCCTCCCCCACCTCCCAAACCCTGCCTGCCTCCTCTCATCTTCACTTTAAAGAACTTCAATTCCAACAAAAACCAACACCTACACAGACCTGTATAAGCCTAAATGCAGCTGAGTACTTGTTGCAAGACTCACACATGGAAACATTTGGTACCAGTTCAGTATTGATCGATATCATAATAACTTATTCAAAATACTGATAATACTATCCTTAATGTGTACTAAACCAGACATAAATCTTTAAATTTGGCTAACAATTTGCTAATATTGTATAGCATTTGTCATTTACTAATATACTTGCAGAAAAACATTATCTTTATTATTAAACAATGTAACAAAATCATTACATTGGTGTGTGGGTCACCTCATAGTATAAAAAAAAGTTATGTTTACATAGCTACATTAATAGTTTACAACTGTCCTAGTCTGTCAGACATATACGAAACAATCCCACACAAAGTGTACAAAATAGGAAGAATATTTCAAGCAACTGTTTGTGATTTGCAGCAGGAGTCTGTAACCAGACAGGAAAAGAGAACCATTACGACAAGATTTGGTTATAAATGCGTGTCAGTGTCATAGAGAAACGGTCAATTACTTTGCGTTCCCTACAAGTTACTTCAGTAAAGTCTACTAACAGATCCTCCGGAAACTGCTTCTTTCCTTCATTTGTGTCATTCAAGTCTACTCTGAAAACTCATTTGTTTTTAGAACTCAACGACTGCTAGTTGACTTTTACCTTTTGTTATCTTATTCTCTCTCTGTTGCTTGCTTTGCTGTTGATTCTATGCGTTATGAACGTCTTTTGACTTATACCGGCACATTACAAATCTTCATTTTTATTATTATTATTATTATTATTATTGTTATTATTATTATTATTATTATTATTATTATTATTATTATTATTATTATTATTATTATTATTACTATTATTATTATTACTATTATTATTACTATTATTATTATTATTATTATTATTATTATTATTATTATTATTATTATTATTATTATTATTATTATTATGAGCATTGTTATTATTATGAGCATTGTTCTCAGTAGGTCTCTCACAGATTTTTCTTGGGTAATTTTGAGCTCACTGGTTCTAATCCTCTTCCAGGTAAAACATATTCTTTGCTCTATGTGATATCTACTGATTGCTAAGAACGTGCAATTGGTCCAGGTTTATTTAGTAGTGATCATTTGTGATAGAACTAAAAATGAAACAAACACAAGATGTTCTAAAGATTTCACACATCTGTTGTGACTTTGGTTCAACAAGCTTACAAAAAAGTGGTTGCTGCTAAACCATATATCTAACAGAGAGAAAAATTAAGCAGATAACAAAAATTACACAGAAATGGTGAAGAAAAAGTATTGGATTCAGGCAAACCAGTAAATCACATCAAGTATGCGGATATTGGCCCATTTATTGGAAACTTTGTACTCTAACAGGTTTACTATATTCAAATCATCACTTTTTCTTAGCGTCTTTTGAGAGCATGGTAGACAATTGACTAAGGCGTCGGACTCGTGATCCAAGGATTGCTGGTTCGATTCCTGCCTAGTTCATTACGTTGTGTCCTTGGGCAAGATGCTTTATCTTAATTGCCAGAGCTCTCAACAAGGGGTTAAATGGGTACCTGTGAGGTAACTTGTCATTGGGCGCGATATATAACTGCAGCCGCCTGGAGGGATTGTCTCTGGGACAGGTTATCATTGACTAGGGGTAATATAACGTCTGTAAAGCACTTTGAGACCTGTTGCTGGTATAAACGCTATATAAAAATCGAATATTATTAATATTATTATTTTGACTTACTCCGTTCCAAGATCCACTTCAGGTATACCAGATAACATTTGGTTTGAAAGCATTTCCTCTGAACTCTTTACAGATCCCACCTGTAGATTTTCTGGCAGCTCGTAGAGTTTATCCTCTGGAGATTTGTATCTGTAAAGAATAATTTATACATGAAAAAGTTATTCAGATTTAATATTTTCCAAATATATACAGACCCTGAGCAACAGGCAGTGAACTAACGGCCAAAAATGCAAATTTTGCAGAAATTCTGATCTGACATAAGTACATTACCACTCCAATGAAGATCCTAAATTATAAATTGAGACGACTTCCTTCATTATTTCATCAAATAAATGTCAATTAGGGAGTACGCAATGGTTCCACGGAGTTTCTGAAATTTTCATGACACACACTCAATCCAAACTATTCATCGCAAACCAACAGCGAAACAGATATTGTCAAAACTTGTTTCAACTACTTCGTTCTGTGAATTTGAAGTATACCTATCCAAAGTTGGATTGTGATCAGAATTTATCATCAAATAGCAAACAAAAATTGTAATTTATACATCAACATTAAGAAGAAAAAAAACCTTATATGTGTAAACAGCTACAAATCAAATAAGGTTAATAAACTAGAAGTATTTAACATGTCAGATAAATACCCAAAATTATACTTTTTCTCTTTTAGGTATTTATTTCTGGAAAGTTTGAGGAAATACTAACTCAAGTATCTGATACTCTTCTTGGGCATGGTAACCTAAAGTACAGCAAAATACTGTAAGGAGGTTTAAACAGTCTCCATTATTTTCTAATATATTGTAGTGTAGATCATGCTTTTTATGGTAAAAATGTGTTGCACCTCCTTAAAATGGTTCTTTTAAGCTAACTAAAATCTTAAATTCTGGTTTAAAGCTGCTTATTGAGCCAAGCTCCATAACGGTATTGGTGCTATTCAGTACTACATCCCATCACCAAATCTCTCATTGCCTAATCAAAGCTCCATTTATACAAATAAAACAAATATAAGAAAAGTTTAAAACAAATGTCTTTCACTTGTGATTGATATACATGAATGATGTTTGTTATTAGGAAAATGTCTGGAAAAACAAAACGTTGAGAACTGAGTTCACTCATTTCCCTTAACTTTGGTAACAAATATTCGGGGAGAGGTTGAGTAGGGTCAAGGGCAATCTTATATTGAATATTACCCTGTAGGTTTGGTAAAATTGCTGAGCAACTGTTAAGACACTGCCATAAGTAATACATATCATAAATTAATTTTGAATTGTTCATAAAAAAAAATAAAAAAGGACTTTTCTTTGAATATGATAAATCTTCATATGTCATCATTTTATTGACATATCATACAGCTGAAAATTTAGAGTTCTTAAAGAGTTATGTTATATGTGGCCGGTTAAACTCTGACCAAATATCAAACGTTGCTTTAAAGGAGCACTCAGGAACTTACTTCTCTTCGTTAACTGTATCATTCTCTTCTTGACTTGATTCCATCATCCTCTCGTCGATATATTTCATCCTGAGAAGAAGAAATGGATCATATTTCATTGAGGTGAAGAAGGAAGAGAGGGGGAACGACAAGGGGAAAGAGAGGGGGAAAGAGAGGGGAAGTTGTGGGGTACAGAATGGGGGGAATATGCTTTTCATGAATGGTTAGTGAGGTATTTAAAACTATTTTTTTTATGTGCAGTATAGACATTTTAGAGGGTTGATACCAAGTGGGAGATACCTGCCTCAAGATGACACGACGGAGGATTATCATACTATTAATCTGCACTAGTCTACTCTAATCTCAGTAATCTGTGAACTACTTTGTAGATTAATAATAAAAAAAACACTTCACGTAAGACAGCTCACATCTCTGCTTCTTCATCTCTTTGGTTTGTCTCAGCGGCAAAAGTACTACCCATGTTGGCAACGTCACGGTTCAGTCCTTCATCGCTCCTGCCAAACAACAGAAGGGATAAATTTTCATTAATACTGTGTGGCTTTATTTACGAAGATGATGAGAATTCTATACCGTGGAAATACTTCATGACAAACAGAGAAAACTGACCAGAAAAATGTCTCCAAAGAAAAAAAAAAAAAACTTCAAAGATATGTGTTTTGGTAAGTTTAGGAATACATAACTGACTCTTCCAACTCTAACAGATGTGCAGTGCTCTGTTCACAATTCTTTTGCCTGAAGCTTGAGACTACTAGTTAGATGCCACGTGAGTCTGAAGTTTGCATTTCTGAAGCCACAGGGTCAAATTCAATTTTTTTCAGACACAATATTTTCTTTTTTTTTTACCAATGAACTTGACTCTTGTCAGTCTCTGGATACATAGTCTTTAGGCATGAGCTAATTTACATTCTCCCAATGAGGAACTTATTTCTGTATTGTTCCAATGAAAAGGTTTAAAAATTCCTGTTCTCACCTGTCACGGTTTCTGTCTTTGATGTCCTTCATACTGATGAGTCCTCCTGTTTTCAACTTAAATGGATCATTCTGTAAAATGAGGCAAAGGACACAAGTATGTAAAACAATCAAATAACCCCTAAGATTAACTCTTGGAGATGACATCACAAACCAATGTATCAACATTTGACTACACAACGTGATGTGTCAAAACTCAAAAAAGGCTCCTCGAGTTTATTCATGTAATTCTAAATCTGTAGATATGAGATGATTCATTTCATGAACAAGTCCAACATAGGCTAATGCTTTGTTGTCTCAGCAGAGAGGTCTATCCGCTCATCCAAATTAAAGTATATTGCGCATGAATATATTTGTTGTGGTCAGTGAACCAGCCGCCAAAATAATTACTGCACACTACTTACAGTAGTAAAGTAGAGGTTCACCAAGGTTAATAAAAGCGTCTGGGTCAAAAACATTGTTGCAATTGCGATGTAATTATTCTTCGTTGGATAAATATTTCAACATCAGCAAGATACCTGTCTATGAGAATAATAGTATCTCAAGTTGTCAAATCTATTGTATTGTGCTTTATTAACCTACAAAGTTCTGCATAGGGACATCTGCAAAATCTATTTTGTTACTTTCAAGTCTTTTTCTATCAAAACAATTATTTTGAAGGAAGGCTTCGATACCATAAGTTATAGATCTTGTTTCAGCAACATTTATTTTGGCTATGTTTCAATAGCTTATTAGGTCTTCTTCAGGATATGGATGTTTTTAACACTTTTCTCTGGAGCAAAAATCAAAATGATTCTATAATGAATAAGTGGTCGGTCAGTATCGTCTGGGATTATTCCCGCCCTTACTTAGAGGCTGTCATGTGGAAACATCTGAAAGCATCAGGTTTGGTAGCAAAATGTCACATTGTCCGGCATAGCTTTAACCTCAGTGACCTACTACTGTAAGTGTATCAAGCCTTGAGTCAGCTGAAGTCTAAGGTCTCTATTCTACATTGTCCATATTAACCTTCCCTGTCTGTCACACAATTGATTCAATTTAAATCAAATTGACAGATTCAGATAGTTGAATCTCACCCTTCTTGCATATATATCTTTGTCACAAACAATGGATGAGAAATGATGCATGAAAGGGACACTCACGTTAACAATTTCATCCTCCTTCGACAGCTTTTTACCGAGAGCGAGAGTGACAGCACTGGAATAATAAGTTATGAGACGAGATATGGATAAATGGTTCTATAACATTTCCAGTAAGTAAATAGAAACAGTTATCCTAACTAGTGGCAACAATATTAGTTAAGTAACATCCAAGTAATGTTATGAAAGGTTTGGAGGTACACTGTCTACTTTGGATTGCAATACTTCACTATTGATGGTAAACCCTTTCAAAGTATTAAAGCTACCGTATGTCTTATTTAAGTTCTTTTAGAGTATTAGTGTACAGTACTGTATATACAGTATGCAGATGTCTATCTGGCCCATAAAAATTTGACAGTCCATGACAAAGGTACAGTGCTTACTGAAATTCTCAGAAACACTGCCTTGCTCAGCTTGTGTAATCAATATGATAACATTTCTAAGATTACACTGCTCATAAACTGTATGTCCCAGCGCTATGAAAACTCTGCAATAAGTATTAAGTGTTTTAGGGTACCTATTTAAGAGTGTATAATATTGCAAGTTTTTGACACATGTATGCTGGAAGCATAGTAAATCTAGCATTTTTTTAACATTTCTTTCAAAATACACCACTGAGAAAGACCAATTAGACTCTGAGTCTGGCACTACAAGTCTTGAAATTTTAGATGAAAATTATTTTAATTTTCATTACTATACCTAATGCAATATTTGGTCCACAATGTGTAAGGAATTTGTCACTTATGGTCTGTCAAGTACCACAAGGAAAAGCAAGTTACGCAAAGCTTCATAAGATCAGGACATTCTTAGAACTGGGCGGGGATCATTGCATTAGAGTACAGGAATTGTATTCCAGAGATCATTGGCTAAAATCCTGACATTGCCACTACTAAGGTTGTAGACATACAGTACATTAGTCCACTGAGCAATTCCTAACATTACAAAGTGTATACTTCATTGTGCCTCACCTTACACCTTTCTGTCTCTCTCTATATTTCTGGGCTTCCTTTGTCTCCTCTAGTTTCTCTCTGTAAAATGAAAAGTTCTATATAGATAACACTGTTTCTGCATTTCAGATTGTCTTTTCTTAAATTTTGATGATAGAATCAAGTCAAGAAGAGAATGATATAGTTAAAAGTTCCCACCAGATTCACATGTATATACAGTATTTTGCTCAATACACAGTATAACTAACTGTTGTGTTGTACATTTGCATATGTACATGTCTTTATTTAGTGTTTCTTCAATCAAAAAAAAAAAAGAAGATACAAGCAACTACTAACTATTAAAAGTGATAACAGTATATCTGCTGAAGTTTTATGGAGAAATTAGGTCCTATATAGGCACCATCGTTGTGCCAGTCCTTGCAGACCTACTGTAACTGACAGTCAACTGTAAAGAAAAATATTTACCCGTTTTCAAGTCTAAAGGGACCATGAAGTGGGGCAAAGAGAAGCATGTATTCTAACAGAATGGTACTGTGTCATATATCAAAGAAGAATATTGTACTTTCCTCAGTTTATGGCATGATGTAAACTTGCCAACATAAACCATTGCCATAAAATGTATGAATAGCCCTCCCATGAAAACAAAAAAGGATTCCACCAGCATCAAAACATTTAAAGCAAACTATTGACACTGGGTGACAATTTTAGGATATTTTGAAATATTTCCGTCACTGTTTAGTCTGTATTAATTAGTCCTTGCTTTCATTGAAATTCATTCAAAATTCAAGGTATGTTAAATTTGCCCTACATTTTCTGATTTCTAGATGTAAATTTAACTTACCACTTATATTTCTTTAGTTTTATAACATGACAGGATTAAAATACAAGAGTGTGATTACAATGAATGACACAATAAAATAAAAAAAACATCCATTGCCAATGTGAATGAAGATGAGACTATATTGTTCCTTTGATAGCTTGACATTGCACAGAAGCAAAAAACAGACATGTTTGCTTTGACAAACAATCAGTGTTTGTTGCATATATATATACAGTATATACAATTCCCAACAAAATTAGACAAAAGTGCTCTGTGTTTTTAATAAACTTATCACAAGCATAGGAATGAAAGTTACTCTACCTTAAATATCATGTGGAATATTCATGACAAATGTAATGATTATGTAACTGAAGGCACTTCCAATGGTTTGGTTTGCTTATTTTTGACATCAATCAATACTTTAAAACATATTTTCAATAATATGTATACAAAAGCCTAAATC
The DNA here is from genome assembly GCF_037975245.1 of Apostichopus japonicus. Lineage (NCBI taxonomy): Eukaryota > Metazoa > Echinodermata > Holothuroidea > Aspidochirotida > Stichopodidae > Apostichopus > Apostichopus japonicus. The sequence continues at coordinate 6,460,979 of NC_092582.1, forward strand.
ATACCTACTGTGGTTTATCAGTTTGACTAGCCAATTTCATTTTAAATGATGAATTGAAAGTCATTCTGGAGCTTTCCACTTTACTTTTGTGGGTGCTACAGATATGAAAAAGCACAGGCCCAGTTGAGAATGGAACCACATTGATTAACCACTAGTTGGTATACCTCAACTTGGGCTCAGGGTATGTGGACAAATCTTGGTAGGTGTCTTAGTTTGATCAAATGCAATCAATCACACGGGTACTCAATCATTCAGAGCTTTTATTTTTTGTGGCTACTTTTTTGCCATGATAAAAAAGGAAATGTAGGCTCTTGTGATGGTACATCTTCCGTATTCTACAAACTGGGTGGTAAAGGGTGAATATTTAATAATATAATCATAATAATTTATTCTTATATAGCGCTTAACATCAAAAGAATGATCTCAAAGCAGCTTCACAGAAATGTATAAATAATACAACTTAAAAAAATATTACAGCTTAAAAATAAAACAATCTAAAAATATTGCATCCTAAGAATTACAGAGATAGGCCTAAATTACTTAACAATAATTATTAAAAAAACAATAAAATTCAGAAATTAAAGACAATGGCATGATTATGTAGCAGTATCACTTTTAGATTCCTATCACGTCAGATTATGTATTTTGTACCAAATTCCTTTACCTGGGACTGGAAGTATTTAATTATCTTTAGTTTATAGAAAAGAGTCCATGAATGCAACCAGTGTCATTTCTTTAAACCACCCCTAATGTAACTTTTCATTAATTTCCAATCTGTTTTTGGAGACATTATAAGTCATTGGAAGTTCGATATGATGTGTCACATCATTTTAATCACAAGTAATGGTTAAACAGTTTCTAGGTTTACACCTGACATTGAAGACTTTCTTGAACAGTTTTAGGCTTTTGACAACTTGTCAGCAGATTTTGCAATTCGTGTCTCGAAAAACACAACTTAGTTTAATTGAGCTCCTCTGGATGGAGTTCGAGCGATCATTTCAGGAAGTAGGCAATATTTCTGCCTGATTTACTTAGATTTTGACCACACAAGGAGTTGACGGTTAGCGCTTATGCGGTCTTACGTTACCTATCCATGTACAGTTAGGCTTAGTCTAGGCTAAGTCAAATCAGACAGGACTGTCAGGAACTGTCAGTGACAACACAAGTGTTAGACAAGTCCCTATTCTGAATCTCTGTTCCTAGGATGAAAGCTTTAAGCATACTGAACCGATCTATTCAACATGAAACTGACCTAGACTGGAGCATTATTGTACTGTCTAGCCTAGATTAGTCCTAGTATTATTAACGTTAGGCTTAAATCTACTGTGGGATACCGTTCGTCGCTAAATAGGTTCATGTAAGTTGTAACGTAGAACATGAACTAAAGTAACATTAGGCCTACAGAAGCCTATCGCATTTGTCCTACATATTCGCTTAACTGTCCGGTCTTGTCATATCAATTTCCAAGGACGATAACAATCACGAAAATGCAGCTTAAATTTACCTCACTGCTTCTGTTTCGATGTCTTCCTCGTCTGAAGAAGACGATTTCCTCCTCCTACGAAAGTTCTTCGATGGTTTCTTGAAGGAAGCGGCCATTTTGATTGGTAGCATAGAGGGCGACGCTAAGCAAAAGCATGCGTAAATATGTTCACGCTTTTAATTCAAACCGTATATTTCCGTAATTCGCAGAGCTTCAACTTTGCAATTATTTACAGAGGGGTAGCACGACGGAAAATATTATTATCAGTCTGATTTCCAGTGAATGGTATGCATTATATAACACAAACAAAGCTAGTTATAAGCAATATATTACGTAAATGTGATAAGTTCAATAAATACCAATGATTCTCGGTTTTGCCAGGTTCTGTTTACCTAACTTAATGGTAAGGCTAACAACGCTAAAGTTAGACCAAGGCTATCCTAGGCTTGGCCAGCGTCAGTGGCTTAGTCAAAACATTTGGCCTAACGAATAATGTTGGGCAAACCAGGCCTACACTGGAACGACCTGTGTGTATTTTTTGGGAGTATTTCCACGTTTAGAGTAGCATATGTGTAAATGTTGGTAATTACTGTAGTGTCAGCCAACTAGTCTAGATGTCTAAATCTAGACCATCTTGTTCACTAGCAGACCTGTCAACTCTCCCGGATTTACCGGGAGACTCCCGCTTTTTACCCGAATCTCCCGGCCTCCTTTCATATTCTATTCTCCTGGTTTTTTAATGTTTCATCACTTGCGACATTTTTGAAAATAGCCAACAATTAAAGTCCTATGCTTAGTAATTCCCCACAGTAACGCTGAATATGAAAGGCTATTCAGTGTAGTTCGCAAGAACAAGACAGACAGTCGGTCAATTCTCAAGCTTGATGGATCTCTATCTAGCATACTAGCCATGAAGTCCCAGTAACCAGAGTCCACTGTTCCCTTTCAAATGGAACTGGAAGCCTACTAAAGAAACCCTGTAGAAAGCGAAGCGAGCTGCTGTAAACTACAATAAGAAACACTGATTGGATGATTCTCTCACTGTATTGCATAAGTAGACTATAATTATTTAGGAGTATTTATATCATTTCAGTTGAAAATAACCAACCTCCCTATTTTCCCCTTGTTCTCCCTTTTTTTTTGGCCCTGAAAAATGTTATTCTCCCTATTTTGGGGTCAAACAAGTTGACAGGTCTGCACTAGGTCAGTTCAATATTTTATTTTTGGCATCTACATCCAACTTAAATAGGAATGCAATAGCCATGTGTCTAAATATATTTTCTTATTGTTTCCTGACAATACCACTTTTTTGGTCTTGTTAAATATTGTCATTTTCTATTGTCACTTGCCCCACTCCCATCCTACTGCCCTTCTCGAAACATAAGAATTTGTCATCGGTGTGCAAAGGCAGTGCTTATTTACCCTTAGTAGTGTTTAAAAAGTCAAGAATACTTATATGTACCTTTCCCCCCACCCTTTTACATTACAGAAGGGAGCAACTCTCAGCTGCTTGGTTTAATGATGTCATGCAGACTGTCGTCTCCACCTGTTGCTGACTTGCACACAAGGAAACCGGACTATCCAATGCTTATCACTCCAGGTTCAAAAGCAAATTTCAATTCTAACTGCCTGGCATTGGCCTGGCCCTCTTCAAGAACATCAGATGCTGCAAAGCCTGCGGTGTATAATGGAGGCGGTGATAACGGATGGTCTCCGATTGCAGAAAGGTCAAAGACACATGCAGGACTTGCCGTGTCACCTTCAGGAAAACCACTTTTGAAAATTCAGTCATCTTACCAAGGGTACTTTACCTTTGGTGAATATGATTCAAGCACCCCTATCAATAGAAACTCTGCTTTTGGACATGATCGCCATGGTAACTCTCCAAATGTCCCATCATGGGATGCCAGACATAATGAAAGAACCAGCAGTTTCATATCTTTTAACACAAGCCCCCAATCATCACGAAACGCAAAAGGTTGGAAAAAGGCCGAAGAAAGTTTCAGTTGGCCAGATCAGCATCTTCATCAACAAGAGGACAAGAAAGTTAGATTCAGGAATGAAGCAAACAGTGCATGGTCTAATGATAGGTTTGGAGAGTCACTACCCTCTCCTGAAAGGGAGAGCAGTTATGATGATATGAGCGTTAGCTCGAACGACACAAGAAGCCATTCTGACTTGTCCTTCCATCGCAGGACGGATAGAAGATACCTTCACAGTCAGTACGAAAGTAGAGCAGCAGCCCTCTCTGTCTCACCATCAGGTGTTTGTCAGATGCTCTGTTGGTTACTCATGACTATAATTGTAATTCTCATCGTGTTGTTGAGCATTTTCTTCATCTATTCCGATTACCAAAAGTCTTCGATGATAGCGGCGTTCGCCCCTAACAAGCAAACGACTCTAAAGCAGTACTTAGAAGAGCACTTGATCGGTCAAGACATAGCTGTAACAGAACTTTCGTCATTCTTCGATAACTTTTTGAACTCCAGCGGGTTAGCGAATCCTGTTATGATATCCTTTCATGGGGGTGTCGGAGTGGGTAAATCGTTCACCAATCAGTTGATCGGTAATTATTATTTTTCTGATATGTCTTTGTGTATTTCCACTTTCTCTGTCCCCTTGCATCACACTTGGCCGTTAGATCAAATCAGAAACGAACTCACAGATTGGCTGACAGTAAAAGAAACAAGTTGCCCTTTCCAATTTCATATCCTAAATGATCTTGGAAGTGACACACCTTGCTCAGTTTTTGCATTAATAGGAGAGAGTTTAAGTGACTTTCTCTCCAAAAGTTCAAATCATAAACACGTAATCATCGTGGAAACAGATGTAGCACATCTAAGAATCAAACAGATTGCTCTAGAATACTTAGAAACTAGCAAACTAGAAATTTTAAATATCGACCATTTTGCAGACCCCATAAAGAGATCATGGGAAGCCATCGATGAGTTTCAACGTCAAAAGTCTGGGTCAGAGTATAATCCCAAAGTTGGTTGTCATTTTACAGACCTGTTCAAACTCGTCCATGTTTCGATACCATTCATGCCGTTAGAGAGACATCACGTTAAGCTGTGTGTCTACGACATCGCACAAAGAAGGCACTTGCAAGTGTCTCTCAACCAAGTCGAGTGGGTCGCTGACCAAGTAGTCTACGGTCCTCAAAGCTGGCCTGTTTTCTCCAGTTCTGGCTGCAAATCAGTGTTAGAGAAGTTAAATATTGTCTACAACTCTGGAGAAGTTTGAAAAATCATTTTGTTTTCCTCTCGATTGAATGTATTAATTATTGCTCCAGAGGGGGAGGGGGGGGGGGATGTAATGACATATACAGTATAATTTGTTTGTTACCTCTAGTCAAAATTTTCATCTGCTGAGATTTTGAATATGGCACATTTTCACGAAGAACAGATGCAGTAGCCGGAAGATTCCTTGTCGTTAGGCATAATCAATATCAGTTATCGAGCTGTAGTGATTACCAAGTTTACTTATACAGTATCAGATCAGAGAGTCGTTAGGACCATTACAACTCCCTGACAACTCCCTGGTCTGGCTGACATGGTGCATTACTTGATCTGAATTTCCACATTGTCAAAGTCCAAAGTTTCCATTGCTGATCAGTTGTAAATTATTTCTTGTGCAGAACATAGGATCTTATTGAGTCTCCTACAATAGCGCAGGAACTTTAAGATGGAATTAAAATATGTGTGTGATGTAAGCAAGTGATCACTCCAATTGGTATCTATTGATTCATGAATAAGGGTTGCAACCATGCTGAAGTAAAGTTTGTAATGTAATTGAAGATGTAAAATAGAAGGTTATACAAGACATTTCTTTGTGAGTTTGATATTTATGCATGTTCTATTTTCGCGGTACGATTTTCTGGTAGAAAGATATTTCGATGTGTTTTCTAATTATGAACTGACTGTATATCGGTGAAGGAAATAAAAAAAAATGAAATTTGAAAAAAATGTAGCAAAATCCACTCAGTTATGACGTCATTTCATTTAGCTACGTTTGGTACTATTTGACAGCGATTATTCGGCAGCAATAAATAAATGACTCCCGCGAAGATCATTGGTCTGTACTCAGATCTCGAATTGGGAGGGTGCACAAATGTTAGGTGATGACCATCCCGAGGAGGTGGCCTTTAACTTCTAACTATCCTCTCTTTAGCGAGCTCCCAGTCTTGTTCTAGCATTTTGTTTCCAACTGATTTGAGTGTCAACATGTCAGTGACACGTTCTGTTTTATTTCGTCCAAAACTAATTTTGCCAGTTTACAAACCAATTTACTGCTAACAGTTTTCATTCAAAATATGTTAAGTGACGTACCTTGAAGAGTGCTTCTGACATGGTTTGTCGTAGTGCCAGACAATAAAATGATAAATTTTCGTTTCATACGCCTAATTATCCGACGAATTCTCGATATCTGTTCTCCAGCTTATCAACAAAAAGCGAACTTTTGAAAATATCGAAATTTGAAGATATAAGGTCAGAAGCTGGAGAAGATAGGAAATTATTGTGTGATAACAAGCAGTCGAAATATTGGTACAAAAAGCCGAAATTTCGAGAGAGAAAAAAAAAGACATTTTGAGAATGGTGTCAAAGTATGAAAGAAAAAGTAACGAGTGGCATTTAAAATTTCCAATGTGTCATAACCGGGTCACCGATGAATTCGCAAATTTACAAGTTTTTTTCCGCAACCCCTTTCACCTTTGATAGCTTTCATACATCATGCAGAATGAACCCTCTCTTTCCTATACACGTTGATCTACTCTCGTCAAGCCTATCCGAATAATTCATATCCCTTACTGTATTACGAAACAAAAATCGCATATTGCAACATGGAATGTGTGTGTGATTCCTCGAATACTTTTACCAACGGTTTTCCTTCCCCCCCCCCCATATTGTTTTTGTATAATGGAGGGTTGTCTAAAATTGTCAACTCAGAAACAGAAAACGACATGAACAGCAAAGAGGGATATTCAAACATTTTCACAGTGGTTTAATGGATCCATGTATGGAAACATGATTCTGGACAGGGAAAACAAGCCACGTTCTGTCAAATTAAATTGCACAAGGACAACAACATAATCATTACGTTAAATGTACTTCAACTTCAAACTAATATCCTCTACCGAGCTGACCGAGATTGGGTGTATAAATCCATATATATGAAAACTAAAATGCTACCGCATTGTCGGTCCAAATTGCAGCATTTTCTCTGGATTAGTTCTTGCAAGTTCCACCTTAAAATCTTTTCTCTATTTTTAGGTTTAACATTCGTTATGTTTTGTCTTTCCGTTACGAAGTGTCATTTGATTCAAAGATAATGACGTAATCCTAAGCTCTTTCTTCAGATTTCTGGCGAGTTTGTAAATAGACACGTGATGTACTTTTCGGCCAATCAAATGAGAGGAACTGGCAGTGCGTTTGGTAACAATTCGAGCTGACGGTCCTATCTTCTTTGGTTTGTCAATGTTCAGAGCTTGCAGACGATAAAGTAAATCCTGAAAGAAAAAATATCAAAAGGAGAAGGGATATCTCGAAAATCCTAAACTGTGGCATATGTTATCGCTTCTCGATCATAGCAACCATGCTGTGTTAGAATCGTAGCAAAATCACTTACTCTGATTGGTTAAAAATACTATCCAGACTATTTCAGACACTGAGGAAACCTAAGCTAGAGACAAATACATTGTCGGTGGTGAGTTAACCGATTGTTGATGTTCGTACATGAATGACAATTTGGTTTTGCTTGGCTAATTTCTGGCATATTTGAAGCCAATATTGATGATTTTGTCATTGCATTGTTGGTTGTGAAGACACGAAGAACAAAGAAAAACGTTATCGTTAGACGAGGAAATACCTAATGGTTTTCACTGTGTCAATGATAAAGCACCTAGGCCTATAGGATAATAACCGAATCTATCCAGCAAGAACATCCTAATGTTTAACCTTCTGAGTTTGATCATTTCACCGGGTACCACAGTGTATTGAAGTCACGAGTTGGGGCAGTTGATGCACCTCTGATGAAGCACAGTAATAACTTAAGAAAACCCGTAACTGGAAACAAGATAAATTGCAACTTTTGCGTTGGTTCACTTAACACACTCTGGCCAAATTTTAAACATCTAGAATAACTTTCATTCACAAATCAGGCCAGTTTGGAAAGGTCGAGTTACTTTTGCTCTCCCAAACCTCATGTAGTAACCTAGTTGGTTGATTCCGATTTTCCTTGATATAACGCTTAAAGCAAAGCAAAGCAGTGTACGCGAGTATACTGAAACTATGAGATATATTAAACAACGAAGTCGTCTTAACCGGTAATTATGACAACAAATATTACATTTCTGATTGAGTAAATAAGTTGTTTGCCATAATGTGAGCATAAACACGATACACCGTTGTTAATCAAATTACCTCTTAATATTTCACAATGTCACAATCAGGGTTAAATGTTGTGTGAGGATTTGTAAGCCGGGACACCGGGATCAAGAATTTGTCCTTCATCCCAAACCTCAGTAACGTTGAGAGACAGTTCGGGCCCCGGAGAAATTATGTTACCGGGAAGGGTACCACAAAGTATAAGTTACGAGTAGGGGATTGGATGGAAATATACAAAAGAGCAATGCTCAATATGACACTAAAACATCGACTACTTTATATCTATAACACTTGCTCCTCTCTATAGAAGAAGACTGATGCATCCCGTAAAAGGCATTGAAGACTCGCCCCAAACCGCGTGCCGCCCTCTGAAAAAATGATAACTTTCCTTTGCTTGCAAGTGAAGTTTTTTTTCTTGTAGCTACAAAATACAGACAGCAATGAAAGTGATATTTTGTTATCTCTATCCAGACCTGAGATGTCCATCGCTGTATCATTTTGTACACTGTGCTTTGGGTATTGACCGTAGCTGTGTTGAGTGTACACTAGTGTCTAATTACCGACGGTAGCAAGCTGTGTTTTTTTTTTCTGGGATCGATGGTGGTGTCTAACACTTCTGTTACACCTCATTCGAAACTAGGTCATATTACCGGCATGAGACGTTCTTTGTGCGCGAGTCTTCACACCCTTTAAATAAAATCTAGAATATCATTTAGCGGTTAAAGATGCATGCTCTACCATTAATTGTATACCTCAACGATGTCTTTCTTCCTCTCAGCGTTGACCTGTCGTTTGTTCATGACGGCATTCTTTCTGTTAACCGACTTTTCCACCGTTTGCCGACGGGATTTTAAATTCCTGCTCAATCGTGGGGATGGCTTTATACTTCCTGATCGGGTAGTATGCCTTATCCCTGATTTGAATCCCAGGACCTTCCTAACGTGAGCACGAAGGAAGCAGATGAAATGAGAGGAACAATATTGTTACCGTCGTCATATTTGTTTTCATTCTGAAATAGATATTTGCTGCGATTTTAACAGCAATAGCTGTCGACACATCGGGGACACACATGCGATTAATGGGTTACACGTACAGGGAACAGTATATGAAATGAAAAGGTAGTATATATAGGGTGCCTAGCCATGTTTAAGTAAACCGATATTGCAATGTTGCTTAACTTAGTGTGAGAATGCACACAAGTATATGTATATAGGATATAGTAACAGACACCACGTGATGTATTTCAGTACGTTTTTCCTCTTCATAATGCAATGTATCAACTGTTACTGTTTTACTTTATACTATGTAGGCCAACAATGAAAAATAAGTTCAACTTTGTCGCATCAAATAAATTGTATCATGTTATGACGCGTTCATTCAAATCTGTCAGTAGTGACACCAAATATGCTAGAGAACCAACTAATGGTCACTATGCAAATAATAGTCATGGCATATTCAAAAGTTAAAATATCACGTGACTACCATACACTCGAAGCATTTTGTCTCACAAAGACAGTCATCTGGCTAATGGAACACTCCTCAACGTCTGTGAATAAGTCAGAGGGCCCAATCTCTGGGAACGTTTTATTAAGCACCCTAAACTTATTGTACCAGTTCTGCAGATGAATTTGACGTGTTTACTCGTTTAAGAGAATGTGTAAATAAAAATCATCATTCAGAATCTCAAAATAATACTACAACAACAACAATAACAACAACAAAAGAGGAGAAATGAGCAAAAATCCGAAATTGAATGGCTAATTTTTACCTTGAAGACTTCTTTCCACTGACAGCCATCCTGTACAAGAAACCAAAATGCAGAGAAAAGAACAGTTAATTTATAGACGACTTTATATGTGCTGTGAAAACTTGTCTCTAACGTATCTAGGCTGATATAGGTGAAGACCACATCCAATATTATGTGAAATGACATTCTGGTATGATGTATTTTATCGCGAAGATAGAATTGAAGGCATTTTGACATTTAAAAACAAGAGATAGGACAATTGAGACGATATTTTCAACACATAGTGTGGAATGTTGGGTATTGTTTGTCGTATGCCCTACCATCGGAATATCCAATTCAACTGATGGCAGTAGTCATTATACAAAAAACAAACAATTCCTCTCTGCTATCATTATCAGATATAGTCTACGATGACGCGACATCTGGAAAAAGAAATATCAACAATAGTTTTTTGTTGTTGTACTGTTGCAGCCATGTAATCAATATCATATGCAAAACAATACACAGGGAGTCAATACCAAAGCTAAAATAAATCAACATAAAGTAAAGGCAGACGAAGAGATATTCAAAAGAATAATCAATGGGATAAATTATATTTCAAACCGATGGACGAGAAACATTATTTATTGCATCGTGATGCAATTTCTATCCACTGAATTCTTCTGTACCGCTTTCGAAATGTTGATATAGTTGAAGATTGTTACAAAAATGTGAAGCTAAAACTAGGCTATGCCCATAATGTGAAAAATTCACATTGCGATTGATCTCAAGTTTTACCAAGAATACAGGATATACAGGATATGCAAAATTTGAAGAAAACCCCCAAAACAGTTTACAGTCACAATGTATCCAATATACCCCTTAGAGCTGTTTGCTCTATGTTCACCTTGTTCAACTTAGTCAAATTCAAGCGTTCGTTTCTCGGAAGGGGCATCTACAAATCGGAATTCATTTTAACTGGGCATGAAGGCAGCTTACAATCTAAGAACAAATTACTCACCCTGTTCGTCACTGCTTCTTTCCTGGTATTTTTCTTCAATTAATAGGTTTATGCGGATCTTGGGATATCGTTTGCTTTTAACTATATAGTACATGAACGTGAGAAGAGTCGCCCAGCATACAATGTACGGGAGTACAGTAAACGCAGCAGTTGTCGTGCTAGTACTGTCCATGACGTCACAATGTGGCATCATGACGAAGCGCGCCATAAACGCGTGGAACGATTTTGTTAGCCGCGAACGTTGTACCAATGAAAAGTATGCATAGCGCATGCCGCTATGTACGTCACCAGCTAGTCACCAAGTATATCGTGCGCCGGCGTGGCTATATGTGTTGCATGCAGTGATGAACATTTGAAAGAAAGAAAAAGTCTACTTATAAGATATACTTTGTACGCGTAACGGTATATTAGGAGAACTCAATACTCACAGCATACGTTCCTATTTGGTCCTTTCCTTTAAATCAAAGTCCGGATCACATTTGCATGTATATAATTTAATACGAGCTAGACTTGCACCTTAAAGTTGCAGTTGGTGATGTCCTTAAATTAATACCACACGCTCGAAACCAGACACACTTTTTCCAGATACAAACAGATTTTTGATGACCTAAACCAAAGATATTCCACCAAATATCTTTGCCAAAACTGAGTGAGGTGGTAGTAGATGCCGGACGTATATATGTTTATATATGACACTGTGAACTGATGAAAGTGGCAGAGGTGATGTTATATACTACATAGAAATAGCAGCATGATTAATTCCAAGCTAAAGCAACGGACATGGCACAGTTTTATTATAAGACCAAAAATGAGTTGCTTGTGAAAAACTTTCAACTTCGGCCACTCACCTTCTACCCACTCATTCTATCCAGCAGACCCAACCAAAATAAACAAAAAGACATATATAGTCAGGTTTAGAGAACTGTCAGCCGGTCAAGTATTCATATGTTTTGTTATAGCGAATAGTGATAAAAGTGTAGTGCCCCTTCATAGTTTTGGCTTATTATATAATTTCATGGGATTTTGTTTCAAATATGAAACAGTCAGTTGCAAACTTAATATCTAAATACCAACATTTGCAAATAACATCCATGTCCGAATCAAATAAGTAAAGTACCGCAAGCGAAAACGTTAAGAGTTCAAGCACTTGAATGGTTCCGGGCCATGCATGGCATAACATATATCTGAAGTATTCAAAACTGTACACAGGCTAAGTAATATCAAACTCAGGAATATCTTGGCTGTAGATATACGCGAACGTTCGTCTGCTCGGAGAGAAATACCGAAGTCATGGCAACTAATGGCTGGCATACGTTGCCACTATGTCAAAGATATATGGTGACACATGATAGGTGACGTCATTCAACATGATTCCCATTGGAAGTACAAAAAGGCAGTGAACAGTTCGGCGTTGCGCGCGCACGATTGCATTACGCGCACAAAAGTAGTCTGCCCCAGATTTCTCTGGTCGGCCCGGCCTTGGCGATATGCTGCGAGAGAATTTACGCGCGTCAGAGGCACTGTACTATTTACGCGCACATTTTTTGACGTAGTTACATGGCGCTTGCGTAGTTATTGTTATTTGAAATAAAAGCTTTTTTATTTTGAAAAACCGTTATAGTATAGTTAGTTTATACACAGCTGACAAAGAATACGGACGTTGATCTATCTCTTACCGAGTCACTCGATAAAATTTATTTAGAAATCTAATCATGGTTGCCAGACGAGGACAAAAGAAGGGTAAAAAGATAGGAGCACAGATTCTTTTCTCTATTCGGTCTATATTTATCGATATAGACTAAAATATTTTTAACAGTTTTCCCACATTTCGTCACTTTCTTCAAAGTCTAGCCTGGCTTGCAACGTATAGGCTACGTGTATTCTAAGCTTAACGTAAGATAACACAGGCGAATGCCAATTTAAGCCAATTTAATGTTATATTTTACTGGATATCTGTAAAGCACACTTCTTGCTTATATCGATTGAAAGCAGTGTTAAGCTATTTAAGGCCTATTTTATTGATAGCTTACCTGACTAGAATAGGCTTTTAGGCGTATCTGTAAGAGTATTAGTAAAAAATAATACGCCAACGTATACGCCTGCAGGTACAAATTGAAATCCAAGCTTAACATGTAAACTTGCGGGTCGCTATTCCTGTGTTCTTATACGCCACAGTAATAAAGTTATATTTATTGCGTTTTGGATTTCCAAGACAATACAAATATTGCAAAAAGACGAGGCCTATTGAATGTTAAAGCATATTTACTTATTTCGGTCTTCTTTTCATTTTCTTTTCAGCCAAGGCACCTGCAAGGTAAGTTCATGTTTACATCTTCATTCTTATATATTGCTGTTCGTTTGTGTGTAGTTTGTGTGCATGGTGTGACGCCAAATTAAAATAGCGCATAGCCCCCCCCCCCTCCCCCACACCTTTCAAACGCCTCTAATTTGTAGCCTTGAAATATTAAGCAGAGTGCTATATGTATAGAATGCGAAATTGACATTAATGTTGGCCTAGGGCTGTTAAGGCATTCTCGAGTCAACATGCAAATGTATTTAGACACATTTGGGCTCTGAACTCATCGGGGACTTCCCCTGCCCCCCCCCACCTCCTCTAAACCTCTCCTACCATCTCGAAGAGCTGGTAAAGGCCACGACAGTGTATTCTCCTAAGGACATCATGAAAAAATGACACAACAAACCATCGCATAGTAGGCTAATCACTTCAACTTTTATTGTTTTGACGTTAATCCACACGATAAGGTTTTGTGATTAAGATGTACCGTATCAAAACTTCTCGTTCTTTGAGCAGCATGAATAAACATCACTTAATCTCACAAAACAACTGCAACAACGAACAGACCAAGGGCGGCGGAAGCACTTTAATCTGGGGGGGGGGCACCGACATCAAAAGGCACTTTGCAGAAATTCGATTGGACTGATGCAGCCTTATATTTAGTACCCTTTATAACTCTTATTGTATTATCTTATTTGCGTATACACATCACTCCATCAATCCCCCCCCCCCCCCCCCCAAGGAAAATATGCATACTAGCACTGCAATATCCAATGTGCAAATTGGGAAACAAGCAACAAGTTTTCTTTTGAGACAAAATGAGGTGAAATCATGCTAGTTGCTAATGTAGGAATCTATCGAATTAGAGTTTATTTCTTGCTAATATCTTAACAATTTTTTTCCATTGGAAATAGTTTTGAGTTTGACCCACAGAAATTCATTAAAAGTCAGGGGCGTATCCAGGATTTGCAAAGTTGTATGCGCGACTATCTGAGCCGAGCGCCACCATCAGTTGGCGCGGAGCGTAGAAGAAAATTTTGGGTTTTACAAACCCCTCAGATGGCCGGAAACGGCCTTCCCGAGTGTTCATTCTGGTTCCCTGGCCTCTTGCTAACTTGAGACACCTCAATTTTTATGTAGAAAAAGGGCACATTTTTAACCTGAGGAAAAGTGGGGGGGGGGGCACGTGCCCCCTGTGCCCCCCGGTTCCGCCGCCCTTGGAACAGACTGACAGACAAACAAAATCAAAGCAGGGAGAAACTGCGTCTCTTAAAAGTATGATTCTTAAAATTGTTTAGAGCCACCATTTGCTTTTTACCGATGCTGAATGTAGCTAACGACTTCTCTTCATGTACAGGAGGCGAAGCGCTGCTAAGCGTGCAGCTCCAGCGGTAAAGAAGGCCGCTGCACCGAAACGCAGAGCAGCAAACCGCCGTCCAAAGAGTGCAAAGAAGGTAAGCATACTATGAAATTTAAAATAGAAAAACAGACAAAAAGCCACTAAATATCTAATCCGGACGTAACAAAAATTTGCCTATTCGATTTTTTTCTCCCCGTCTATCTCTATGTGGAAACCCTTCATATAAGTAACTTCAGTTATAACAAGGGCGTAGGAACCGGGGGGCTGGGGGGCGCCAGCCCCCCAGTGAAAAATGTGGAGGGGCGGAAGTATCATTCCGCCCCCCCGCTTCGCAAGTCAGAAAACCCCTTTTTCATTTCCAAATGAGAAAAAAATCTCATTTGGAGCACCAAATTGCATCTAAGGCCTGGTGAAAATACAAAATTAAGTTTACAAAATGGAGTGGGTGTTGAAGTGTGCTATATTGCACCAAATTGCATCTGAGGCTACCTGGAAATGCAAAAAATTCCAAAGGGGAGGGGACACCCCTCCCCTTAGACCCCTCCCCTAGGCCGGCCATCAGTCTTCAGCCCCCCCACTCAAAAGTACCTTCCTACGCCACTGAGTTATAATGTGAGTGGAATAGGGGGTCAGAGGTTACTTTTCGTGGTCCAAGTCAAGCTTATATATGTTTACTGTCTCTTCGTGCTGGTAAAATGTCAAGTTCTTTTTTGTTGTTTTTAGTATCATTTAGAAAACAAGTACTGTAAAATATATGAAACAATGTTAAAATATCACATACACATCCTACCGTGTAATTTCACTTCCATCCGATCAAAAGTTCTTAGTGTAACTTTGAGTTTCATTCGAGATAAATATCTTACTTTTGAAAGTGAATGGACTCTTGCAGCAGATAAACTACAGTCCGACTCCTTTTGTAGTATGTAGGTCTCTACTGCATACCGCAACCCCTCATAACAACTTTGTTTCGACCAGCGTGACTGAGCGTAATAAAATAGCATATTTTTGGTGAATGCTTGATACACAGACGATTTCACCATTGAACACAAACCATACTGACAGAATTCGAATTTCCTTTTCTCTTTCAGGCTAAACCAGCAGCCCGCAGGAGGAGTGTCTCGGCTCCAGCAGCCAAGAATGCCTTCCTGGCTCAGAGAAGGAGCAATCGCATCCGACGATCCTCGGTGTCAAAGTAGATGGACCTATGCTTTAGCCAACAACTTATTAACATCCAGAACTTTATTCCAAATTTAATCTGTCGATTGATGAACTACCATGCATGGGAAGAATAATTAGTAATAAATAAAAAATATTGCGTTCACCTTTTCCGCTGTTGTGCAGGCTTTTGGTCAAAATTCATTCCGTATTCAGAGAGAGGCTTGTCTCTTAAATGTAGGAATAGTAAACAGCCAAACAGAAGCTCATAGCTATCAAGTATAATCTTAAAGGGCCCCCGCCCACCTCCCCCCCCCATTCCCGTACTTCACATACACACCCCAAATTTCTCACTAACAATTAGGCACATATGAATGGTACAGTGTTTGCCAATCTTGCACCGTCATTCCCAGATCGTCATTCCTCTAACTCCACGTTGCCCCTCCACATTAACTGAGAGTAACAAGTTTGACTGTTACCATGTACGGGAATTTTCCTCGTAAGGCCTACCACGTATAGTAAATTTTGGAAGGGGAAAAAATCCCTTAAAACTGTAGTTTGTACCGAGGGGTCCGATAGCTATCTATCATAGATCACAACCACGTTGGAATACTTCCCATCCTTTGTTTACAATATCATACATACAGGTTGTTTGTTACCTGTCCTTTAATCAAACTAAAAGAATTTTCTTGGTCTAAAATCAGCTGCAAGTTTCGATGATTGCATCACATTAGTCTTCTGTGGATGATTAAGTTTATGAAAAGTGAGATAGAAACCTGAAGTGCCCCTTTTGTTGATGTATAGAACCCCTTATTTCCATTATATTTTTGGAAGGACAATGTGACCATTTGTTGATTGAAAAGCAGCCCCTTGTTGAAAAGTTTAAACCAAAAAAAGTAATTAATTAAAAAGGTTAAGGTTGTGCTAAAACACATTCCAATACTGGAATTTTAAGGTGCAGAACACACAGAAGGGTCTATCTTGTCGCGAAGTTTTGAGGTGCGTTTTCGGTTTGTTTCAAATCAAAGTCACATGTCCTATTATCCTTCCCACTCCCACCCCACTTTACCCTTCTCTGCCATCTCTACATAGCATAGAATGCTTCTGAAATGTGGGCACCGTGTCTCATCTGAAGCAGTGCTTATTGAGAGCCTTTTTGAAAGGGCAAAATTGAGAGTGGTTGCATTGAGCAACCTAATGCAAAGGTAACAACGTAGAAGGTAAGAACCACCCCTGCTAAAATCCCTCTCCCCAACTGTAACTCTTAGTAATGGTCTATTTGCATATATGTTTCTTCATGTGAGTAAATTCAATCAGCTTGACAATTTGACCAACGAATCCAAAGACACAACAAACAACACTGTAATTATAATATCTAATAATTTAATTGTTCATAACTTACATTGCAACAAATTGCACAAGAGTACCATGAATACCTCAGAAGAGAATATCTTTAGATAATGAAAGGTTAGTGGTGGCTATTAACTATATGTGTAACACACAGAGAGCAAAATATAACAATACAGATTATAGAAACTAGATACCATACAGTACCACACTACAAAATGAACCAATATAATACATAATGAAACAATTGTATAAGTAGACCCGATTACACTAGCTAATCTATGTAATATGATGAGCAACATTTACCAAACAACCAAGGATTATTTGACTCTGTTTGGGATGTGGCAGATGCATAATATTCTAAAGGAAGGGGTTTGGCCATGGGGTAGTTGAAGTCACTCCCATGGAGGGGGATCTGGGCATTTTAGACATATTTAGACTACAGTATAAAGTAGGTATCTTAATTAGGTCTGTATGCAATGCTGTTCTATTGGCTAACATTGTTTTTTTGTTGGATTGAAATAGCGGTGTGGGTGTACACACTCCCACAACCCTTGGATACAAGCCTGACTAGACTGAAGACTTGAGCAAGTCTGAAAATGAGATTTAAAAAAAACAATAATGCTTGAGGATATGGTTTTTTATTACTACATTTGTATTGGTTGCATTTGCAAATATTGTTGCTAAGGCAACAAAGTTTCTGACATTTACTGTATAAGAGAGTTCACCTCCTAGTGGCACTATAGTTTTGAACTATCTTCCAAATGGAGCAAGATTTTTGTTAGCCGTATCTTTGGGAGGGGGGGGGGGGTTGAGGGCTGGCAATCATTACCAAACTCTCTATGATATTAGATTAAACGGATGGTTGGCTTTCAGAAACCTTTATGAAGCACACATAGATATGATTATATACAGTAAACTTAACTACTCAACACTTTCTTGTCAAAATAATCAAATGCAAGATAGGATAAGATAATTGCTACTCTTAAAAGTAGAGAAACTATGATGAAAGTAAATCCATGATTCTCATAGAAATAGATTATAAGGTAATAATAAAATTGGAATAAGTAGATCACTCACGATAAAGGACAACAAAACTCAGAAAATGTTCTTAGTGTCTGCTTCCCTCTATGGGCTTATGACCCACCCATTAAACTTGTCGACCCACTAATTGCTTAGGAAAGTGGGGGGCACTGCGAACTGAGAAATATCTTCGGAATTGCTAACGACAAACATTCCAATCAAAAACACAAATGATTCCGTTTGAGAACGAGATGAACTACGCTTGAAGGTTATAGCACATTGTGTGATAAACTTACATGGGAACCTTAAATAGTACATTGACCCATGTTACAATTACATTCAACCTTCAACTGAATGGAGAGTGGAACATTGCATCAATATTGTGCGAAATTGTTAAAAAAATTATTTAACAAACTTAGTGCATAATAAGTTTCCACAAAGTTACACTCTATATCACAGCAAGAAAATGCTGCTTTCTTTTTTAATCTTCATATCACATACTTGAAAAGTTGGTCCTTTTTTGTTCAGGTAGAGGATCCTTCTGTTAAGAAATTCTGGCAAGTTTTGGGAAAATGTAGAACTGTATTTGAAAATGTTGACTTCCAATTGATCACACCAGACCATCATAGAGAGAGAGGGCTTGAACAATAGATGGATCTGCCTTTGAACCTTCGTGGAATTCTTCCTGAGTGATACGATCATCACGATCCTAAGATAGGAAATAAGGAAATAAAAAAAACATTAGAAATAAAAACAAGCAGCAGGATTTGCGCAAGAAAAGGCGTATACAAAAACGGGATCGGAAAACACACATTTTCTTTCGGAATGGTAAATTCGGAAAGGAAGAGTGACCTATAGGAGCGGTCACCGAGGGGGACAGTGCTAAAATTATTCCAGTGGCGTCTTGGTAGACTAGGAAGTGCACTAGTGTAGTTGGAGACAGGTAAGAGAGGAGTGAAGTAAATAGATAGCACAGTCTTTCACCTTCATATGACTGCAACAAATATGCCAACACAGAAGGCTACGAAATTTTGATGGAAATCGTTAATAATTCCTGCTTTGCAAGGAGAGTAGATGGGCAAAATAGATTCACTTTGCTTACAAGATATAGATCTTGCCTACAAGTACTAGGATTTAACAAATAGAGGAAACTCATGAATGGCATTACCCCTAATGAGCACTAAATAATATATGTTACATAATGCAGGAATAAAAACTGTTATTTCAAGATTTGAAAACCTTTTGATAAAATGCTCTCTATAAGTTTGCAGATGCCCATTTTGTTGGACACTGATTGTTGCTTACGGACTCTTAAATCTTTTCTTGAGACTCGAGGGTACACCAGCAGTGAAAGACAGACCAATTAGTGCAACAGTCAGCCATGTTGATCACAAAAGTATTAACTTTTCTGACCCAGTTATATGATCACATGACAAAAGAAGGGTGTATAGAACTAAAGTACACACAAACTATCAATAGAACTATTCCCTGCTAGCCTCAATGACCAACGTAACTCTCACCTTATCCATGAGCCTGAATATTTTGTCTACCCTCTTCTCTGGTGTCTTTTCATCCTCTGGAAGCTGCACCATGTTCCCTACCATGGTGTAGATAGCATCCACAATGTTGAGCATCTCGGATTTGGTGATGAAGCCATCATTATCCAGGTCGTATAGTCGGAATGCCCCTGAAGATCAAACCCATAAAAACATAAAATATTTTATCTCAATACTAAAGCCCCCAAACAGAAGTAAAAATAGATGATAACCGCTACAGACCTTTTTGCATAAGTTATATGTAATGAAATACTGAATATTCAGTTTGCAAAATTTGAAATTTGTGAAATAATTCATTTGGGGGGCAAAACAAGCTCAATTTCAGCACCATATTTTTGGCAACTCACAATTTAAAGGATTTACACTGAATCAAGTTTGCCTCTGGAATCTTTGTTGTTGGGAAATAATTTGAAATGAAACAAGACACAGACAACTACTGTCATTTACCATCCCAAATTTTAACAAGAGTTAAAACCTGTGAATAATGTATTATTCATAAGGCAATGTAAACAATGTACACTCTAAAACTTCTGACTGCAAAGGGAGAAAAACATTTGGCATAATTGTTTAGGAAATACTAAACAGATAAAGAAATACACAACAAAAGTAATGTTTAATTAAACTCTCCTAGCCTTGCCTCAGAAAGGCTTTAATGCCGCAAATACTTACAGTCAAGTTTTTCCTCTAGGTTGCCACGGGAAGTCACAGAGAGTGCTTTGACATATTCATCAAATTCTATAGCTCCATCCTGCCATGGAAAGGAGGAGAAAAAAGAAAAGCTTTATAAAACTTGTTTGATATAGAAGTGAACACAATGCAGTATCTTTTACATGATTCACTGAAAATATACTGAAAACAAACTCACAAGAGTCCACTTTTTACATTAAAAATTCAACTATAGTAGGTAGGTGTTGAGGAACTTTGTGGTAGAAATGTTCCACAACTTTACAACTTTGTTTTATCAATAGGCTAATCACCCCTCAATAAACCCCATGCCACTGAATTTATCATCATACTCTCCTTAGTTGCTAATTCAAACTGTATTTTTAACTTCCAGGAAGTAAACCATCACGTATAGTATGATGGGTTGTCTGCATGTGTGAATGTGTGTGCATTTTTCTTTTCCTTCCCTTTCTTCCTACTGGTGTGTCCCTTCTCAGGTTTTAGAGAACTCCAAGATTCATGCTCCTACTTTTCTGTACTCATGTTAAATATTGGTTACACAAAAATTAAGAAAACTGTAATTATATCGAAAAAGAGAATTTATAAACATCCTCACCTGATTTTCATCAAAGACTTTGAACACAAAGGAGGCAAATTTGGTGGCATCCCCAAATGGAAAGAACTGTTGATAAATCTGGATGAACTCCTGAGAGAAATTGACAACATAAGTACAATAATACAGCAAAAAATTTAAATGAAATATGGTCAAGACAGAGGGTTGTATTGTATTAACTTGAAAACTGAAAAACTTTGATTTACTCTGTCTACCAATATTAGATATTTCAAGAATGACGCTTGGCAGAATTTTTAGTTGTCTCAATCGCATAGTTCAATGAAGTATTAAAAAAATAAAAACTTGAGTGCAGGTCGTCAATTTTAAAGCCATTCTGGTTTTCAAAAAAATCATTTCAAAATATGCACTACGTTCTACTAGAGTTCTTCTGTTCCATGCCTTAATGTATGTTGAATGTCAGTCCATTTTCACACACGCCTTTTAGCATCGAATCTCTCAACAGGATACCATAGTATGAAATATTATACCATTTGCAGGTGACAGATTTGACATGCCATATCAATTCTCCTATAATTATGAACATAAGTAATTGTGGTTTTTATGATCTTACATTCTGCCAGCTTGCTACTCTGATATATTAGTGTTCCATTGATAGAATGTAATAAAAAAAAATGGAAAAAAAAATGCTTAAACAGAAAATTAAATCTTTGTTGATAAATTGCAAGTTGTTTATAAAGCTTTCGTAAAACATTGAATCAAGTTGTCTGTGGCGTTCACCACAAGCATGGATTGCTTCTGAAAGTAGGGATGGAGGGGAAGAGGGGGGGAAGTAGCATACATGGTTAGTGCACATAGCATGCTCTCCATCACTACTGACACTTACTTCTTTGGATAATGCTCCATGTGGGCAATCCCTCACAAAACTTTTATGCCTGTAAAAACAGAAAGAAATACATGTACAATATAAATATGTCTAGCTGAGCAATGAGCAGGCTAAAATCTGTCTGACCATAAAGTTGGCACATCATTTGTTTGCCAATTGATATGTGCAATATGTTTCTATCTTGCAACATTGTCTTTTTTGTGTGTTTTCCTTAGTTTCTGTATCTTTTCACTTTCTGCTAGAAAGAAGAGAAATTTATTCTTAACAAAGCAACATTGAGACATAGAGATGTCTACCACAGTAATCAAGACATAATATATATCTAGACAACCAAGCAAAATTTGGTAAATAATAATAACAACCAGCCAGACGATAAAGCTTGAAAATGGACCAATTAAACCTGTCTATACACATGTATTATTATACATTCTAAGCCTCAGACTTTGTTAAACACTGTTAATACTTATATAATAAAGGACGATACACTTACCATTGCACTATTTCTTTTTCTGAAACTGTTTGGAAAGAGCATATATTGAAAATTACTACAAAATTATACTGGAAATGAAAAACACAGGTTATTCAGAGAACAATTTGTTTGCATACAGTAGTTCAAGAGAGACATAGAACAAGAGCTAATCGAGGCAGCGGGTAACTTGCGCCATACAAGGGAAATATTCAAACTAGCATTAAAGTTTCCACTTTATGTCAGGAATCCAAGTATATCAACATTTGTTGTAATTGACAGTTTTGACAATATACCTGAAATTTAGTTTATCAGGCTACCACGATAACCTATTGAATATTGACCTACTGTTACAATGAACGGCAGACAAAATGATTAGGATGCATTCTTCATAGGCACAAAAGAATCATGCAACTCCTAAGAAACCTACATGTATGCATGCTGCAATTTGATTAACTACAGTATCAAGTAATGCATCTGACAACCAAAATCAGCTTCGGCAGTCCTCTAGCAGACAACTAGTTGTTTAAATCAAATTCATATTGCAATGCAACTAAATACCCGCCTCCCCCCCCCCCAAACAGGTAAACTGATTAATATGGTATCAGCCTCCATCACTTTGAAGATACTGACATAACACAAAAATACATAAGGTCTATGATCCACCCAAAGGCAGGATTTTACTGGCCCAAAGCTGGTGTTCTATCTACCAAACCACATCTCTACTACAGTGTACAACAGTGTTTGATGATCGGACAACCAAGAGTTTAGCCCTTAAAAAGTTTTCTCCTGGTACTAAGAGTGTTTAATACATTGTAGGTACCGTACTGTAAATCTGCCATATAATCTAAAATATTGTGCTCTTCTATCCAAATCCTGAATTATCTGGGTCGAAACGTCAACCATTCCACTCTTTATACTTAATACAGTAAAGCCTATGCTCCTTCACAGCATGCAGTCCATTACTTTCAACATTTATTAACTAATACTTCAGAACATGATGCTATACAGTAACATAAGATTGTTTCCAATACATTAATTTTCTCTTGAATTTTTGGGTAATGTATTCATCATCTCAGGACAAAGTGGTTGCCAATTTTCATAACCATATGGCTTATAATTTAATGTAAAATCATGTGTCTGGTCAAAATGCAAAGTTTGCAAACTTAAAAAAATCCAAAATAAGGTGATGTCAATGTACTAAAGTTATGAACTGTTTTTATGCCATTGTTGAAACATAAACATATTAAATATATGGCAGCTCTAGTGATTTTTATCATTAATGTTCCCTAATCTTAGCTACTAGAACAACAAGTACATTAAGAAATCTGTTATAGTATTACTGTAATGTATCTATGTATACTCACAATGGGTTTTATCACACAGTTCCTCCAATTGCTTCTGGTTAAGTTTACTTCCAGATTTCCCCATCAGGCCATTAGAAACTCTACCAAAATGTCTAAAAAAGCAAGATGACAAAAAAAATGTATGATTTGTAGGCTCAGTACTACTCCAAGTAACAACAGCTTGTTTTCCTGCAACGTTCCCTGTCTTACATAGCCAACTCTCTGGGAAAATGTTGTGTTTGCCTACTGTACTGTATGTTTGGCGACTTTACCCTCTACCCAACTATACTATGTCAAAGACACACACTGCAACAAGGAATCTTGCAAAGAGGTCTTAAATCAATAAAGATTACCTAACACAAGTAATCTCCTAGGTTGTTAGGTGTATTGAGTGTAGGTCCTGGCGACACACACCAGTAACCATGTATGCCTAACTGTGTCAGCTGTATGGATGACGACCTTTTAGGTTTGATTCAATTACATTTAAGAAAGATTACCTCCACCAGTGAAGGGCTGCTCTATTGTTCTAAATGTATAGCTCCTTTCTGGAAACTTGTAAACCAAAATTAGATTAGGGTGTAGATTTGAGGGGATTTCACTGAGATTGGTTTATAATTTGAACTGTTACCATGGTTACAAAGCATGCATTCAATCAATAGAAACTTAGGTACAGTAGCCTAAGTGGTTCAGTAATTGTACATTATTGCCCTACAAAGAAACAAGCTTCAAATTGAAAACTGATGAAGCTTTCGAAGAAAACCCCCAAAAGACATTAAAACCTTAAATATTTGAGCTTTTCACCAGCATATTTTGTATCTCTCTAAATAACACTTAAAGAAATAACAAATCACGGTATTTTACTTTAAATTGTTTCTACTAAACTTTTGTTTTAACCTTAAGTGCAACATGTTCTTTATCTTTTTGCACATTCATGTTTTTCAATATTTTTTTAGTTCAATAGTCAAGTGACTCGTACAAGGTTTAGATTTGAAGGTATTTTAGATTAATTTGTTTGAAGTATGACCATAATTACCAAGAATACATTCAATCAGTACAAAATCATGTAAGTCTTGGTAAGTTATTGTACATTATTACCCTAAATAAACAAGCTTTTGCTTAGAAACTTCAGAAACAATAGTCAAGCGACTTCTTCAAGTTTGTCCAGTTATACCCCCGAGATACATGCAGGGATGTAAGTCAGGGAAAAATACTGGTAATGAATGGATTCCACCTTCAAACGAAGCGAGTTATCACCACACTGTGAAATACTGAAAACAGTTCAAAACACTAAAGTTCTGTGAAGACAAGCCGCTAAATAAATATTGCTTTTGTGTGGCACAATTTTGATTAACTTCCGTAGTGATACTGCAAACCACTTGCTGGGCAACCACTATACAATAATTGTCAAATAAACAGCTTTTGGAGTACAAATGATCTGGTTTACATCTGCAGTGTTGTTTACCAATTTCCATTCTGTTGGACAGTTTGTTAAGGATTTCCACTTAACTTCTCACCTGTTCAAGGTTAAAGTAACATATAAAAAAAACCAAAAAACAAGAAAACTGACATCCCTCCTAGACACAATGCATATAATTAATCATATAATCCTGCTCTGTGAAAATGAAAAAGTTTGCAATTTAAAAGGTGAAGCAAGAGATAGCTAATTATCAGTCTGAAGAACTTTCAAATCTCATGAAGCTCTTTTGAATAATTTTAAAGAGTTTAGTCTATCTGTGGTAATATTATAATGGGGTGTTTCATGTGTTCCACACAAGGTATGATCCATGGTGAGGTGAATCAGTAATACACTCATACACCACAACTGTAAAATGTTTGGTGGGAGATTGCATCGTTTTTAACCCGCAAATATGAGTACATATGCTTCCGTGAATCCATGTAACAACTGTTGCTTTGCATTTCTGTGGTAATTTACAATAGATATATCTACAACCTCCATACTTTGCTTATAGGTACTATAATTTCATCAATCCTTCTGAAACATGACAGATCAAAACCTACCTAAGTTTACAAACTCGTCTAGTGTACTTCATACTCGTTAACGTCATCTTCTTTTCTTAATCACCAGTCGACTGGTCTCAAAGTTATCCGGCGAGAAAAGTAATATGCCACTAAAATAGTTGATATCACAATTGCGAGTGCAGTCCAATAGAAAGTGTGTTCATCGAATACGTCGGTGAAGCTTGGCATGTGCTTGTTGTATAATTTCAACCAGACTCTTCGAGCCGCAGACTTTTCTTCCAACGTCTGCCCAATCTTGCCATGTCTATCCATTTATATGTAGATTGATTGAAATCTGTCAAAAACAATTGACATTACCACGGTGATTAATACAAGAAAATACTCTTATATGCTTATTATACAGTACTTTTGAAGAGAAAATTAGGAAAGAATTTTATCTACTTTTCTAAGGTATCTGAAATGGCCCTGATGAAAACATAATGGAGGACACAATTAATAAACCACTAGGACATATTTTGTACTCATTGGAAGCATTTTGTACACATTTTTTAAATATTTGTGTGTGTGTGGTCCCTTGGACCACGAGGCCTGATGGCTTAGTTGTCCGAACAGCAAATTTGATTGTTCGATTGTATGCAAATCGTAATTAATATGCAGGGTTTCTCCTTCAAGCTTTGACACATGGTTCATGACAAGCAGCACCGTGTCATCTTGTTATGTTCTCCATTTTGATGTCATTTCAGTGGCCGCCCCAATACAAAATGTACACTGAGAGGCATGGCCGGGACAACGCTCTACATAGCATATGAGATCATACTTCCCGATAAAGACAAACCACAAAAGATGTAAAGTCAGGGTAAATTGAATCCTAAATAAATATCCTAAGAATAATTACTGAGCAAACCTGCTAAACAGCTTGGATAACATTTCCCCTCAATTCCAATACGATACAGTAAGGTAACCATGCAGACATTCCCTAGAGAGTCAATTTCCTCGTACAATCCCCAGATTTCATAAATTTGCAATCATAGGATTAATGGAGTCCCTGGAAAATGCCCTATATATTATGATATATTATTATGTAATGTCCTCAGAAAATCTCCCAAATTATAGAAAAAGCATTGAAATGTTTCAATTTTACTTTGGTAGGCCATTTATGAAAACAGCTTGAACATACTGTAGGCTGTGACTGCATGTTTATAACTATAAACGTAAAGGCAACCCCAATCATTCAACAGTTTCATACAATGTAAAAACATCTTTTTAAACTAGGTGATAAATAATCAGACTTCCAGTGACCTTCATGTCTGGAATAACTATAACATACCCTGGAACCAGGGTATCAGTGGGGGAAATCATTATATTCCTTCAACCATACTTAAAACAGCTTTTGAGACCTTGACATGACCTGAACAAGAAATTTTGTTGCTCCAATCAGAGTCATTATTAGATATATTAGTTCATTTAATACTAGTATGACGTACCCCTCTCTTAAAGGGTGTAAAGACTCAAGCAAAAAGAAACGTCTAATGCCGGTAATCTGACCTAGTTTCGAATGAGGAGAAACAGAGATGTTAGACACCCTATCGAACCCAGAAAATACACACACAGCTTGCTACCTTCAGTAATTAGACACTAGTGTACAGTCAGTACACACAGCTGGGGTCAATACCCACAGCACAGTGTACGAGCGATACAGCGATGGACATCTCACACCAGCTAAAGATAACCAGGTATCACGTTTCATTACTGTCTGCATTTTGTAGCAACAAGCAGAACACTTCACTTGCAAGCAACTGAAAGTTAACTTTTTCAAAGCCCGGCACACAGTTTGGGGCAAGTCTTCATTGCCTAATTTGCCTTTAAACGTAGAGTCTGCAGGTAACTAACCCTTGACATCAATCATGCCCCTCAGATTTCATGCAAAAATAAAATATTATCACCTAAGGCTTAAGATAAGGTAGGACTACTGTACATATTTTATTTATGATGACTTTAGTTTAACCACTGACTACTTACTGTAGTTAAATTTAGTTAGGTCCCTAGAGTCTAAACTTAGTAAATGTTACTCTATGCCTACACAATAAGCAGTAATTTACCTTCCCAATCCCACTACATTTAGTCACTTACTGTACCTGTTGAGGAATTCCTTAGCACAGGGTAAGGAATATCTGCATGTAGCCTACGCTACCTTACTTAGGCCTAGTCTACCGCCTACCGGTAGGCCTAACGTTGGCCAAAGTGCAAGGTTTGCTTTGAGTCTACTGACGTAGTCTAGGCCCGTTAGTGTTAATACTTAGCTACTGTAACCTAAGTTAGGCCTAACCCATTTTCGTGTTAGCCTAAATCGGCTTGAACTTGGAACTAGCAAATTATGCGACTCTGTATCAGAAAATTGTACAACCTGAATCAGACAATGTATCACTTGCTTATCGACGTAAACTAAGCCACTTGTTGTGTTGACATTCTTTGATTGAAATTAACTGCTATTTTTCTGTCAGCCTTTCAGATTCATGTCACTATTTGTAACACGTAAAGTTCGATCGGAAGTTGTTTATGTTGTGTACTTCTGTAGGGCCGAGTGTAAAGCCTGGAGAGCGATAAAAGCACGTATGTCTGTGTGCGTAGGCACCACTATGGAACGCCAAAAGGACCACAGTGACATGTACTACTACTAATTCGAAGTGTAATAATACTAATTTGAAGTGTACTACATCTAAAATGTCGCGCACTACTACTAATTCGAAGTGTACTACATCTAAAAAGTCACGTACTACTACTAAATTGGAGAGATAGCGCTATTCACAATCTTTCCGATACCATGTCATCGAGTTGCGCATCTGCATTAAAATAACGATGAAGAAAACATATTCTTTAATACTCTGTTGATTCAAATGTCTATTTTACAGTTTATACCTTTAAGGTCTGTGGCCAATATAGAAAATAGCATATAGTTTGGCACAGCTGGGGAATCAAAAGCATTCTTGACATTTCAATGACGGGTAAATTGCTGCTTGTGAATAATAATGTGTATAACAATTTTAAGAGTTAAAAACTGAAGCTACATTAAGCACATTCTTGGGGATCGATGGTTCCACCTGCTGGGGCTTCGAAAACTTGTTGCTTTGCCACCACTGGATTTTATTTTTGTGATGCCCAATGGTCACAGACAATGGTGATTATAGTATTAGTAATGAAGGCAAGGAGAAGGGGAACATTCAGGAAGACTGACACGTACATATATACTCCTAATCCTACGCATACTAAGCTCTGCATATACACACATTACTGTGCCAAAATCTAAATTTAAACGGTAACGTATATTTGGGCTCTTAAGTTATGCTCGGAATTAATCCATGACCTAGTACTTTAGTAGGCCTATATTCAGGCCATTTGTAGAACACCTAAAATGCATACGGTACTAGACCTGTATATAATTTAAACAAGTAGCAGTTTTGGAATATCATTTAAATTATACACTATATCCTAGCCGCAGCCTGGTCTAGCATATAGAAAAAGTCTAGGAAGCCTAACTTTAGCTCATTAACAGTAGCACCTCACCGGTCTTTTATGAATGTAAAGCATCATTTTGCGTTTGGGCGCCGTTTTCTATTTTTTTGACATGTCCATCGAGTTTTTTACATATATATATATATATATATATATATATATATATATATATATATATATATATATATATATATATATATATGTCCATCGAGTTTTTTACATATATATATATATATATATATATATATATATATATATATATATATATATATATATATATATATATATATATATATATATATATATATAAAACATTCTTCAATACTCTGTTGATTCAAATGTCTATTTTACAGTTTATACCTTTAAGGTCTGTGGCAAATATAGGAAATGGCATAAAGTTAGGCACAGCTGGGGAATCA
This sequence comes from Apostichopus japonicus, assembly GCF_037975245.1. Lineage (NCBI taxonomy): Eukaryota > Metazoa > Echinodermata > Holothuroidea > Aspidochirotida > Stichopodidae > Apostichopus > Apostichopus japonicus. Next base: position 6,490,170 of record NC_092582.1, read on the forward strand.
AAAGCATTCTTGACATTTCAATGACGGGGAAATTGCTGCTTGTGAATAATAGTGTGTATAACAATTTTAAGAGTTAAAAACTGGTGTATTTGATATATATATATATATATATATATATATATATATATATATATATATATATATATATATATATCAAATACACCAGTTTTTAACTCTTAAAATTGTTATACACACTATTATTCACAAGCAGCAATTTCCCCGTCATTGAAATGTCAAGAATGCTTTTGATTCCCCAGCTGTGCCTAACTTTATGCCATTTCCTATATTTGCCACAGACCTTAAAGGTATAAACTGTAAAATAGACATTTGAATCAACAGAGTATTGAAGAATGTTTTCTTCATCATTATTATATTGCAGATGCGCAACTCGATGACATGGTATCGGAAAGATTGTGAATAGCGCCATCTCTCCAATTTAGTAGTAGTACGTGACTTTTTAGATGTAGTACACTTCGAATTAGTAGTAGTGCGCGACATTTTAGATGTAGTACACTTCAAATTAGTATTATTACACTTCGAATTAGTAGAAGTATGCGACATTTTTGATGTAGTACACTTCGAATTAGTAGTAGTACGCGACATTTTACATGTATTACACTTCAAATTAGTAGTAGTACACTTCGAATTAGTAGTAGTACATGTCAAATTAGTAGTGGTACATGTCACTGTGGTCCTTTTGGCGTTCCATACACCACAACCGTATTTTTCTGCTTGTGTGTCGGGGCGGGTGGTGGCGGGGAACAGCCCTGATCCAGCTCCTGCAGGTAAGCCCCCAAAAATCGAAACAAGTTGTACAATAGATAACTATAACTTACAAGCAGAGTAAGGGAAAAGAAGAATTTTCAAATTCGAAGAATTTACAGAAAAAAAATGTCATTTACGACTGCACTGACTCGAGGCTCCCAGCTAGTATAGCTGGCTATAGCGCTAACAAGCACTATAGGCTAGTACGCAAATCCCAACTAGGACCAAAATCTCTCATTGACTCTGCACGAATAACTTGTCACGAACGACTTTATTCATTGTACGTGTATTCAGTATATGCTGGTCAGGGTGATAAGTAGGTCACTCGTCGTGACTGACAACTTGTGCGTTTTTTCTGGAAGCGTCGAGAAATGATGGCGCTATTCGGTATTAACGAGTGCAAATTTCCAGAACATACGGGAAGTAATTTTTAGCAGGTGACCGGATATCGTCGACCAATGAACGATGCACTATCAGTCGTATCTTCGAGACATGGATGATTCTCGATGTTTTTCCGTCAGGATTCCTGGAAAAGAACTTTCGGGAGATTAAACCCGGCTATATATAAGAAGAGATATTTTCGGTGATGAGGAGTTTAGTTCAGAGTTTTCCGATCTATTGTAAAAAGAAATTCATCTGAGATAAAAGATTAATAATCGAGGGGACGGACGGAGGAACCGGTGGACTGTTTGTTTATTAGATTGGTGCGTCGTTTAACCGGGACAGGCGTGACTTCGGCAGAGTTTTTCGGAGTTCACCCAGGAGGAAGCCATCCTTGGGATACAAACGTTGAGTCGAATTGGACCAGCGGGGAACGGTTTTGCTCCTGACCAAGTCACGGGATACCAGCCTACGAGGGAGAATCCCGACATCGTTGCTGGTGACGCAAGGAGGTCAGAACAGCTACGAAAGGAACCGAGAGCCGGCACGCGCCGCGTAAGATAAGTTAAGTAATCTTTCAAAAATTTAACGGCCGTATAATATTGTAAAATCTGTCTGTAATATTCCAAATTTCTAGTACCAATAATCCTTGTACAAATCAGTAGAGATCGTATCATTGTAAATATATCGTTTTTGTTAACTTTCAGAAACATCTCAGTAGTCTTTTGGTCCTTTGAGTTTACTTCCCTGAATCTGTCTAAAATTTTATTTTTATCGGCCTTGAAGGCCAAAGGAAAAACCCGGGGTCGCAACAGAGGGGGCGCTAGAAGGTGCCATTTTGTTTTACCCCACGGAAGTTGTGACATAACTAATCTGAAAAAAATACTAGTCCGTGATCACTTAGGTTGACAAAGTCCCCCCCCCCCCAACGGGTATACTACGCAAAATATCCTGTCGCTCCAAAATTCATACAGTTAGAAAGTGTATAAGAAATTGATTACACCCCCTTCACTGGGCTAATTCCCTTGTTTTATATAGGGGCAAGGGGGTCGTTAAGCAATTGTCAACTTTGCCAATTTTACACCCATTGACTTTACACGTAAAACGATACTCAAAAGAAACTATAAGTCCGTGATCACTGAGAGGTTGACAAAGTTCCCACCCCAACGGGAAAAGCACGACATCCATATGTCGCTCCCAAATTCATACAACGTTTTGAGGGTTATCACAACCCCTGCATTGGGCCAATTCCTTTGTTTTATAGGGGCAAGGGGGTCGTGCAGGAAGTCAACTTTGATCCGTGATCACTGAGAGGTATAACAAATTCTTGCCCCCCCCCCAATCCTCATGACCAAAAAACAACGCAAAACCCATGAGCAATACTCGAAATGTTAAAGTTTAATCACAAAAGTTCTTAAATAAACGAAAAATGATCTGAAAATGATTTTTTTTAATTAACTTTATATAGGGCCTACGTAGTAAACACAGTTGACTGAAACGTTGCCTAGCTGTAGGTCCCCCATATATCATTTGATGAAGCATGCATTTGGCATCATCCCACTTGATATATGTATTATCCAACTTTTGGAGGGTATCATCGGAGCCACCCGATTCATTGTCGCCTACTGGTGAAGCAATTTAAAACAAACATAAAAACTATGGCATTGAAAACTTAATGCTTGTTCAAGTCCCATTTTAGGAAAAGTGACCTTTTATTGTCACATTAAGAATGTTTGATATTGAACTTTACATTTATTACGCCCTCGATTGGTACCGCTTGAGAATTATTATTAAGAAGCTAGCTTAATTATTTTCCTTCCTACTTTCTTGAAGTATAAGCCGTGTCCCTTCGGCCTTTCTACTATCTAAACCTACTTTTGCATGTGCCATCTCGTGTAACAGTGTTTCATACAACGATATTGGTGATTTATGAAAAAAATCAAAACCATCTGCACTGTCTGTATGGACTATTGTTAATCCCAGAATATTGCATATGCTTAATTCTCTGGTTGCTTTTCTAAAACAGCTAATGTTTCATTTGCATCGGGAAAAGTATATTGTTAAAAGCAATTCGATCAACAAAGTTATAAAGTTGTACAGCCACAGCAACTCACTTGTGTATGCCGTAACGGTTCTTGAATGTCTTGGAATCAGTGCCAGATTTACGGCGGGGCCCGCCGTGCCCAGGCCTCGGGCCCCCAACATTTAGGGGCCCCACATTTGGGTGTCAAAAAATGGAGGCATTAGATGCCTTTCCGTCCGTCCGTCAATGGTCAACATGTAAAATACGGACCTTTGTTCGAAACTCCACACTGAACAAAAGTTGTCTTTCCATATATACACGGGGCCTATATCAGGATGCATGGTCTTTATTCTACGGCATTTGCGTAACACGTCGAAATCCTACTCAGGATTTACTTGGCACTCATGGTATCGAATTGTAGCGGTGAGCGATCGTTTTCTCGACTCAAGCTGATACAGAGTCCCCTCCCGTTCAGCGATGGGCCAATCTAGGCTCGTCAATCTCAGCATCCTTGCTGTGGAACCCGGCGTTCTCAAAACCATCGACGTCGATGACAGCATCAGTCAGTTTGCTAAAGACAAGGCCCATTCCATGATGGGTTCAAAGTTCAACTGAAACAGAAGTAATAAAATTTCCCCCATTAGACACTTGGGAAGGGGAAAGTTTGCGGGAATATATTTCTCATACGGAAAACGGTATATTGATTCCTGGAGGGGTATTAGAAAAAACAATGTAAAAACCAAAAAACAACAACATTTACATATTAATTGTGACAATAGTCAGTTTCCAGAACATGAGATTTCAAACTTGAAATGTCTATGGATGCAACTTGCAAGGCCTGGGAAGTGCCATTTCTAGCGATCTGGGAAGCAACTTCTGCCAACATTTTCGTGCACGCTATGGTGGTGCTCCGCTTAGATAGTAGGCCTAATCGTTAAAAGGCCCCAAACTATTCTGGACCGGGGCCCCCCACAAGCTAAATCCGGCCCAGCTTGGAATGATCGAAAGTTACCCATTCTTTCTTTACTTGCCTTTACCTTTCGCTTACTAAACCTTCTCTGACAAAAAGAGCAATAAAGCTCACGTCTTGGTATATCCGTCGTACGCAGGCTTCGTGAAACCATTCCTTACGAATTGCACACAGTGCCATTGTATTGCCGTTATCTGCACTCCTGCACGTGCAAACTATTCCTTCTGTCAATATCTGTATATATTATAATCGAAAGCTCGAATACCGAAAGGTAACATTTGCAAATCAATCAGGTTATTAATTAACTCTTGCCACATGGTATACCCTCGTCATGGTGCATCATAGTTGGGTCTTCACCAGCGCAAAGGGTAGATGCAAAAGCAAGTTCAAACACACCACATGAAGAACCGTCAGTCTGCTGTGTACCATTCATAACGTGGATAAATAATTCCGATTCCTTGGTTTGCAAGAGGCATGCCCGCGGCTTTAACTATGTCGAGTGGGTATGACTTTCTGTAAGATACATAACTATCAAACAATTCAGGCTTACGTTTGGCCCTGTCATACCGATACTACTTAGCACAACCCAATGAGAAATAGTCATGTTAACCACCTGAACAAATTCACCAGATTCAGGAACGAAACCAGTATATTGTATAAGCAAAGTATTTTGCAACCCCCTAACACCTGATGAATTCTTCAATATGTTTTGTCCTGCATTTATTATGAGATCATTTCACCATTTCCTTTCGAGAAGTATCGTCCTTTCATTTTCAGTAAGTTGTAAGTGTGATAACCACATGGCAGGCTTATTCCTCTTTGTTTTTCTTGCTTTCTGCGGCTTTGGCGAATTAGGCTCTCCTCTCCCTGTGTCGCCTCTACCCGTGTTAGTGTGTTTCTGATTTCGGTGGATTAGTTTCCCGACTTTTATCACCCTCTTGGTTCTTATAGAAGTATGATATTTCCCTCCAGGTTTTGATGGATTTGCGAAATTTATTCCTACTTTACCCAAATGGTCGAATTTCACTGGCTTTGCCATATCTTTTGTAGCTGAAGCTGATTCTTTTCTCTGTTTCGCAGGTCCAATATAGCCCACATCTGGAAAAGAAGAAATACTCTACTGGTGACTTCTGATTCAATAAATAATTGTTTTTATTCATTTCACTGTGCAGCTGTTCTTGTGCTTGGGTGTTATAACTTTGCCGAATAACTGTGGAACAAACTGTACTCTGCGTTAAATTTCAAATTCACACCGAGTATTTCTTTCATGCAGTCTGTCAAAAAGGCAATAGTGTTCATTGGAACCAGTCACGGGGTGAACATGTCCAGTTGTGTCATGGAGAGGCTTTTGCTCTACAAGCCAAGGCAAGTTTTTGACAAAATTACCCCGTCTCAATCAGCCTCATAAAGCCTGATGAGTGTTCAGCAAGCATCCCATTGTGTGGGTGAAACATTTCTAAAAACCTTTTGTTCGTTCCCATGTGCAACAACCATATTAGCCGTGTCAACGATCACAATATTTGGAACATATTTCATCGATTGAACAAAACCAACAACATCACGAGGACTTTCTGCTCGCAGTAAAAGGTTGGCAGCATATACACAATACCATGTGGGCAAACCATAGAAGCCCATCCACCGGTGGAACCCTGTAATTTTGAAAAGAATTTGTCAAATTTAGTGCTATATTTTGTAATTGTGTCTCGTATGTTCTTATGATGTGATTGTCTAGTTTTGTCATTTTGGCAACCCCTCTTATTCCAACGTCTCTTCCCACTGTCCTGATGTAAGGAATATCACTTCCATGCAGAATTTCAATCAGCCGTTCCTGTGTCGGTGAATTCAAGGCATTCGCTCTCAAGTAATCCGCTTCCCCTGTGGATTTTCCTGTATTCAGTGTTCAAAATGAGTTTATCCCTCCTTGTGCTGTTCCCAATGTATGGTGACCAATATGTGTATGATGGTATAATGTCGTATGGGTTTACTCGAGGTTGGCCCAATAAGCATGTAGCCAACAGGTTCTTTTCAACGTCACCCAAAAATTTCTCGCAATCAATTGACTGTGTCGCTCTGTTCTGATTCATCTGGCAGCTCTAAATTTAACACATCACACCTAAATGCACCTTTCTTATCAACATCTAAAATAACAACTTCTGAGTGATAGTCACATATAACACAATTGAAATGGTAAAACTTTGTACACAGGCCCTGAAAATGCAGGAAGCTATTAATTATATTCTGTGGCCTGATGTAGATACCTAACTGTTTATTCATGAGTTCCGTATGGCTATCGTACCTCACGCGATTGAACATTCTAGACCATTCTCCAGTCTATCTAACATTTCTGATGAAATAAAGAAAACGTCATTGTAGTTATGCACACCCTCATCATACACCTGATACCTAGATGGCAACTGACACTCTGTACAAATTTTACAGTATGTTACTATAGTCAGGCGCGAATCCAGGATTTTCTAACCCGGGGGGCGCGAATTACTATCTAAGCGGAGCGCCACCATCGGTTGGCGCGAAGCGTACAAGAAAATTTCTGGTTTTGATACCCCCCAGATCACCGGAAACGGCACTTCTCGGGCTTGAAATGACCAAAAGTACACTTTTTGCCTGAGAACCAAGTATTTCCTAATAGTTTTTTTTTCATCCATAACCTTTTTGAAGATTGTCAACCCGGCACACGTCATGTTCGACCTGATCGCATCTCCTGTGGGTCTTTGCTTTTGTAGGTGATTCTACGTCGCGGCCCACAATACCCGTCAGCCCCACTTTTCAAGGTTTTAAGCCCCAAATTTGTTCAGAATTTGAAAATTCACATTTCTCGTGAATAAACTCACTTGAAAACATACCCATAATGTTGTACAAAATTTCATCTATGGACAACCAATATAGAAAAACTTCCTTGAACCCCTAACAGACCGGTCAAAATTGCACGAGTAGAGGGAAGTGTGATGCAGAATGTTGGTCATAAATTTTCGAAAATTCCGACACAGTTAATTTATTGGTGTAGAAATATTAAACCTCTTATAACGGCTATTATAAAACTTGGTTGAAGGAAATGAAAAAATAGCAGATATTTCCTTCAACCGAACACTACACACATAGGCGTAGGAGGCGCGGCGGCAGTGGCGGAGCTAGGGGTATTGGTCAGGAGGGGCGAGAATGGTCTGTAGGGGCGCTTTCGACACTATCTAAGCGGAGCGCCACCACTGGTTGGCGCGTAGCGCACAGACAATTTTTGAGTAAAGATACTCCCTAGATCGCCGGAAATGACCCTTTCAGGGCCTGGCTAATTTGCAGATAAACGAAGAATAGGGTGTCATCTCCAAATTACACCAAGAAAATGTGAGAAATGTCAATAAGTAGATGAGAGCGCAATAAAAAAGTCAATAATCTAGAATAAGTAAAAAGTGGTAAAGAGCTGAAAAAGGCGCCAGCAGTCCATTTGAGTCCGTCAGGGGGGGGGGGGCATCCGCTCCCCTGACGGTATGGACGCTCCGCCACTGCGCGGCGGGGGTGCAGCCCCTAATTCGCCTTTACTAATGTAAAAGAGAGTTTTGACATAATTGGACCTCCATGCTTTTTATACATCTACATGAGACATGTCGTTGTTTACATTAGCATCCCGCGGTATACTGCGCAATTTGAACGGACCGTACGGTACATGATTGCATGCGATGTAATAACCGATGCTTGCTTATATGATATTGACATTGGGAGGTTGAACGCGCGCTTTGCGCGCGAAAATTTTTGGTTATTTTTCAGGCAAGTCGGACAGTTTTGAGGATTTTCATCCTGGAACGCCATTTCATGCTCACTGATATGATGTGATATCTGCTGTTTGCGTTACAAATTCGAACAGGCGCGTAGCGAGGAATTTGCCAAGGGAGGGGCGAAGCCTGTAGGCAAATTATCTAAGCGTAGCGCCACCATAGGTTGGCGCGAAGCGTACAAGAAAATTTTGGCCGAAAATGCCTCCCAGATCGCTGGAAATGGCACTACCCAGGACCATTTGTTAGCGCGAAGCGTACAAGCAAATTTTGGCCGAAAATGTCTCCCAGATCGCTGGAAATGACACTTCCCAGGCCTTGTAAGTTGCATCTAAGCACTTTCTATTTTGAAATTACTTAGCGATATCATTTAAAAAAATGCTGAATGGGGGGGCGGTCGCCCCCATCCCAAAATGCGTCATGTTCCCCGACGACACAGTCGAGTTCGAGACCAGCCACAGTTGGTTTCATAGCACAATTCTACACACGCGTTATGATAGACCATATATAGTATATATAAAGATCATTAGTGAGAGAGGAAAATGGAAACGTCAAAAAAATGGAGTTGTCGGTGTAAGGGGTAGGGTGAGGCACACTTTTACGAAATCATTGATCCGTCACTGGCTACCCTTCAGCGCTGTAATGATGTCACTGTTCCTCTTTCTCTTCCCGGTGTCTTCGCGTTTTTCTTTTACTCCCTCCTTTTCTCCTTCTTCTCTCTTTCTTCTTTTTCTTTTCCCTTCCTTCCTCTGCTCCTCCTCTTTTTCCCCTCTTTTTTTCCTTTTTTCTTCTCTTTTTTTTTCTCTCCTCTTTTTCTTACCCGGGGGGCGCGCGCCCCAACGCCCCCCCTGGATACGCACCTGATAGTAACTATACCAGTTCGAAGACCTTCCGATGCTAAAATTGTTGCCTTGTCCGATATCTTGATGGGCTCCGATAGTTCTTTCCCACACTGTGAACAGTGCCTTTCTGTTGGTACAAATTCCAGCGGATATCTACAACCTCTGTTGATATAAGCAGGAGAAATAGACCAAGGATATACTTTTGCTTTGTTTGAGGTTATCGCACATAACTTTAATAATATCATCATTTGTTGGGGGATATACAACACTGCCAGTTGAAAAATATGTTCCTCTTCCAAATGAAGCCCTGTGTTGTCATAGGTGACAACACAGGGCCCTAGTCGTGCATAGTAGTCGGTGTCCATATCGTACAATGAAAAGTGCTGGTAACGGCTGCTAGGAAATTTTTCGATCCCTCGCGCACCACGTTCCATTCCCTCCTTACGTAGTTTTCTCAGTTGCTGCAATGTAGTATCTGAAATCATTTGGTGAGTTCTACTTTTCGGTAGCTCTATTTTCAGACAGGGACAACCTTTCTGGATTCATAACACAATCATCTACTATTTTAAGATGTTCGCAGTGGTCTGACCGAAAACTGTCATTTCTTGCAATTCTTATTTCAACCATTCACTCCTTTTCCTCACAAAAAATAATGGGACTATAGAATGATGCAGTTTCCTTTGAACATGGAGTGGGTAATCAACCTCCATATAGAAGTCTTACACGGACAAGGAATATAGATTCAACGGGATCAACACATACACCACTGATCTGTATATTAATCCCATGCTTTGTGTTTATATGTCTATTTATATTCAGAACATTTCATTCGAGGGTGATTTTCCCTAACTGTCTTACTTGTCTTAATAAAATAATTGCGTTTGTCTGCTTTAAACCTACCATTGTATTTTTGGCGGTAACAAATTTAAACGAAATTATTACTCACCAGTTCGTCTAGCACAGCAAAAATAACTCCGGTCCACTGGGTCGGTCTGTTGCGAAATAACTTAACAGAAAATACAGGATCCATCCATAATTAAAAGTTATGTTTAGATCCTTCACAAAATACGAAAAGTTTGTGTAACGAAATAAAGGAATTCGGTTCTAACAAAATATATCTATAGCTGTCGGATAGGAACGTTTCCCGAGTTGATAAAAATTATCCGATCAAAAGTAATAATAAGGCGATTAATGTAGGCGATTAACGTCGTTGGTAGCTCTTCTTGTTGAGCGATCGAAGTAGAAAGTCAAAGTGGTGTAAGTTCGAACTAGCGATACCACAAGGGTAATTGGGGGCGCTAACAGTTGACGGAAACAGTAGCGGTGTCAAATTACGCCGCTTCATATTCACCATCCTCATCACCACTGAAATCGATATCCTCATCAACCGGACGCTCACATTCCTCCTTCCTACCACAAGTACTATCACCTTTCGAATCACTATCAAAATGCACCATCGTCATCACTGTTACCAATGCTACCATCCCGGTCAATGTCAGCCTCCTCATCTACCATATTCTCATCACTCTCAAGACATTTTTTATTATCAGACCCACCACTGGCATGAGCGTCATCATCACTAACACGTTCGTCACTATTAGATTCCTCTCCTTCCTCACATACACCACATTCACCACTAGCATCATCATGACCAACACATTCGTCACTATTACAATCCTTTATTTCATCACCTATACCACATTCACCACTAACACCACTACCATCATGATCAACACATTCGTCACTATTAGAATCTTCTCTGTCATCACCACTACCATCTTCACGTCCACTTTCCAGCTCATCATCATCCACCGATTTCTCATCACGCTGATGACATGTCTTATTATCAGAACCACTAACACTAGTTCTGATATCACCCCCTCTAAAACTGCCATCATCGCTACTCAGGGACAACATGCAATCATACTCGACACTTATTCATGTGGGACTCGAAATATTCTCTTCTTATGAAAATCCCATCACACCTGATATATCATCCTCCTTTGGTTCCTTTACTACAATACAATATCTTACATGGCAACGTCAACATTTCCCCTACTTTTATTCCTTTACTTGTATGAAAATGTCTTAAAAGTCTTTTTAATGACCATGGATGGTCAATATACTTGTCCTGACATCGCCCACACTGATGTCCATTTGGTAGTCTTGTTGTTCTTGCTTCTTTTATGATGCCATTCACTCAGTCCTTCTCATGCCCGGGAAAAAAACAATAGAACCTGGTGTTGAATCAAGGAAAGAATGGTATTTAAAGGTATGCTGTCATGGTCACAAATATGCTAGATTTTCAAATATGGTCACTTTGGTCAAAAGTTTTAAAACTGTTTTTATTACCACCTTGGTGGAAATTTACTTCACTGGGATACTGAGTAATCTTCTGTGTTCATTTCTAAGAACAATTAGGAAAGTAAAGTCCTCCGGGAAATCATATTTTGAACATGTGTAATAATTGTAGCATACTATAGTAATACTTCAAACACCATAATGTCCCTTCAGTGCTGGTTGACAGTCTTCAGTCACAATTTCAGTTACAATCATTAAACCTGTTTCCTATATAGTTGAGCTAATTCACACATTACAACGAAATCCCGAATTAATTCTAATCATTCTATACGAACCGTCATTCCTCGTCAGCGGAAGGGCTTCCATGTTTCATCCCGGCTTTGCTGTGGCGTTCTGATGTCTTCTTTCTACGTCCTTTGTGAGTAATAACAAAATAACAATGTGTTATATACATTTCCAATCAGAAATTCCTGTCTTTCTTTGAACATCATAATTTAAGGCATGGGACCTTACCGTTGCATTTTGTCCCCCGCCACCTGTATCTGCTGAGTAGACGTCCAGAAAACATTTTCCTCCTCAATGGATTCGAACTCATTCGTCGTCTGAATTTTAAAGAGGACAACCAGAAAAACAAAATCCATATAAATTAGTGAATCTCTGTTAGTAGTGAGAATGAACAATTACAAAGCTACCATTCACCAGCTGACCGCCGTTAACACCTTTTGTTCGCAGGCGTTCTAGACTTTTACGTCGTTTCACCTTGAAAAACTCATTTCATCTATTATAACTATGTGAGGAAGACCCAGTAAATTTGGAAAATTTTCAGGAAATTGTGATTCAATAGTCTAATATCATTATACCTTTGCACTGGAATAAATCATTCCTAAGTTGACATTCTGGGCAAAATTGATGTAGTCAAAGGAAAACTCGAATACAACAACAGTTTAAACGGGCCAACACGCTTTGTAATTTTTAATTATGAAACACTTACCTTGGGTTGTTCTCTCTTTTGTAATTTCCGTGTACTTTTCGGCATGGGAGATGCTACCCTCTTACTGGAAGTGTTGGCGCGATAAACCAAATGCCGCGCTTCAATTGCAACCCGAACTCCACAACCCACGTCGATTACCACCGAGGCACTGAAAAACAAAACGCTTTGATCATTACAAAGACACACAAAACAGACATTATTGAAACACAATGCGACGACGCCGGAACGAAGAAGATGAAAAAACCGTAAACAAATAAACAGGTATTACACATCAAGCTTACACTTTCATTCATTACGTTATCACAGTGTATATTCTATACAACGTTATTTATTGATGGTTCACTTAAAATCGGACCGGACTGTACGTTAAAAAGCTACCAGTTATAACATATCATGATGAGAGACTACCGTTTTAGGGACACAACCACCTCCGTACTTCTTGTCGCGTCTTTGCCGTCCGTCACTTCGTACCTTTGTGGCATATCTCGCACTCCGTTCAGGTTTTCCTTTGAAAAAAAAACATAAATTAACATTTTGGTCTCGGATGTAACGGACGTATCCTGTTTGACACAGTTATAAGTATTAGTTAACATCTTCGCCATTCATAACACAGCAAATAAAGCATATGTAGAATCACTACGAGTAATAAAAGAACGTCACATACGAAGACTTACGTGTGATTAGCCTAATTGATCAGGCAGTCAAGTTTTATAGTGTGATTGGTATTATCCTACTGCCTATACAATCCATATCAGCATTCACTGTATGTATGTATTTAATTATGAAGTCAGATTTTAATCATACCTCGTGGACCTTTCGTCGGACATCTCGGAATGGCGTTACCGATGGTCCTTGCCAGCACCCTAGCCCCATCTATACTCAAATGCAGTCCGCCTGGGGCAAACATTTCCCGGTGCACTGTACCATGATCCACGCTGAAAATGCACCCGGTTAAACCACTTTACAAACGTGACCTCGTGCTGCTTGCAGACCCTTTGAATCATATTGTTCGCAGCCGGTATTCTGCTGTTGTACGCATCAAGGCGTGGGGCAATTTCCATCACAGGCTAATGAAAAGAACAGAAAATACATAAATATAGATATATATAGATAATTAATATAGAGAAAATCCACGTTTACTCCAAAAGAAAATATAACTAGAGAAAACCAGAGAAATAAGAAATGACTCATAATTGACAAATAAGGAGTAATGTTTTAGAAAATAGTATTTTCAAAAACATTACTCCTTATCATTATGAGTCATATCGTAGCTCTCTTGTTTTCTCTAATAATAATATTATATATAATCTATATATATATATATCTACATATTTATATATATGTATGTGTGTTATTTTCTTAAAAACATGTAAACAAGAAGACGATGAGCAAACCTACACACATACACGCACACACACACAGACACGCATACATACACACATACAAGTTTATATATAAACTAAGCATTTACTGTCACTCCTGGAAACTTTTCCTGGGCCACGTTTACAATTAAGTTTTGAAATCCTGCCATGTCTTCCTCGACCCTTGGTACAGCTATCTACCCTACAAGTTGTTCGTCCCGACTGTCACACAGACCATTGCAGGCTTATTTCTTTGGTAAAGTCGAATCTCCTGGAAAGGACAGATGAATCAAAATCAAATTTTAATTGAAGTTAATCTTCCTGATCTTTTATTTCTTGTGTAGTTTATTATTGGTAAATCTGCAAAGATAAGTTTTTAAATGTAACTGAGAATGGGATAAACCCAATGTTTTACTAGTTTGATGGTTACCACTAAATAAATGCTTTCTATATATCTATAAATGCATAACCAGAAATCAATGATGCTTAATAATTACATGTCTATGTAAAAGTATTTGAAGTGGAATGCAGTATTGACAAACTCACGTTCGAAAGGTTTTAATATTTTGAAATATCTGAAGGCATCACATGCTAACCAAAAACTTACCCAAGTTATCCTTCTTATTGTGGACCCTTACTTAATGAATTATAAACTAATTTTCAAGACATCTGCGTGCCAATTATGATGATAAAATTTGTTGCAATTAGGTTTCCAGAAATGTGTCAATAATGGAAGTCATTCACCCAAAAGCTAGGGTCACAAATGATATTTGACCACCCCAAATAAAGTTATACCAGGCAAATATGAACCAAATGGTATGTAATTGTCAATTAAAAATTCATACACGCTAACAAATGCTGATAAACTAGCAACGCTCCACGAGGAATCTGATTCAAACAATATGTTTTTATATCCATTAAAAAAGTCACACTAAGTCCACTTACCTTCGAAATATCAGCGAATTGCGGTGTACAGTTCAGCTCTACAGAAGAACCGGAAAAAGTCGCCCGAACCATAACCTCGCATTCCACAATGGCCGCAGTTGTGAATCACCGAAGATGACAACATGCTAAAATAAAAATAAAAATCAGTGAGACTTTAGACAAAACATAGTGACAAAGGTGGAATATATGACAGTTTTGGAACGTTTGGAGTAAAGTCTAGGAAAGAACTAATTGTTCACGTGACAGAAGAGTCGAATATACAACGGGACGGATCTTAGGTTATTGTTCGGGTTGTAGGGATACCCATCAGGTTGACTTTTTTTGACCATGCACAATGGTGGTACTCTGAAGTTTGCAACATATTTAGTAATACATTACAAGATTAGAATTTATGCAAATAATTAAGCGGACTAAAATGAACTTTATGCGCTTTAAAATGTTGGACATGTTATACATATTTGCTGTTGTTTGGGTAGCAATTAGCAGTTGCATACATGCTAAAGTATATTAAGGTCAACCTTAAAATTGTACATGGAACGAGTATGCATGGCGGCAACTCCCGTGAACCTTTTTTTTTAGACTTTCAGATAATCATGTTTCCTGTTAGCCTGTGTGTCAAGGAAATGCACCTTTCTTACCCCTGCAAAAACTATTGCTTAAAGGGAAGCGGACATGTTACAGCTGATCTCAAACTTTATAAAAATGATTCATTGAGAATAAAAAGCAGAATCCTGCATTATCACATGGAAAAACCTTGTAATTCAGCTCTACATTTGTTAAATGTATTGCAATAACAAGATATGAAACGGACAGTTAACAGAAATACATAGGCAGATATGTGATGCGGAAAACATGTAAGGAAACTTAAGCTACCAGGGTTTAAGACGAAGCTGCAAATAAACCAAGCTCTTTGAGGTTGAGTTCTAGCCAACACTAACCCAGTCTTTCACTAGGAACTAAGTTTTCAATGTAATATAATCCGATTTACAGTAATTAGCATATTTAAACACAACTTCGCAGACCGCTACAAGTTTGACTACTTGATGCAATTGTCCAAGGAACTCTAGAATGGACTATGGCACTTCAGATTACACTTGATCGATAAAGAGTGATAGTTGCAGGTCCTTGCTAATACCAACACATTGCAGTTGCTATAGTTTGTAGCACTTTATGATGATTTTCCCAATTCAAGACTGATAATGTTATTGAACTGGATGTGGAAGAGCAATAGCAAAACTTACTTTTACATATTGTATTACATATTTAGTGGACAAGCAGTTTGTTTATTAGTTATCATTAATAAACCGATATCTGCATTAACAGTATTAAGTAAAATACAATGTAAAAACATAAAAATAATGAAACATTTAGTTAACTAAAAATATGGTCAAACTGGAATCACACAAACTTACACCTACCGACAATTCTTTTAAGAGTATTGAACATATTGTAAACAAACCGTCTTCTCCGGCTACAGTTTTTTTTATAAAATACTTTCAACCACAGAAGTATAACCAAAACAAATCGGCAAGCTTTGAAGTTTTACAATTGATGTTGCAATAAACAAGCAATAATAGAGTCCAGAAATAGACAATGTAAATCTTTAGGAACAATTAAAGGTAGATCTGCAATTCAAATGCAGCATGGTATGAGAATCGTTTAACCGTCTAAGGGGGGGGGGCGGGAACTTTGTCAACCTCTCAGGGCAACGTCAATGGGGGATAAAATTGGCAAAGTTGACTCACTTGACGACCCCATTGCCCCTATAAAACGAAGGAATTAGCCCGGTGGAGAGAGTTGTGATAAATTTCGTGTACACCCTCTAAAATTTGTACGAATTTGTGAGCGACTGGATGTCGCGTTTTCCTCTCAGTGATATACGTTTACAGAACTGTCATTTTTACGGCTGCACTGGGGCTCTGACGTACCTCGATGAAGGCTTTAAGTTGAACATTCCGATCCTTCAATTCTTGATTCGTATAAACATGAATGTTTATTGAGTTATCTGTATATGTTGAACTTTTCCGTTTGTGTTAAATCATTTTTTACGACTGATTTCTTGCTGAGCTGACATTATCGCTGTGGTCCTGACAAGATAAATACCAGCTTATCGGCCCACTGCAAACGATTGTATCAAGAAACAACACTGTGGCAGCTCCGATCCCTGGATTTGATAAATTCCGGTATATCGATAAGCGTAGGCCTACACAGGCTACCCCTTTACACTACAGTATCTGTCTAGGCCTATCCTACTGTAGGCTCGTTGTGGTGTGAGCATAGGCTAGTTCGCCTTTAGCCCCAAATAGCCTTTGTTCGGGAAAGGCAATTGCAGCCTTAGCCTATACATGTTTATCACATTTTTTTAGGAAATAGATATAAAAAACTAAAAGGTTAATTGACTCAGAAGTACTGTGAACCTTAGAAATACTTTTGTCACATCAAAGCTTGCTTCATCTACTATAGGACTAGGCCTAGCTTAAAACTGAAGTTTGGCCTACTGTATATGCAAACTAACTCTTCTTGGTGGAACCATGATCCACCTGACCACCTCACTGTAACATTGCAACTGTGCAAAGACAAATGGTACCTTTTTGTGTTATTTGCAGAATAATCATACATCCAGAAACCCTGAATATTATTGGCTAGCTTGTTGCTCTTTGAAATGATACATACTGCATATGTAACAATTTACATAACCACACTTATGTTTATTTCAGCACGAACATAAAGGCAACTTTTCACTGTGTTTGAAGAATTCAAGCAACCACCATGACATCCAAAAAAGAATGTGAGCAGGTAATGACACAAGAAAGAAAATGTCACCATTCCTGTCATAATTTCTCAAATGTTGTTGTATATTGTACCACCAAATGGTATCTAATGGAACACAAGCTGCAGCTGCTCTAGTGGTCAGTAGAAGGGAGTTGTGCATTGTGTGAATGAAATTGTCTGATTGTCTCATTGATTAATCTGGATTGCCCTGCTTTTTCAACAAAAATATATTGTCCTGCCAGATAACTGAATTGTCCTGAATGTCTTTGTGAAGGTAAAAAATACCAATGTTTTATGCAAACTAAAAAATGGTTAAAAAACAAGAGACTACAGAAGTAGTGTGGGTTAACCTGAAATTTTTGGTTAAACCGTACTAATTGACCACTGTAAAAAAACACTAAAAAATGTAGGTAATAATGAAAATTTAGACAGTACTTAATTGGTATGTAAAGCTGTATGATATGCCACCATTCAGTATGTAGCCAACTTTCTTCACATCACTCCACAAGGACACACCCCTCCTTGAGGACCAAACCCTTACCCTAGGACAAAGTGTCCAACTCTTCAAGCAAAGACTTGTATGTTTAACCCTAGCCTCAGGCATGCTTCTGTTTTTTAAAATTGAATAAATGACAGTAATATTGTATATTTGTCTTTTAAGGCAAAACAAGTGTCAAGTGTGTGCTGATTTACTTCCTTTGCTCTCGTCTTATATAACTCAGTCTCCCTTGTTTCCCTTCTAGTTTGAGAGAGATGGATATTTGGTCGTGGAAGATTTCCTGACAAAGGAAGAAATTGACTCGCTTAGGGGAAGCTGTCAACGCATTGTAGCTGAAATGAATCCAGAAGATCATTCAAAAGTAGCTTTCAGAACTGATGAAGACCAGGTAGGTGGAGCAAGATGTTTACAGATGAGAAGAGGGTGATGAGGAATGGGATGTGAGAGGAGGAGGAGGAGGAAGAGTCCCATAAATCCATATTCCCAAATATTCCCATGAAGCTGCAAAATGGTGACTAGTCACCTTCGTATTAATAATATTTGTAGAAAGCTGAGATTCTCGGTTTCAATATAAAGTAAATCTGTGATTCAATAAACTTATCTACAAATGTAGTCGCAATAGAAATGTCCTCTCATCAGAACTTGTGCTGACTATCCAGAATTATACTTGCTTAACGGTCATCAGTTTTGTATTGGTTTGAAACTTTAGCAAGTTAAAGAATTTGCTAGAAGTTTTCAAAAGTGCTTTCCTAGAGGCGGGGGTTGGAGGGGGGGGGGGGTCATTGTGACAGAGAGTGTATTTTCTGTTCATCCCTCAGGCAACACCAATGGAAAGTTTATGTAATTTGTGAAGAAAAATCATGTTGGATTCCGATGAAATAATTGAAAGATCACTACATGTATAACGTTTGATTACATTTTGTTATAGGAACTTTGCTATAAGAAACAGAGATAGATATGCAATCAAACATGTATTATTGTCCATTCGTGCGGTGTTTATTTCTCTCTCCCACCTTATTGTAGTGTGACACCCGTTCGGATTACTTCATTAACAGTGGAGACAAGGTGCGATTTTTCTTTGAAGAGGCGGCCTTGAATGACAAAGGTTTGTTTTTGTTTTGTGCTTAAATCCTGTTGTGTGGTGTGTTCAATGGTTGCACACTATTGCCTTAGTAAGTTTCATCCATCCTGGAAGCTTTCACTTTGTTGACTCAAAAATATCTAAGAACAAAGAAATATGTGAAAGATAGGCAAATGTAGGCACGGTTTTTGCCAAACAATATGGTCTTACTTTAATGGAATTTCCTTTAATGTTTGCCTGAACAGTGGAGATGGTTTTGAAGATATGGTTGGAGGTAAGAGAGAGGTTTGACTGCATGGTTCAGTATGGACTGATTGAACCTCAGGGAATCTGTCTCATAGTTTTGGTTGTACTGATACAACAAAGTATTTGTCTCATGTTAGGGCTTATAAATTGTATGACATTTACCAGGCTCTTTTGCAAATAGATAAACAGCTCCTTAACAGTTTTATCTCTAGAGCTGTCTCATGGGACTGGAACTAGATTGATTCTCTGGTCATTTTGGAAACGTAGTATAAATACAAGTAGTTATTGCGCCTACTGTGGAGCCTCATACTGATATTCATACTAACAGGAAATTCTCTGTACTTTTACTAAATCTGTTGTTTTCAAATTACAAGTCAGTTTTCGGGTATCCTTTATAGATTTCTTTCAACATTTGAGTTAAGGCAACTGCATTCTCGACCTTGACTTGATGGACACCTGTGTATTTTTTTCCTACAGGTGAAATACTTGTTGATAAAAAGGAGAGTCTGAACAAGATTGGCCATGCTTTACACTGGCTGGTACCAGAGTTTAAACAGGTTACATTCTCAAAGAAAGTACAGGTATTGTATTAATGTTTATGTGATGATTCATACAACACTTATAATATTCAAAGTTTAAAATTTATTATATTAAGTGAGACTACGGAGAACCTTGCAAACCATCGAAACCAGAGTCAATAGAAAAACACAGTGCTCTGGGAACACTCAAATAATGAATAAAACTTGCAAATAAATAGTTATGAGGTTGACTAGGTATATCCCTAATCATGAAATGTGAATGGTAAAGAATAATTCGGCTGGAATGTCACTGGTTCAAACCCAACTCTAGCAATCTAATTCTTTGCTCATTTTCCAAAATATTGAAATTATCATAGTCGGCAAGTTGTTCAAGCCACAGTAATCCCAGTTTATTGCAACTTTCCGAGCGAAAAGAAAACATGCTGTTATTTGATCAGAACAGTGCAGTAATTTATTAGACTGTAAAAATGGTTATATAGCTCTCTAGGCCTAGGGACAAGTACGTAACAATATGCAACTTGCTACTATAAATTGGAAAAACCAAGAGCATGTCATTAATAATTTTATTCTCTTTATGTTAAAAGACTATCTTCACAGGGTTGGCTTTTGTTTGTTTGTTAAACAGAATATCGCTGAAAACCTTGGATATAAAGAGCCTAAAGTCGTCCAGAGTATGTACATCTTCAAACAACCCAGGATTGGTGGTGCAGGTAAGTGGAGAGTAATTCATCCATTTATACTGGATGGTAGGGCGATTTTTTTTGCTACGTGGCTTGGTGAAATAAAGAACACTTTTAAAGGTAACAGAAAAGATGTTAAAATGTATGAGTCTTGACTTGGTTCATCTTGGAAACAAACCAGAGAAGGGTGGTGAACTGAATTGAGGAAGGCATTCACTAGTTACCAGTAAAGTTGATTGTTTCTTGCTGTGCATTTAAAAAATTTCTTGAAATGGAAAAAAATAAGTCAGTATTTGGTGTAACATGTGATCTGAAAATGAAAAAAATATTTGTAAGACTATGAATCCAGGAAAGATGGCTGCAGTAATTTACTAGTTCTTAGATTATATAGGAATTGTGTAGGACTGGAAAGATATCAAAACTTGAGTTTCCTTACCCAATTTCGGACAAATAAGGCTTTTGTAATGCATGACGTGGAAAAATGCTGTTAATAGTTTAATCTTAAAAAAGTTATAAAAAAGAAAAACAATATTTGCTGAAACAGCCACATTGTTGATGGTAGGAATCAAATACTTTATTTTCCTTTTTGAGTTTTTGTGTATTGAAATTCATCCAAATTGCCAATGTTAATAACACTCTATACTGTCCTCAGATATCATGTTTCTAAGCACTGGTACTGCAGTATGAACAGTTTCCCAAAAACTTACTGGTTTGGAGATTTACAAGCGATGATAATTACCTGTCTCTCACTCCACATCTGCACTTTTCCATCTACCTAACTACACTTTGGAACATTTGAGCACTGCGCCCTTGCTCCCCAGGCACTGCCCACTTACACCTCCTTCCAAATCTACCACCCAGGAAGAAAACTTTTTTTTAGCAATGTTTTGTTAGCAGCGTAAGCATTGATACTGAAAGTATGAACAGTTTATAAGCTTTCCCTGATAGAAACATGATATGCGCATACTGCTCATAGTGTCAAAACAAGTGCACTGAAACAAACATGAATGGAAATGGAAAGAAATGGCCCCGACTGAGTGTTTGAATTATTCATATCATAAATATTCATACTTTTATGTTAAATATGCAGTGCCACCTCATCAAGATGCTACTTTTGTCTGTAATAATCCTTTGAAGCTGTTTGGATTTTGGATTGCTTTAGAAGACTGCACAAAGGAGAATGGTTGTCTTCAATTTGCGCCCGGTTCTCATAAAACAAGTAAGTGGTGGTTCTTTGCTGTATCTTTAAAAGCTTTTAATTTGGCTTCAAATATCACACTTTGCACCGTGCCCAACTTTGACAATATCAAACACAGAATATTTCGTATTCAGATGTCAGAAATGTGTCAAATATATGAGGAAACTGAGGTAAATCTAGGCAAAATTGTGACCGTTGTTAAATTCTGTATTGGCCTGTAAGAAAGCAACACTTGACTTGTTTACTTCTTCATAAATGTGTGGTACATATGCAGACCATGGAGGAAGAGGCAATGTGGGTTTTTTTGTGGTGTGTGCATAAGGTCTTAAATGAAGACTGCAGAGCACATGCTATATTATAAAGTCAAACTGGGAATGTGATACTCTGTATATAACTCTAAATCAGGAAATTTGAAATTCAAGAGGAAGACCTTTCCTGTTGTCAAATATTGTGGAGACATGGATTGAATCAGGGGAAGGGTGGTGACTTTTTGTGTGTGTTTGGGGAGGTGGTGGGCATGTAGGAGTGTGGTTGACTTTGGCAATCCTGTTATTTTTCTCTTTTTTCATCTCTTTTAGATCCAGTCAATTCCTGGATGAGACGTAAAGAAGGTGGGGTCGAGACGTACTTCACTGCACCCTTCATCCATTCCCACATAAAAGATGACGAATACATTCCAATGGAGGTCAAAGCAGGTACAGTCTTTTGTATTACATGTTAGGGTTATGGATATTCCTGATGATAAACATAATGTATCAAATGCTTTTTATGACCATATATTATACTAATCTTTCAGATTTCATATCTAGTCCATGATACAAGAATGTATGGCAGCCTATAAGGGTCACAGTTATACAGTTGTTACAATATATTTGTTTGGACACCCTATCAAGAATATGCACTATTGCTTTTGGGGTTAATATGAACCATCACTGATGTGATGATAAGGGATGTGATGATATGATATGATATGATGATATAATATGGTATGATATGACAAGATGTGGTATATGGTATGGTATGATATGATGTGATATATGATGTGATGATAGTAAGGTATGATGTGATGATATGATATGATATGATGATATAATATGGTATGATATGACATGACGTGGTATATGGTATGGTATGGTATGATATGGTATGGTATGATATGATGTGATATATGATGTGATGATAGTAAGGTATGATGTGATGATATGATATGATGTGATGATATGATATGATATGATGATATAATATGGTATGATATGACATGATGTGGTATATGGTATGGTATGATATGGTATGGTATGATATGGTATGGTATGATATGGTATGGTATGACATGATGTGATGTGATATATGATGTGATAATAGTAAGGTATTATGTGATGATATAACATGATATGGTATGATGTGATGCTGTATGATGTGAGGATAGTAAGGCAAAATACTTTTCACTGACAGGAACAGCATTATTCAATAGAGGGTTCAACTAGTAAGTGACATTATGACCTTTCCTTATCCCGTTTTAAGACCACTGCAAAAATAAAACCGATGTTAACAGCATAGTAAATTAGGGCATCCACTTGCGAATCATTAGGTTGGGCAGGAATAGTCATTAGAGGCCTCATTGCAATTCAAATTCATATTAATTCGACTTTGTTTCTTTCTGCATCAGATCTGAACGTATCCTTATTGTTGTGTTAATAAACATTTTAGTCCTTATCTTTTAATATTGTTTTCTTTCAAGGTTCATTGGTACTGATCGATAGCCAAGTGGTTCACAAGAGCGAGGCCAACAGATCAGATAAGTCACGTCACATCTACACCTTCCATGTGATGGATGCACATCAGTCAGAATGGGATAAACGCTGCTGGTGAGTTGGATGTACAATGTTAACTCTCAGAGATATTGTGATTAAGCAGTTAATAAGGAATGGTTAGGAACAGTGTAAATTGACGAAATGCCTGTGAATGCAAAACCGGTCAGTTATGAATTTGTGTTTTATTTTATTCTGAATTTCAAACAGAAAGCATATCCTTTCAAATCTATGAAACCAACCAACAGCTTTCATCTTCAGCTGTAATACGTGTGAAAGATTCTCTACTTAAAACAACAATCTTTGTTTTAAAGATACAAATCTAACTTTATACCCCTTTATCTCCACATTGCATGTAGCCTTACCATCTTGTAGTAATCTTTGTTTTTCAGGAATGAGCCTATTCAAATTGCACAGAACATGATGCAAGTTGAAAAACATTTTACTCAACTCAATTAAATTCCTAGGTATCCTAGGGTTATCTGTTCATCATTTTAGTTACATTTGTCCTATGCTATACACTAAAAGGCCCAAATGTATCCCTTTATAGATTTGTACATAGTTGTACATATTGTGGTCCCATTTTCCTCCAATTCTTCCCAAGCTACACCTACCCCCCACGACCCCCTAGATAAGGGTCATTCATGGCTCCTCAGATGTAGTTGGTGGTCTTCAAACTATGTCTAAATCTTTCAATATATAGACAAACTTATTAAACTTGCTGTCACTATGTTGTATTTTCTACACAGGATTCAACCTACAGATGCCTTGCCTTTTACACCCCTCTACAGAGATGTTTGACATGCAGAATAACAAAGAAATGTCAAGTATTATGATAGACAGCTGCATATGTAATCGTTTCTGAATGTTTGAAAGAAAATATATATATTCATATAGTCATATACACAGCATTGATCTTCCAGGATGCTAGCCCAAGAGATCAGGATAAAAATTTGCATAATTAATATTAATTGAGTCATTAATTAACTACAATTTTAAATTATGTAACGTCTATCTTTTTAGCGAGCAGCAGGTTGTTTTGTAATTTCTCAAATTTGTAAGGTTGATTTTTATATAGAAACTCACATAAAAATCTTATAAAGCAAACTGTATTAAAGGCATGACCAGGCCCACATTAGCCTTCGGATCGGCCAGTTATCTATTCATTAGTGAATAGAATTCCTCTTATCCTTTGTTGAACCTGAAGTTTGTAAAATATTATATAAACTTAATATAACTTACAAGGGTGGGTGTGGAGTAGGGGAGATGTGGGGTAGAGAGTAGGGGGATATGTGGGGTAGGGAAGCGGACGGTTTCTAATATTTTTGGCAGCATTAAGCATAATCTAATGTGGTATAAAAGAATTTGAGTTTGAAAAAATATATATTTGCTCCTCTTACCAGCGATCGACAAATACTAATGAGCTCATTAAATTGGCTCCTTTTCCCTATAGTTTAGCACTCCTGCAATGCTGGCCTAATGGTAATCAACTTGAAGTTACTGGAACCTTCAAGGTGTAAATGAATGAGCATTCTAGCAGTCGAAAGCAAATAATTTCTTCTGACTAAAATCATGCTTTCAATTTTGATAAGAAACTACCACTTGTTAAGTGTGTAACATTTCATTTTACTTTTCTTTCTGAATGATTCATTTGACCATTCATCTGAAGTAAAAACTATATAATATGCAAATTGTCATCAATGACTGCATTTGCTACCAGAATGATTTTTTTTTCTTCATATAGTTGAAAGTTTGGTTGGCAGCAAAACTGTATGCAAAAATGCAGTACCAAGGTTAATAAAAGAAAGAGAGTGTACTAATGATAATATTACAACAATTTACAATAAAATTAACAATTTGTATTAAAATCGAAATATCTTTGTTCTACTGATTCAGTTTGGTAGTTTTGAAAGAAGTTTGATAGCGCCCATTTTCCACCACCCCAGCGCACCCCACCCTTTCCCTTCGCCATTACAACAATACATGTGAAAGCAATCCTGTATTTCCGCTAAGCCCGTATGACACGATTTTGATTCAATGGCTTGCGGAATTGACACACTGATGTTCCAAGGAAAATTTTTAAAGAGGAATGTTTCATTTGCTCTTGGAATTGATACAATGTAAACCAGGGGGTAGGAAGCTTCCAAAAAGTGGGGGGGGGGCACAACATCAGAGGGGCACTATCTCATTCCACAACCACCACACGTTATGATATAAACCGATACACACCGGCCATATCACTTAAATATATATGATGTGTTAGTATGCCTATCAATAATATTTATTGAGATTGTTTATTGTTAACCGTGCTACAAAAAGATATGGGATGCCATTTTAGAAATAGCATGTACAGACTAAAAATAAATTATTAAAATAATATATTAAAATTAACAAAGGCTTAAGATATCCAAAAGACAGTTCTTCATCAAAGGGGCACATTTTATTTGCCAGTAGGGCACGTTTGCTATTTTGGAAAAAATTGGGGGGGGACGTACCCCCAGTGCCCCCCGGCTCCTACCCCCTGATGTAAACGATCTATTACCAGATATCCACCAAAATATAAAGCCAGATGCATTTCAAAGGCATGGGCATATGGCACCAGAAAGCACCTAAAATCTCAGAGCTTCCAGGGCCCTGGACCTTGGCTATAAGGGCAACATGGCGCTCGCATATGTGCCGTTCGCACGCATGCTCCACATTGGTAATGAGTCAAATGTTCAGATATTGGGTATTTTGACTCAATGGAAAATTTCTTAGAGGAAACACTGATATACTATATATATATATGTCCTACATGTAAGAGAAATGCTAAAGAGTATATGAGTAATCCATAAATGGACGCTCGTGGCACTTGAGTAACTCATTGGTGCAAAACTATACCACTATACTGTATTTCAGGTTCCTTCTCCTAGGAAGCATCATAAATATAATAATAATAATAATAAAAAAATAGTACTTATACAGCGCGTTCATCAGCAACGTTGCTCGAAGCGTGTTACATGAAACCTAAGCATTCTCATTAAAGACATAATTTAAGGTTTCATTTGAACAAAAATTATTTTTCCAGTCTAGTCGAATATTCGTATCAAATTAAAAAAAAATCGTAGCCTGCTGAATCGCAAGATCGAAGTGTTATTTCAATTTTACAACATCAAATGATTTTGATTTGTTAGTAACACAAGCTTAAAATTTCTCACTCTTTAATTTGTCAGTCTTTCTTTGCTGCCGGAATCTTTGAAAAAATCTTGAAGCATTCGACTCCCACCACCAACTAAAATATCAACCACATTTACATTTTATTGGGAGGTACGGAATTGTTGACTGCCCAGTCAATCCCCAGTTACAGTGTATAGTGGGAGCATAGCTATCTGTACAGGAGGGGTTACAATGACGTAACATACTATCTAAAGGTATGACGTAATTAATAAAGTCACTTCCTCCTGAGAATATATCGACGTAGAAAGTCTCGATAAGCTTGGCTCATAGCGGCATAGAGGAACGGGTTTATCAATGAGTTACACCACAGGATAACAGACGATATTGTTTTAGCGGTTGTCAACGAGGCTGATGGTGGGGTGAAACAAGAAACCGTATAAACGATATAAAATGGCGTCCAACAGACAAAAAAGACCATAACAAAAGTTAAAAGGCATCGAGCGGTTTTACGGAGTCTTTTATGTTCTTGAGTCATGCGTTTGTTTAGTAAAGTCATAGCTTGTTTTCGCGAAACCGGTAAACTGTCCTTTTTAAGGAATCGATGTTGACTAGGTACGTTCAAGTTTTCAACGGATACTAAAGAGATCGATTTATCCACCGAGTTTTCGGTTCCAGTTTTCAATGTTTCGTCTGATAAATTTGACTCTAAGTCTCCATTTTTATTGTCGCCGTCTTGTTCAGTTGTCTCATAATTTGTAGTAGGGCCACGAACGATAGTTGACGAAGTTGCCGTTGACTCAGACTGCTCATCGGGGTGTTCCGATTGGTACACATCTTTGGACCCTTTTCCAATTAATCCCCAGGTCCGTGAACATTTTGAAATACACATTCTTTTCCATTGAAACCAAAGCTCCTTATTCAGACTTTTCCTCGAAAATCCTAAATTATTCATATTTTTTTTCAAGGTGATCATGTGATCTTTTCCAGATTTTATAAAACACCATCAAATTTAATATGATTAACACTAGAAACGGAAGAGCAAAGTCTATAGTCAACATAAGAGCCGTGCTTAGATTCGTGTAGTCATCGATCTGGGTCCAATATTGCCTACATCGGTAAGGTGACTTTTCGACGATTTTCAAAGCGTACGTTTCGAAGATGAATGACAAAGCTAAGCCGATTACCCAGACGATAATGATTTTGATCCAGGCGGTTTTCTTTCTGCTCTTTAATCGATAACTGATAGGATTCGATACCATCACGTATCGATCATAAGACATCAATATCACCGATAATACAGATAAATACAAACAGAGACGAAATATCGAATTCCACAGATAAGTCTCCACTACAGTCAGAACTGGTTTACCTTGAATTTCCCAAACAAAGTATAAAATGAAAACGAATATGCCCATCCCTAGATCAGCTATTGCGAGATTAAATATGTAAATATTGAGCGTCAACTGTCTAATAGTCTTACATATGACGTATGATAATACAGTAAATGTGTTGCCTATCACGGTAATGATACCTAACACTAAAAGTAAACACGCAAACGGAATGTTGATTTTTTCTTCAAGTTCTCCTTTGCAAGATTCAAAATTATTTTCAAAGATTGGTTCTGTTTTATTCGCGCTCACTTCCATGTTGTTATATATGTTTAAAAGAGACAACTTAGCCAGGAAAGTGGTCATCTTTTGCAGCGAAACAAAAGTAGTAAGAAGTTTCTGTACAAGAACTCTACACCTCTAATTTGTATATTATTTTATATAGATTTCCTTGGAATAAACTAACAGGATTTATCGCTCAGTTTTGATCAATTTAATGAGTCTTGCGTTTGCTTATATCGATAAGTTGGAAATTCACCTAAAATGTGTTGACCACTTCACACTTTTTGTATGAAATGTGTAGATGCCAAGTACTGTCGTTTATGATGAATACGTCTATATTCGTTTGTACATGCTTCTGTGTGACCAGTGAAGTGCTATTGACGGACGGGCAGTAGAAGTGACGTCATGAATCACGTGACAGATGATAAGAAAAAATGCTTTGCGTAACGACCGATCAAAGTAATATTAAAATCGGGTAAAATAATTTTTCTTTGCAGCTAAGAAAAAGTTTTAATCGTTGCTCCCAATTAATGGTATCACACAGACTTGAAAAATCACGGCAAAAATACAGTTAGGAACTGTACATGTGCTCTCTGTAAATGCACTGGTAAAATAGCGATATGTTGAAAATATGATTGTTATCTCGCTTTCCTACAATGTTACAAAATATAATCCATTCATCATAACTGAAACGTCATTAATCTGGTACCAAATGTAATCCGAAGAATAGTTCAAATAATTGTTTTTTTTAATTATTATTTTGTATATTTCAATTGCTCACATTTTCTATATCCGTCTACTTGATTTGAATTTGATTATTGTTCCACTTTAAAATTCCAATGAAAAACAGTAGAAAAGAACATGAATGTTACAACAACCAAAATGAAAGAAAACAGCAAAATTTATCCAGGAAACTCGTCACCGTCATGAGATCATCAACACTATCAACAAACTGAAGGCAAGACGTTGAGGCTGAGCGAACTGACGCTATACTGACGCTGACAGTGATTCGTTAATTATTAAAATATAATACTGTTGTTTGTTTGTTACCACCTTCAAAAGACGCCACTAAACTTTTCTTACGTAAAAAAATCTCATTTCTCCTCAAGTTTTAATTTTGATGCTTTCAACAGCACTCAAAAAATGAAGTGCCGTGTTTTTTGTCTTAAAGAACTAATATCCTTCATTCTCTGAAAAGTAGTTAATCATTCATATAAAAAAGTCATAAAGTATCTTCAATAATAGCTAGAGTCCTTTCCGGACTTCTTATGCCTATCGGGTGAAACCACACTCAGATATAGACCCTTACTTTAGTTACTAGTTTTGTTTGAATAAGTTCGTCTTTTTCTCACTTTTTAAAGATTTATTTTTTTTTAAATGAATGAGGATTTTCTATATCACAGTCACTTATATTCCTGTTATTTATCAACCAGGGCACTTGAAAATTCTTTCGTTATTCTTTTCATTCTTTATATACTAAAGGCAAATATATGAACTTCGTTACATCGATGGTGACAGCGAGCGGTTAATTAATTATACTTCAAGGTGTTATTTAATGGGAAAATTTCGCGAAACTTTATCATTTTGAGAACACATGCACAAATTGTAAAATAACCTCATAATGCTCTCAGTTCTTGAAGGGGCTGGGGAGAGAGGGGGAGGGGAAGGAGAGGTTAGGATGACGTTATCCGAAAAAGTATAATATTCACAAAGGAGGAATAATCCTCCAAGTTATACATTTTTTTTACATAATTTCACCAGATTGCTAAATAAAAATTGAAGGCAAAAAACAAGCAAAAAAAATAAGGACATATAAATCGTTTATCTCATACGCACATCTCAATTAGCTCATCTGGATGAGAGAAACACTTGAAATATCAAGTTAGGAATATTACATTTAACTAAATATAATTGCAAATTAACATGACATTTTCTAGTGAAACGCTGTGGCTCTCTCGACCAATGACATTCGTGTGACATACACAGTGATGATGGGTCGCATACGCAATCCACCAAATTTTCCATAAAGTTACCGACCTGATCCTGTAGAACCTATAGCCTACCATACTCTCACCCGCTATTAATTTTCCTGAAAAAAAAATCATCCACCATTGCTCCATTGCCCGCCCTACAGACTATTACGTCATACTCTCAAGTAATCCACCTTCTTTCATTTAATAACCGTCGCACAGTATTGACTCCTAAACGTATTAAAGATTTCAAAGATTCAATCTAATCTTCAACTAAAATACATCCCAACTGCCCTGACGTCATTAGGTATCAAAGTTGTATTCGTTTACATTATGATCATGACATTTTAAGTTCTATTTGTATATTGCGAAAGAAACATTTTTTTTTTTTTTTTATTATCATGAAGTAAAAGATTCGATTCCCTTTCAAGTCAATAATTTCGTTTTGGGGTCTTGAACACATATTTTTATTACTATATCCTCGGTTGTATGCCTAACTTATATACATCAGTATCGTTTTCAATGTACACAGAACTACTGCTCATTAATGGGTCGAGTTTACACCGTATTGAGTATCCACCACCGATATTAATTTAATAAATTCAATTTCTTCACCAAGATTAAATGTTACTTCCGTGAATTTATTTCCTTCTAAGTATATAGCGAATAAATAGCTCACGATACGCCTTACTCATCACGGCGTAAATGAAAGGATTCACCATAGAGTTACAACACAATATTAATAATGTTATACATTGTGCCCGTAACATTCTAACCGTAACAGGTACAAAGTAATATACGGTACTTGCTATGTAATACGGCATCCAAAAACAGTGGAATACTTGAACGAATATCAAAACATTCTTAGTAGCTTTGAACATTCTCTTTCTTTCCAGAGAAATTCGTTTCTGAAGTAAAATTAAGCCTTGTCGCTTTCGTGATGTCGTCACACCATCACTGTACGCCATCTTTGATGCATTTCCATCGGGGATTAGTGTAGTTGGTGGCGCTAGACTATTTTGACGTGCTGTATAACCGTCTGATTGACGACTGCTGAGTCCAAGTTCGTTGTCGAAAGCACTTTGAAACCCTATCAAGGTGATTGAAAGTTTCTCTTTCTTTTGTTTAAAGTCTACAATTGTCTCATTTTCCTTTGTGTCTTTTGATATAAACACATTCCGTAACTGAATGCATGTGGATTTGTTTCTGTGCTTCCACTCGTGCCAAATTTCCTGGCAGAGGGTTCTGTCTGTAATGCCTAAGTTCACCATACATTGTTGTAATTGTTCACGGGTTCTGATCCAAATCTTGTACAATACCAACATATTCAAGACGACAATGATATTAAATGGTATCACAAAATCACAAAATAACATCACCGCTTTTAGGCTTCCCTTCTTTTTGCTAATCAATGGCCATTCTTGCGGACAAGCGTAAAACGTGTCTATTGAAAGCACGTAAACCATAATTTGTGAAAATAGCGCTAACCCGATACAGATAATCCAGACGACTGCTAGCTTCATCCACGCTTGTTTCTTCCTTTGTTTCAATCGATAGGTGATCGGATCAGATACCATTAAATATCGATCGTAACTGATCAATATTAAAGATGAAACAGACAGATAAAGGCACAAATGAAAACAAAGATTCCAAAGAATGTATAACCAAAACTCAGGTGACGGCCTACCAATCACTAGCCAGATGAAGAACCATCCGAAAGAGACCACGCCCATTCCTAGATCTGCTATTGCCAGATTGAAAATGTACGTATTCAGAGTCAGACGCCTAATTTTCTTACATTTAAAGTAAGATAGAATGGTGAAGGAGTTTCCGATCAGAGTGATAAATCCTAACGTGAATATCAGTATGAAAATAAACACGCCAGGTTCCTGCATTACGATATGTTCTGAGCAAGAACTGTTGTTATCCATTTTGACGAATATCGGTCTTTCTTTGATAACATCAGTGAAGTAAACAAAACAAATATAAGTAGAACTGTTTTTAAATTGGTTTGGGTTTGTGTCTCTGATTTTAAAATGAAATAAACAAATTATAACAGCTTTATTTGAATGTGGTAGGCTATCAGTTGTGTCAACAGAGAATAGCCAGTTTCATCGCGGAATAGGTTATATCCAATAGAAAACAATTTAGTACCCTTTGCCCTGTCCGAATTGTTTACTTGGCACAACTTTCGTCAAGGAATCTTTTTTTCTAGGTATGTATTCCCAAGTCACGTGACTCGAAGAGCCACTAGCGCCTTTCAGTTTAGATTTCAGGTTTAAAGGATACGTCCAAACCTTAGATCAAAGGTCGATATGACTGTTTGAAAAGTTTCATATAAAAAGAATACATTCCTTTGGCATAATCGATCCGTTTAGAAATTATTTAGTTCTTTTCGTCCACACTACAACCTTCGCCAAATTACAGAAAGGAACCGCTACCATTAGTACTTACGGAAATGTGTGTGTGTGTATCTCTCTTTGACGACCGTGATACAGTAGAAAAATTATCACGTGACCAACTATCTCACTAACGACAGTACCGTCGACCAATCGTCTTTCTTTATATAGTTTGATACGTACGTATGTCGAATAAAAATGACGTAATTAAAATAAAAAATAGACTTCCGAGGTAAAGTAGTTCCGGCTATATTGAATGTAAGAGAGCACACGAAGCAAAATTCTTCATTTCCGATAAATTTAATTAGAAGTGAAAAAACAGGAAACAAATGAAGAGTATAAAATCCATTTCCCCACGTAGAGAGTATTTTCCGATTAAAGATCATATTGAAGTTCTTATTATAAAACTCTAAGAAGAGAGGTCGCTCTTTTGAAATTAATTAAATTAATAATTATTAACAATTCGAAATCGATCGATGAGAGACTTTTGAGATTCGGATGTGATGGTTTCAAATTAACTTGAGATGGCGTTAAAAATTACACAAAGCAAAATATACAAGATAATGAAATAAACTAAGACATCCCATGCACTGAAACGGAAAACTTTCTCGCCACACGTACATCAGTTTATAGAACGGATTTACGCATGCGGATGTTAGATCACCTCCGGTTCATGCAACTTGTCCACAACCGGGTTTTAGGGAGGGTGAGGGGTGTCGGAGAGGGGTAGGACGGGGGGGGGGTGTAATGATTCATGTCAGCATTTATCAGTCTGTATTCAAGACTGATGGATGAATAGTTGACTTGACTTAAGCAAGCTACTTAAGTGAAATATTTCCTGGAACGTCCGCGTGAAATATTTGCAAATATACTGAATAATGAGATAATTATGTTCGCTTTAGAGGCTATATGAAACAAATACTAAATAGCATGAATCTAATAAAAAAAACTAAACTAAAAACGTTTAGTCACATTTATTTGGATGAATTCGTTGTGGTCCTATAGTGAATGCCATTGCCATTGTGCAATATAAACATATATATACTTACTATCTATAATTAGAAATAAAAATAAAAATAAAATAAAATTGTTAGCAAACTGCTTATCCACTAGAGAGCCTGTGTAGGACAATGTGTAAAAGTAAGTTGACCTGACGCTTCGATCCAGCAGGATCTTTTTTCAGAGGCTAAATGACAAGTAACTGTAACAGAAGGGACAAAAACACGCACAGAATACGCACTATCTACAAATAGACTACGCACTATCTACAAATAGTTGAGAAAAAGTCTTAACGCTGATTTAGTCAAAACAAAATATAATTGCTGAATAACGTTTAGATTAAATGTTGTATCATATAACCTGAATGTTAACCAACCGTTCGCGAATCAATGTAACGTTACAAAGAATCCGCCTTTTTAGAAACATGTCAGCATTTTAAAGTACCTTGTATATATCCCCACCCAATATTAGAATAGTTAGAATAATTTCATATGTTAAAGTGCTTTATAACAATCAGGGCGGATCCAAGGTGTGCAATACATATTATAATTACGAATGTAGAAATGTATACGCTGTCACTGAATCCTTTAGAATTCGATAAAACCCATTAACGAATAGCTTATTTCATGTACAATAAAAAGGTTATTTTATTATATCCAACAAAGATGGCCACCGCCGTCCCATGTATGAGAACACCCGAACATTGCTCGATGTATTCATTAAAATAAATCTCACCAAGTATATAAGGATTACTTTAGACAGACATTTAGTCTATATTTGTCAAATTACTCCAGGTAAATACAATTAGCCTTCAATATTAATATTCTGGATTTCAAGATAATCTGCTTTAAAATATGAAAATATGTCTGTAATGCTCCTTTAAGGTCAACTGGACAATGACGTCAGCTCCTCGGTGCAGGTATTAAACTTGAATGTTCATCCGCTGTTTTATAATCTTAATACTTCGCCAAACTATGTTCTTTTGATTTCATAGAAACAATAGAACACCCGTATATAGTTAATATTCAACATAATATTTCCTTGACAAATTTTTTCCGTGAAAAAGTTCCGTGAGGTCACAATAGTCTCTTGTTCATTGTTTGTTTCATGTTGAAAAACTGGCCGAATTCTCCGTGTTGTAGACTTAGTAGCCCAGCCACTTTATTAATAATAAACATAATAGTAATAATCAGCAGTTATTTTTACGACGCTTAAGCGACCACAAATGTGGGTGAAACCCGCCAGGGCTTATGGATTACAACTTACACGTCGGGTGGCTTCCAAATCAACATTTGGAATCTGTTCAATTGAGAAAGTCATTTCAGATAGGAAAACTTTAGATTGCTCTTAGATGAAAAAAACCCACGGCCAACTATGACCCGGCCGGGTATCAAACCCGGAACCTCCCGATTGCTAACCCTAATTGCTTCAAATGCCACCGCCTTTATTTTAAATCCACTTGGCCACAACACCGTGGCCACTCGGCCGCAGCAATTGATGAGACTACAGTCAAATACTGTCAACGATCCGCAATAAATCAGTTAGTAGTATGTACCAGATATTGCTTTCGCTATATTCTATTTCCTCCGAAGGATATAACGAGAAAGAAATTCACGATACGATTTACTCATCATTGCGTAAAGAAAAGGATTAATCAATGAATTACAACATAGAAGTAACATAGCGATAGATTGTGCCCGATATATCGCTGTTGACGGCGGCACGAAATATGAGACCAATGTCACAATATAAAACGGCATCCAACAAAGATGGAAAACTTGAACAAAGACGAGAACACCGCTTGTAGCTTTCAGTAAACGTTTTCTTTCTAAAGACATTCTCTTCTTCAGTAACAGCAAAGCTTGCTTGTTCTGAGGTGTAATGACGTCATCACCTATGGTTTGGTGTGTGTTGTTTTCGACACGGTCGCCATTTAACCCTGCAGGTTGAGATGGCAAATTGCTTTGAGGTGACGAGTTTCTGGGGACTGTCGCTGGAGTTTCAGAATGATTGTAAATATTAGGTCGATGAAAACCCGCCAAGAGAATAGACAAAAAGTCGATTTGGTAGGTAACGTTACCTACGTTATGGTCACCTCCATTCCATGTAAACCAGTTTCGAAAGTAACTACATCTTAATTTTTGTTTTTGCTTCCATTCCATCCAATATTCACGACGTAACATCGTTTCTGTGATTCCTAGATCTAACATCCATCGCTTTAGTTGATTGTGTGTCCGCTTCCATATTTTGAATAACACCATTACATTTAAAACAACTATAATGCTGAATGGAATTAAAAAATCAGCAACCAGTGTCAAGGACAAGGATACGTTTTTAGCTCTATGAATAATAATTGGAAATTCCGAAAGACACAAATAATAAACATCGTAAAAGAGCCAGTAAAGTAAGAGTTGTGAAGCAAGAGACAACATAAAACAGAAGATCCACGTGATTGCTAGTTTCTTCCAAGCCTTCTTCTTTCTCTCTTTAAATCGATAATTGATCGGATCCGATACCATAACATATCGATCTAAACTGATAAATATTAAAGAGGAAACTGACAAGTAAAGACACAAATGAAATATAAAATTCCAAATAAGCGACGACCACATCGTAACGTACGGTATCTTAAAAACGAGATAAAGAAAGAAACCCCAAAATGTAATGATTCCCATGCCTAAGTCAGCAATAGCTAGGTTAAATATGTAAGTATTAAGAGTTAATCGTCTAATGTTATCAGATAGTAGGTAAGAAAGTATGGTGAAGGAGTTACCGATCACTGTAATTAATCCAAGCAAGAATAACGTTATCGAAAGAAAAACAGTTTCTTCTAAAAAGTAGTCATAGCAACCTTCGGTAATATTATCCTGATTCGTTGATGTCTCATTCATATAATTCGCCATGTTTGATTATTAGAATGTGAATGCTCCAATCACTTCCTATAAATAAAAACGTGATAATTCAGCAAGGTATACTTAACATTTGTGAACCGCCGCTCTTCCTAGAACGGTTGCTATGCGAATGTTCTTACATGTTATGCTCTTTGTATACGGTCAAAGGACTGTCCCTGAAAAAATACTGTCGCGCACTTTAAGTCTGCGTCCAATTACACGGCTTGCACGTACACTAGACTGTATGTAATCTGTACCATTGTAACGATATCTCATCATGAAAGCGAAGTGACTGTGAGTGACGTCATAAATAAGTGTGAAATTAACGGCACAACGAATTGCAAATCTTGATTTATTCCAAACACTGATTTCGAGATTTCGGAGAATACTGTACGCATATGGCCATAGGCGTCAGCAGGTTTCAGAAAGTGAGGGGGACACTATACTATCTAAGCGGAGCGCCACCATTGGTTGGCGCGTAGCGTACCAGAAAATTTTGGGTACATAAGACCCCCTAGATCGCAGGAGACGGCCTTCCTGAGTCGTTTTTAGTTACATCAGAACCAGATCTGTGAGGAGAAATTTTGTCTCACAAAACTAAATCCCGACAGAAAGTACTGGTAGAAAGATGCCGTTCTGACACCAAGGGAGACGAATTACACAGCGTCCATCTCAAACGAAATATTGAAAAAGTGGCGCCGTCACCTCCGGGATGAGTGGAGTGGTATATATAATACATGCATGTAGGTGCGGGACGTCAGTTGTTATGTACCCAGGTACTTTAATAATAATAATCAGAAAAGGCACCGCGCGCAGAGCGTGTGTAGCGCCTAGCCGGCACTCAACAATAAAGATCTACCATATCCGGCGAATACATGTAGCCTTAATTACTTAACCCCTACACCCCTATTCGTCCGTCCAGTCTAAGGGACTGGAGGTAGTGATATGAACATAGTAACTCATCACCATCTACCTGTATGGCTTACCTAATCCCTTGGAACCCATACAAACAACATGTGTGCAAGATTCAATACACTTTCGAATGGTCTCTCCCCCCCCCCCCCCGAACGAATTAAATGGGCAGATTTAGGATATTGGGAGAATGGGAGATAAATGACGGTGCAAGTGATAGATAGCAGGGGCCCAGGGAGTCCAGATTTCTTGACCGTAATGATAGAAAATCGCGCATATGCATGTAATTTTTTTTAATAACTACTCTGAAAAGTGGGTGGGACAAATGATATGATATCCCCTCCACTTTTGAAAGTGGGGGGGGGGGGGCATGTCCCCCCGTCCCCCACCTGTTGACGCCCATGCATATGGCCTATATAAGCAATTTACAACCTCCAAGCACTTGCGCTGTTGTAACCCAACAGTATAGGCATAGTTGCATAACAGTCGTTTATATATGTAACCCGGTTCACAATAATTTCTAAAATAAAAAACATTCACTAAATTATGCACTGTCCTCCAAAGACATCACAGAAGGGCGTACACTTAAAGAGTATATCCGAGAGAAATGAATTTCCCAGGTACGAAAGGACGCCTTTGTTTTCACAAACAATACATCTGTTTCACTACAGTATATCTGCTGAATTACTACAGCTGGCAATCAGGAAAATGCCTTATAAAACATTACAAAATCTGCTGCCACCAATAAAATTCGTGGGACACGGTTAAAAGAAAAACACTTTAGTCCCAAAGACAAACTAGGCCTGTACAGCGTAATAATAACAGAATTTGCTGAATTTTGCATTGTCCCAGAGTTTCGTTTGCATTATTACTTTCAAGAAAGAAAATTTTATCTAAACGGACTAACTTTTAGAGAGAATAAAAAAGAAGGTGCTGCTAAAGCATGTGTTGTCTCTGACGACATGACTAATAAATAGTTGATATAATTATAATGCATGGAACAAACGGTATCCATATAACAGTGTATGGTTTACGTTCACTGAAGTTCGTTGATGCTATACGACAACAGGGTCTTCTTAATTTGTGTATGTACATATATGCGAAACGGATCTATTTTGTTACGCTCTCTTTCAATGTTAGTCTACGGCTTGCTACTATACGGAGATCATGTGTGTTTGTAATATATGCATTGATGACAGACTAAGATTTAGGTTATATTGTATAACACTTCTGTTTATTACTACGGCGTTCGACTTTATTAACAAACACTTATCGTGAAAACACCAGTAGTTGATAATGACAGAAAGAGCGGGTAATTTATCACCAGAAGTATTTTGATCATATATTAAAATTTGCTTCTTGGACTTTTTTAATTGAACAATTCGAAGGTGGTAAATTGAAAACGGTATAAGTACCCTAGATAGTCATTTAGGCTTAAAGTTTGTTAAGTCTGAAGCACAAAGTTTTTTTCGAAATTCATCCAATTATCCACATCTTTGCTAGAAAATTTTCTTACGAAATGGTCTTGTTTGTAAAGGATAGGTATATATGGAAGGAATTTCACGGAGATGCCCTTTCTGTCAGATAAACCCTTATCAATTTAAGTCTAAGTGTGATAATAAGTTGGCGAAATTCCTCAAATATATAAATATGTTTAAGTAATCCTTTTGAGTATTATGAAAGAGAGCTTTCTTGTAACCAGATTAGAAAAGGAATAATTTGAGCAAAATAAAATAAATTTGATTTCTAATGTAACCAGAGGAGCAGAAAGGCTTCTCTGTACATTTTCATTGGAATTAAAAGACCCATCAATATTGTGTCCTCTTTACGACCCGGTTACACCGAGGTCCAAGTGACTTTCTATATGTAAACCATGACAGAAACTTGGGTTGGTAAACTGCTCGGGCTACCATTGTTGAAATAACACCCCAAGTGTATAACATTTACCACTTGTCTCCACCAAGAAGAAGAGGGGGCTAAGCCGCGCGCTTGTATCGCAGTGATACAAAGACGGAGGTTTCAAAAATCAAAACAAAAATCAAAACCAAAAACCAAAATAGGAAGTACGTCGGTACTATATTCATTTGAAAGTTTAGAAATAATTCTCTTTGAGTGGTAAATTCAAGAAGTTTGTCGATCGAGCACCACCACCATCGTAATATATTACTATGCATCGATTCTACAATGGAACAGTAAATAATAAGTTAATAGACTTACCCGCGCCTTCCTCATTGTTGGTGACTTCAATATTCATATCGACAATCCGAATGACTTCCATGGAACGTGTTTCCTCTCTGTATTTGAAGTTTATATTTTTTTACAGCAAAGCGTGAAGACACAATCCATGACAAGTGTCACAGCACCCGGTGTTATGATGACGTCATTGATAACACCCGTGTAAGTAGCCCTCACATTTATGTGATTTATTTGTGTGTATTTATTGTTGGTAAATTCAAGACGTTTGTCGATCGAGCACCACCACCATCGTAATATATTACTATGCATCAATTCTACAATGGTACAGTAAATAATAAGTTAATAGACTTACCCGCGCCTTCCTCATTGTTGGTGACTTCAATATTCATATCGACAATCCGAATAACTTCCATGGAACGTGTTTCCTCTCTGTATTTGAAGTTTATATTTTTTACAGCAAAGCGTGAAGACACACATCCATGACACGTGTCACCGCACCCGGTGTTATGATGAC